>NW_023597034.1:25364911-25489236 GCF_011947565.3 Pollicipes pollicipes | reverse complement strand
CACACACACACACACACACGTCCTTTTCGGCACACTCCCGTCAGCATTTTCAGCGATCACAAAGTATAAGTAAAGCAAACAACGTGTTGGTTATTTAAATATGGATGGCGGGTATGCCACCTTGTTAATATAATGTACATTTTTATTATCTTTTGTATCCAACATTCTTCATTTTTTATAACTCTTGAGGTTCAGCGACAGGGCCATTTTTGAGAAACTGCACCCCTGCTCCCAACTGTTAAAAGAAAGTGCGTCAGATATGTGGAGAAAACTGCTTGAAGTGCATTTCGGAGGCAGGCTCGGCCATTGTCCCTTTCTGCACCACTCTTTTTTACCTTACCCCTACGCATTTTGCAAAACTGCATCCCTGTAGCGCTACATTTACTACAATCTACTACAAGCACCTAAACCAATATCACTTTGGTTTTGTGACGTCATCGTACAATCAGATGAAAGCGTTGGCGACCAACTATTTTTGCATAATCATTGCGGGTGCAGGACCGCACTTCCCAGCATCAGCCCAATTATTTGGAGGAAAACCCATACAATATTAGTATTAACAAATGCAAACAACATTTTTGAACACCTCCAGCACCTTCATTCAGCTTTATATACAGTATGATAACGACTAAAAACATTTTATATCACGCCTGTCCACCGATGAGCACGGTAATTTAAGAGGTCAACGGACAATGTCAGAGACCTACATCAGCGATGCTCGGCCTCTTTCCTCAGAGCCGCTCTACCTCTCAGCAGCAGGAAGCCCCGGATGAATCCTTGACATGTGTCGCCTAAATGTCCTCCATTTGCCTCTGAGGCTACAGCCCAGGTTCCCACAAACAACAATCCTAGATCGACAGGGCTTTTTAACGCTATTACCTTAAACCAAGACTGCTGATGAGCTACGTTCTTGGAGCCAGCCAGCTTTTCATGACATGAACACGACCAACAGCAGCCAACAACCTTGCACCAAACCCAAAGCAACTACCGCATGGCGGGCAATCGAGCCCATCTGTCTCAATCTGCGCGACGCTTACGACGCTGCGTAACAAATTGATCACGTTCGTCGCAGGATGCCGTCGCCAGCCACGATTCTTACGACTAGTAATAAGCCAAGCTATGTGGGATCCTATGCTGTTTAGTATGTGATGTGGATCTTGGCTGAAAAATCTGTGAAAAGCACTCATCTGAGAGGCATTTCAAAAACACTCACCACTGTTCTGTGACGTCAGCACTGATATCGTAAGGTTGTAGTATGTTTCTGCCACAAACTAAAACTATTGTGATTAAAGTTAATGTGCTTAGCAGCGTTATATGGCTCAACTTGCTCATACAGCGAAACGTCAACGATATCCAATGATATCCGGTAAATAATTGGCCTTTTCACCCCGGCGTTTTTTATTTGTGCTGAAAACACCACTGGGGTTAGGCAACTTACCTCGCGGCCGGGCTCGGGTTACGAACCAAAACAATGCGTCGGATATCACTTCTTTGCCTCCTCACAGGCTGAGAATACAAGATTCTACAGTCTCAGAGAACCCGAGACCTTGCTGCCAGAGCAGTTCATTCGACGGAACACGGCGCCCATCATTAACGTCGTGCCGGATCCTTCGGTACGTCAAACGGAACCACCTCGATGTGGTCGGGAGGGGTGAAGAATGGCCAGAGGGTGGTCCGTCTCAGACAACCCGACTTTGTTCCGCAGTTTCTTTGGATATCAAATGAGGCACTCACGGCCTCCATACCGTAAAACATCAGTCCCCTGCCGAACCTAAACAATTAAAATGACCAGCGGTTGGGCTCATGATAAAGGTGTACCCTTCACAGTTCATTCTCATCTGTACACTAGAGAATCGCAGATACGTAGAAAAAAGCCTGGGAGAGATTATTGGCATTCTTGATGTTCCTCATTTGCAGGCCAGGTCCATCAATTTCCACTACCACGAGAGTAGCAGTCCTGTGTCGGCCTGGAGAAAGTCCATCTCCAAACTTGTTTCTGAAAAGGCCTCGCAAGACAACATATTGGCTGAAAGGGTGAGCTTGAACTTTGCATCGATCTTCACGTTATCTTAGCGCCTCTAAACAGCCCTGAGCCATCTTAACACAGTTGCACTTGTTCAAAGCGTGTAGCCAGATGACCTTTAAGCCCTAAATAAAGGGACCTGTTTGCTGGTGAAGACTGTTGGCTGTTGAGGATAAAAAAGCAGAAGTCTGGAGGGCAAAAATATCCGGTTGTCCGCATCCTCAGGTGGGCAGAGAGGGAGATGAGAATGTGGAGAAGGATGCGACACACACACACATTACTTCTGCCACCCTCGCCGACACACATATGACAGCTCATACATTTGTACGTCGGTTCACGCCGGCACTGCCATTTTACTGGCGACGTGGTGACTCAGTGGAGTGCCGTCAGATGGTGCGCAGCTGAAGGGTGCCGGACGGTGTGGCCCAGGTGTCAGCGACTGTATTATTGCTCAAATGGTGTTTCCTGATAGGGGGCTCTTTTGGAGATTTCTCTAACCGCCCCATCGTTGCATCTGCGCGGAATGCTGCTGCGCGGATGGTTGGTGAACGGTCGCTCGGGTCACTGGTGGACAATGGTCACTGAACAGTGGGCCGGCGGTCTCGTTCTTGGTATTACACTGTGTTCATTAACACGTAACGCACGCTCTTTTTCCTTTCCAAAAAGATCGTGATCCTATACTTTTTGGTCTATAGTCACCCAACACCCAACAGTCTTCAACAGCAAACAGGTCAGTTTATCTAGAGTTTAAAGATGATCTATCCTCTCTAAGAACAGTGACCTACAGCAATGTGGGAATCCGATAACCTTACATGATTCCAACCGTCTTTACATTGTGAGCTAAGCGTGGCATTCTACAAAATCTTACCTTTCTTCGACATCGACGACAGTGGTAAGAGAAGGTCATGAAAGATCTTAGCAGGCGCAAGGAATGATGCGTCTGATTTTGTATGGTATGGCGGAATTGACAACACACAAATAGTGTTTTCATTTCGTTCGATGACACACACCCTGGGGCACGGCCAGTCGATGTATAGATTATATGAAAAACTGGGCAACAGGTGACGCAGGTGATTTATTGCTGAGCTTACTCGGTGATTACCTTTATACTAGATAAGGCTTCTCATCGATAGATTGCTTGGCTGGTGCAGCTTTTCTTAGAATTATGGGATTTCAATGGAAAATGAGCGTCAAAAAAACTGACGGCATGGCTTATGACGTAAGACTTTGACTGACTTTTGCCATACAAACACATAACAAAGGGAAGCTGGAATGGTTTAGTAGATATCTCCATGGCTGGTTCATGAAATATTTAAAGGGCTGGCAGGGTCCACTGTTAGGTCATTGGGGCCCCGTTCAGCATAAAACGGCAACTTCACACCCCACTTTGAGCGTCAAATTGGGCCTTGAATCACTGGAATTACAACTATCCTTAGGTTATGATATTGTAGAGGACTCTGAGAGCTCAAAGAAGTCCTGAGCAGTCTTCAGGTTCCCAGAGAGACATTTTAAAGACTTTTTATTTTTTTATTGTTTCATATGATTTTTTGGCAGCCTAGCGGTCCCCCTAATTCGGAAAAACCCTCAGTACCCTAAAAGGCCCCCTGGGTTGGCCAAAGGGCTCCAGACAGGAATGGGGCCAGGAATGGGTGCACCCAGAGTCCCTGGGATCGACCTTGATAGATTAAGGTGACTTCTGGGCGTTCAGAGCACGCTTGAGGGGCCGACAGGCCCAGGCCAGAATGCCCCTGGTGACCAATAATTTTTGGTCTCTCCTTGTTCAGCAAAGGACATTTTTTTACACGCTGCATAAGCCGAAAGAGCTCACCCATGAAGCCCCCCCCCCCCCCCGAAGTATACAAGAAGCCTTTTGACTGCCATTTGCGGGATCCGCCCGTGTCTCTGCTTGGACAGTAGGCTCTCAGACTGACGCGGAGCCGACCGTTTGGTATGCATTCACTCTTACCAATATACGGACTCTCGTTGTCCCAGGGTATGGGCGGAAAAGGGGGGGAGGTCGGCACAGGAGACCCTCTGGCTTTTTATAGCCCGGCATCTGCAAAAATGTCGTCACCAAAAGAGTTTTAGGTCATACGACCGTCTTGCCACAATTGCAGACGTGAAGTGGATCCGGAACAGATATTTCCAGTATATCTGTGATAGCTCTGGACGTACAGCGCCCTTTTGTAAGGTTTGGAAACTGTTATGGCGTCAATAAAGCACAAATTGCGGTCTCTTCAAGGCTCGGAAATCAAACAACGCGCGCTCAGGTAAGCGAGCAGGTATTCAACCGCTCATTGCTACCAAGACAAAGCCCATGAGCTTCAGCACTTGAGCGGTCTGTGCTACACTGACGTCCCCCCGCTTTTCCATCCGTGTACTAGCTGGCTGCCAGTGTATGCTGTATAGAAATTCATGCACAAAGATGATACGTGCTGTCAAGCCCCGTGGTGGACAGAAAAGATTGGCGTTAAAGGGAGCGTCTCATCTTTGGGGTGTATTTCAAAACATACTCTCTGGCGAGACCTCAGGACCATTTACGTCTGATGATGGTGCTGGGTGTGCCAGTACAGCACCATCAAGATATAGTAAGGAAGTAAACTTTAATTATTTTTTATTCCAAATTACGCTGTCAACACTTTGCAACAGCAGGATACTTCTTCCTTTCTTGCTAGCTCCAGAATGCACCCTGCGAGAACTGCAGTTGTCGCGACCGCCATCGTCATGACAATTGCCGTCGTCATGACGATGGCACAATCTGCTGAAAGGTGTTTTCAGTCATTACGGGTTAGAGATAGGACTTTTAAGTTGTTTTAACCGGCAAAATGCGGGCCTGCGGATTTAAAAGTGCGCCTGTACTGGAATGAATGACACCAGTACGAAGCAGGCTTGTGATTGGTGCAGCAGGCGGCAATGGCCAGGTACCGAGAAACGCATTGGTTGAAGCTTGAACCAGTGCCTTTCTATGAACTATGTGATACTTCGTATCCCAAAGCCAGTGTGCTTCGAAAAAAGTCATTGCTATAAGCTCCATAGGGGAGAAATCAATGCCCTGGTATAACGTTTCGTTGAGTTCGCGGAATATAGCCTGATGTTTGCGATTTTTCTCTAAAAAGGGTGTTCCAAGCTTTCGTAGCGTTTACCACACCAACGTTTTGGCTAATTAGTATGTTACAAACAAATCAAATGCTTGTTTTCATAGCAGTGAGCAGAGCTCAACATTTCTTCGAATCGAAATTCTGAGCTATTCAGAGCATTTTGAGCTATTCAGAGATTTCGGAGAAAGCTGGTAATTTGATCACATCGGACACGCCAAATTTAACAACAATTGAACAGTAAAAAAGGGTGCCACAGTCCCTTTAAATCACCAGAAGTGAGGATTTTCAGAAATGGCTGGCGGCACGACAGCCAGGTTGAGCTCAAACCTCACCAAGCTTACCGACTAGCTGGAAGAGTTGCCCATCACGGAGCTCTCTCCAACGAAGCATCCTCCAGCACGTACTCAGGCTGAAGGTGCTGCGCCTCAGGGATACGGGAAGCATCCTTCTCGTGAACATGGAGGGGAGGGAGGGGGGATGGTGAGATAAATATGAATGAGTATAAACCGCGAGATGGAGAAGGCCACAGCGTTGGATTAGAAAGTAGTAAAGTGGTAGCCGGAAGTAAATACTTCATGCTTCTATCTCCGCAGGAAGACTCCCTGGCCACCCTTGTCTCCATCACTTCACCTTTTCCCATCCTGTGGTTGATTGTCATTCAGTTAGCTCTCTCTGTTCTTCTCCCGTTCCCTACCGACTTCATTCTTTTTGTCCCATGTGTCCAGCACCCTCATCTTGAAGACCTGCTTCAGGATATCTTTCTTGGTGATGAGGTACGCAATGGGCTTCCACAGCGTGCTGTTAAGCTTGGGAATAACTTTATCTCTGTATCATACTGCTAGCCATTTCTGCAAATTATCGCGTTTTGCAGCTAAATAAAATTTTGCACTAGCCACAAAGAGGCTTGTTGTATATGTCTTGTAGGTATGCTGACTGCCGCATAGCATAAACTTATTCAGCCAACACATAAATAGAAGCCCGTGAGAGTGGTGTGGGGTGCCCAGCTTGAGCACCAAAGTTCATGGGTTCCTTTGGGTTGCAGCGAGAGCGTTGAATGCGTCCTCATATAACACGCGCACGGGTAGCCGGTTAAATGCGACGCGTTCGGATGGGCAAGGGGGACAATTTGATCCCCTGAGATTTAAAAAACTAAGCGAGCTAGATAGGTGCATCAATCCACAGAGCAGGCAGGCCTGTACATTAACTCCCTTGTGAGAAATTTTGAGATTTCTGCGTTATGACCCTTGGGTCAAACAATGTCAAATAAGGTCAGGTTAGTAAACTCATTTGACGTCTAGAATGCATCGGTGAACAAAGACCTGCGAGATCGTTTTAGTTTTTGAATTGAGATAAACATGAAGGATTACGTTGAGCGTTTTTTCCTTAAACCAAATTTTCATCTGGGTCACTTTAGGTCAGTAGCCTCCTCTGACCTCCGAGAAGTCCAAATTAGATAGGACTATAGAATTGACCGCATAACTCGTAAAAGGGAACGGGGAAATGGAGATAGAGATGCGTTTCGATAAAGGCATGTTGCCAAGATATCAACGGATCTATATCTCCATTTTCCTGGTTTTTTTTCTACGAGACATGAGGCTATTACTGCTGTCTCATCTATGTACATAATGTTCCTTGCAAATGTGCTTAACAACTTATGTAAGACCAAATAAGATTCTGTTGAAGATCTTGTGATCAAGACCTTCAGATTGGAGCAAACAAAACTACCGCTTAAAGCAAACTTCTACTGTGAAAGAGCAGCTCGGTTTTACCCTCGGTATCATTTTCATGCCCGACCCAGAGTAATAGACGTAGGCGAAATTTTAAATTAATCTGGCTAATTGCCTAAAAGCACCACCTCATAGACGTATGGCTTCTGCTAACACTCAATTGTTGCATCAGATTGAACGATTCCCTAGGAATTTCCTCCGCTGACAGCCATGGCCTGACTTTGACCTGCCATACGTCAGCGACATTACAAGATACATCTCACTTTTATGTCAAAAGATCCGCTATTCATTTGCCTAGAGCTATGCAAAGTATGGCCTGGCTTTGCCACGCAGGTTGAAAGTTATTCGGGAAACCATTTCGGGGAGAGAGCCAACTGACCCATCCCGGCCGCGTGTTAACAACCATACATGATTGCTTTGAAATTTGCTAGCCTCGAAAACACTCATTTTTTATTTTGTCAACACCATGGCCGTTTTTCAGAAACTACAAAGGCATTTTGAACATAAGAAACGTGGTAAACCGTCTAGGATTACCACAAATATATCAAAAATATATATTATGGGCCACTTCAGCTCTGTGGTTTTGACGCTCAATTCAGCAACTCAATTATTAAGAGAACATGGTCTCATGTCCAAGGAACTTGCCTTCACCCCCAGGCAACAACGACAACGAGACAGCTGACCATATTGATAGCGGAAGATTCGTATGGCTGAATTTTGACGGGTCCAGACTATTATGGGGTCCGGGGTGTACCTTATATTACGGCACGTTAAAATCCCGCCACAAAATTCTGCCGTTGGACTGGAACTTTACGATCGAGTGACAGGGTCAGGGTTCACACAACAAGCACTGCTTAGCATGCATTCTAGTGTGAGCGGCTAATCTCCTAATCTCCTAGCCTAATCTCCGAAAAAAATCAATCAAAATGTTCAGAGGCCGGGCTTGTACATCGGAGCTCCCATCCACCGCTGGAAAGGCCGCTGCTCAACCCAAAGATGCCAATGTGGTGCGCCACGAGCCCCAGTGGTCTCATTGGGCCCTTCGTCTTACAAATGTGTAGATGCCTCCAAGGTCACGGTCTACAATCAGTGGTACGCTGGCATGCTGAAGGGCTTCTAAAAGTAACTGGAGCGAGACCTCAAAGGCCATAGGGCGAACGTTCTGCTTCTGCATGACGGGGCGACTCCCCATACGTTAGGGCTGGCCATGATCTGGCTGGAGGACCACTTCGGACAGCGAACCATCGGCCGAATGACGAATAACCGGTGGTCAGTCCACCCTCCAGATCCGGTCGCAGATGTTAAGCTATGGGTATTCCTAACATGTGAAGTCATGTCACGCAGACGAAGCTCTCAGGGCCTTGGTGACCTGGGCGGAGCCATCGGCCAGGTGGTGAGCAGTCACACTTACACGTGCGCCAGAATTGTCTGTGGGATGTCAAACAGCGTAGACGTCTGACGTTGACCAGATGCCAATAATGCATGGCGCAGAACTTCATCATTTTATTTTTTTTCCAGTATATTGGGCAGTGTAGCTCTTCATTTTAATACTATGGGCAGGTAAGAGCCGGAAATATAAGGCTGTCACACTTTGCTAGTGTTGTCTCGCGGGTACGCAGGCCACCTACATTGATTGACTCGCTTGATAAATGAACATGAGCATGGACATGTATACTAAAAGGTCTCTCGAAACTTTCGTGTCACCGCTCTCGAGGAAAGGTCAGAATTTCGTAGAATGTCACGCTGGAATAATGATCCTCGTAGAAACAATACGAATGTCGTGGATGACGCTACAATGCAGGTGTTGCTAAACGTTAGAGCTGATGGGCTTAGACAGGGGATCAGACTGTACAGAATGAACTGCTCGCAATTTGAAAAAGTCGGGCCATTGGCCGTTGTTTTTTCCGACAGTTTGGTGCTGTTTTCGTAGAATGGAAGTGAAACCAGTAGCAGGACTGTGATGGACGCCATTTTGAGCAGCCAATGGGCCGATCAAGATGAGGTCAAGCAGACTCCATCCGAAGACACAACCGACGAGCTCGAGCGGAGATGTCATCCTAAATCCTGTCTCTACTATCCCCACTACGCATTCATTGTCACACTGCGGTGGATGAGGAAGCACAAAAGACAGCTTCGGTGGTTAGCTTTCCTTGCCTGGATAACGTACGTCATTTACGTCCAGATTTACAGCTTTTACATCATGGAACAGGACTATGACGCGTGCAACGGAGGTGGTCTCGTAGCGTGGGTCAGCGCCGTCATTCTGTTATACATCATGCTGTTCAGACTGATCCTTCCCCACATACACCACGTCCGGCGGCTGAAGAGATCAATCTGCATCCGGCCGTTCGAATGCTGTCGAGTTACGTGCCAATACACGTGAGTAGAAACCCTCTATTGAGCTCTTATTCGAGGTCTGATAAAAGTGAGGCAAAGATGCCGTAATTTGCTTATACCACTATGAATGTGGTCGTGCGTATGTTAGCATGCATGACTAACTAGCCCAGAACTTATTGCATCCATCACTCGCAACCAGCAAAAAAGCAATATTTGGCGGAGTTTGGGTACTCAGCTGTCTTCATGAGTGAAGCTACACAGCTTATGGGGGAAAATGTGATCTTGCTGGAATTTTGTCAAAAGCTCCCGTCAACTAAGCACGAGTAAATAACAAGCATTATATAAACAGACAGAAAAACTGCAAATGCAAAAGCGACGTCAGGCCATATCACTGGGGTGCTGCAACTGATATTTATTCTGGGGAAGAGCCTTTGACCAATGCAGTTAAGGTTTCCTTCTTCTTTTTTGGCCGCTAACATCATGCATATGGATTAGGATATGATCTCGGAGATTTTTCTAGGCATGAACAGCCGTGGTGCCCAGACATATGAACAGAAGACAAATATTACAATACCAAATTGTTCTAGCGCCTGCTAGGGCCAACAGTTTTGACGGGGATCTTGAGCGGTGGTTAATCACCGATTATTTAGCATTTCATAGGGATCGATATAATAATCAATCGGCCACGCATCCCTTCAAGAGCTGTAAGCCAGGCTATCAGTTGTTCTAGCCTTGCTGGCAATATCATCATAAGAACTAGTACAGCTTGCATTAATAACCACTTCCAAACATGCCTGAGTCCGCCGTTGCAGTTTAACAGCGGTTTGTTTTTGACAGAATTTTGGTTTTTCATCACATCTAGTACTTGCAGCCATCTCTGGGCATAAAAAACGGAATACCTTGAAGAGCACTGACGGGTTAAGTAAACCCCATGCAGCGCTTTCCTATGCCGCCCTCCAAAACAAGAGAGCTCATGACCGGCACATAGCATTCTATGTGGGTGCTTAAAAAATTTATTTCACGTAAAGAAACTGCTACGCTACAGGCGTCATAAAGACCCCAAAATGTAAGCGTATTTTTCAATTCTGAAATTTGCTCGTGGGCTTGGTGTCCCGAAAGCTTGCGTGGCCGATCTAATGACTTCATTCGTTCACGGTTAAGTGGGCTTCTCGCCTGTGACGGCCTCTGAACTTTGCATGAATTTAGCGTGGGATAGTGACGGGTGAACCAGGTTGGCTTCGTGCACCATTAGTGTTCTCGGTATTTGGGTACCTTCGCCAATTTCGTGTGCCCTGTCTTTAAACAATCTATTGTATGCGTCACTGTCGAACGTATTTCCAGTAATAGTTTAGTTCATCACATTTTAGATTGTAGGTGTCCAAGTCGTGCTGCAGCTGCCCATTCCAACGTAATCGACGGAAAGGCATCCACTGGAAGACTTTAAAAACCCTGCTTAATAAACGCCATTTTGAATAATTGGTTGGTATTCGCTTCAAGTGAGTAAAAGCGGGTAGTTGGTGGCACACTCAGGAAGAACAAATTTTGTTTCTACCGTATGTGGCGTCGGCAGTTTTCACGAAGGATTATGGTACACAACTTTTAAAAACTTTTTAAAGACCATAACTTTTTATCAGTGATTTTCGGGTAGAAGTGTTTCGCAGAGCGTTTCACATGCGTCTTTACAAACATGTTTGCAAAGGCGCATGTTTTGATAAAATTGCGGTTGGCTGACTATACGCAAGATGATGCTTTTATGGACATATATGGCGCCAGATCTCAGCGTGAAATATGAGTGTTAAGTATGACCAAAACATGACAGGTAAAAAACTTATTTTTAAAAAGTCATAATTACGTAAAAAATTGTAACTAAAAAAATTAAAGCTTTTTAAAAACTTTTTAGTGCATTAATTCATTGTAGAAACGGCTTATAAATGACATTTTTCAAACTTTTGCTTGCATGGGAATAGTTTATGCTTTGGCTCGAGCTCTTTGATCAGTTTGAGATAAGTTTGAGGCCTCGAGCGGTCCAGTGGACCAAATAGATTCTGAGATCACGGGCGAGGTAATTAGACCCTCATAATTTCAAAGCGCAGCTCTCCACATGAAAATAAGGTTTTGGCGTCGAATTAAAAGTCGCTGGGTGAGGTGCTTCACTAACGCTATTTATCCCTGATAGAAACTAATTACGTTGCGTACATCTCCTGAGTGAAAAAATAGACATGCTGGCTGAGTTGCATTCTCATGTCGTCTTAACCAAAAGCAAAATACATCATCCGTACCAATCCATACAGTTTTAACACCGATATGAATATTATCACTTTTATCAGAACTCGTGCTCCTGTACATGTGCAGCTTAAAGCGACACATAGCCGTGCGATGGCCACACATACACACGGGTAAAAATGACATGAACAAGGGAACTTTGATTTAGATGTCATGTATTCAGTCTTATGCATGACGCTAAAAGCATTGTTGAGCCATGTTTAAGGCTTCATCAAACTGATCAAGCCTTCCACAATATCTTTTGATGAGGAACAAGTCACGCCTATTGGCAAAATAGGCCATCGTAAATAATGAGGTTTGCAAAAACCATACTTTGGGAGCTTAAAGGCTTAGGAATGAGTTCGGTGTTACTTGCAACTCTTGTTGAATGAGACGTCTAACAGATCATAGCTAACTGGTTTGCTTTCCGTTTCAGGTTGGTGCGTCTCGCCACCTGCGCCATAGTGTTCGTTTTGATTGTGATGTTGACACACCAGGGACGCTTTGTGCCTTCCACTCACCAGTGCATCGCCTTATCCGGCTACTTTGCCATCATTTTGATCGCCTACTTTCTCTCTGTGGAGCCAGAAAAGGTAAGTTAACACAATTAATTGCTATCTGATTCCCAGTAACAGCCAGACACGTTCCTCAGAGCGTGAGGAAAGGTTGGCCTTTCCAGCAGTTACGTAGGCTTGGCTGGCTTTTTGTACTGGTTTTAACTGCACTGCTTGATGATCTCCCTGGTGATTATTGCCTCGCAAAGCAGCTCGACAGGTGCCGTCTCCTCCTACATTATTGCGTACACGCTACAGTTTGACCTGTAACAACTCATGCAATGATGACGTCCGATCAAGATGAGTGCGCAGATGTCTCCCACGAGTGGTCGCGTGACCTTGGGCTGGCCAGTCTCTCACGTCTCGTGATGCTTTCATCCTCTTGTAGAAGCGATCTTTTTCTAATTCATGTTTTATCCACAAGCTGTGAGACCACATCATGGGATCATTTAAGGTTGGATGACTGAAACGTTTTCAACAGCAAATTTAAAGAACTGAGAAGCGCGCTACGGGTTCGAAGCTCCTATGCCGAGTTAACGACCTCCGACATTTTGGGAGCTACTGGTTAAATAGTGGAGATACTGGTTACAGTGCTAAACACATATTTTATTGGCGGCACTAACTGGTTTCGAGCTACACCCGCTCTCAAAAGGAGGATCGCGCCCATGGATGAACTCCGAGTCAGGATGATGAGAGGTGATGAAATAGGCTCTCTCAGTCTCTCACTCTGAATGAGTGCGCTCAACCCCCTGATGATGAGCGGAGCCCGTAATTTTGAGCACTACCATTAGCATGACAGCCTCGCTTAACCAGCACCTTCTGGATTATTGTAGATAGTTAATTCAGCATAAAACTTTTTACTAATAATTTCGAAAAACCAGAAGCTGAGTGCCTTCCTTTCTTACACCAAAAACGTATTGCTTTGCTCATCACGCTACCAATGATAGATGGATTCCCAAAATCTTGCCAACATAAAAATAATATCCTTAGGCCTACGACATCTTATACATATATATATATATATATATATATACTATAATATATATATATATATATATATATATTATAATATATATATATATGTATACAATTATAAATATATTACATTTCCAGCTTTTCACACTGCTTTTACACTTTATTGTGCAGAAACACTTCTCATAGACTATACAATACGTACATCAACACAGTCACAGCAGCAAAAACACATTGTACTTGCTGAAACCTAGGTACGCTTCCAACACATTAGTGACACCCATGCACTTGATGTCAAGTTACCATGGCAGATGTAGGTTTGTTGGTAATGTTTAGTTTCATCTTGCCGTTTTAGGCCTGGCTCTGCTTAAGGCATTGGTATCACTTCTATTGAGGCAAGACTCTGCCTAATCAAATTTCAGAGCCCTCTTCAGATTTTTTTTCAAAAAAATGTCATGACATGACATGAGAATGTCAAATTTCGGAGCCCGTTTTAGAACTTTTTCAAAAGAATGTCATGCCGGGCGGCTGGCACGACGCCCGCCATCCAGCTAAAAGTGACGTCATGCGGCCGACGTGTCCGTCGGGTGGTTACGCGTGGGAAATGCGCGGCCAGTACAGAGTCGCGAAGTGCACCTTCTAACGCCGAAATATGAGCTTTATTACAGTTCTGGGCTACGGTTGCATTCTCGTTGTCAGCCGTACCTACATTTAGTTCCGTGGTCTTGTGATGATCTTAAGACGGACAGTTGGTTTCGGGTGAATTAAGGCGAAGGCGCCTTTGTTCATTTCAGCGAACGTGTGCTTTCAAAGGAGATCTTATCTGGCTCCTGCTTTTCCGGTGCAGTCTGGGCGAGTACTTCTGTTGTCCTACTAGCTTTGGGACAGAGGTTGATTTCAGCATAAGGTCAAACCATCATCCCAGAAAGAGAACTGAATGCCCATGTATCAAAACAAACAAGCGAGCTGAGGTTTACGACACGGTTCTTTGTAGATGTACTTACCGGTTGTTGGAATTTCGCGTCCAGTTTTTTTGCGACTTGCACTCCCAAAACATAGCATCGTGGCGTTACAAACAGCGCGCTTAAAGAAGGTCATTGAGATATCTTGGTATCAGTCATCTCGCTGTTGTACGGAGCGCCCAGGCCAAACGACATCTTCTGCACAAGATGCAAGAAACATCACACCGTGTCTGCGGCTTGCGTTGTGCCCTTGAGTCTCGCTCGCAGCGCCAATTTTGATGAGAGGGGGCCTCGTGGCCGGTTTTTGCTCGAATCACCGCAACGCTAACATCCGTACTATTCAAATACGTTTTATTAGCGTGTTGATTGCATTGTCCAGCTATAATTCACCACCTTATTAAGCACCTATTCACAGAGCTAAGCTTTACACGGCTTGCGCCAAGTTGCGAAAGAACGTCGCAAGCCCAGATAGTTCAATGGACCCCAAAGTCTGACCTCAGTCCAGGTCACGGAGCTTTCATCGCGAGTTGCATTTAGTTCAACCCAAGACATCACCCCAGTGACACTGATTTATATCAGCCTGGTCACATGCACTGATACTAGACTGTGAGTGGTCTTGAATGGATTGCGTCAGTTGTCATTTCGTTACCTATGTTCTTGGCGTCATTCATCGTGGATCAAAGCCACCCAGCAGTCATCCGGCGATTCGGTGTTCGCAATCTACGGCCAATTCTACGCCCTTCTTTGTGACGCATCCCGCTTCCACCGCTACTTGGACATCCATTCACATGAACTTTCTGCGTGGTGGCATCGAGAATGCTTTGAGCGCCGACCTCCGCGGCTCATGCGGAGGCATGCAAATCCAATGTGTGCGTTCTTGCTACTTACAGTTCTATCAAAAATTGGCACACACCGTCATCAGTGTGTATTTTTATTCTCCACAGATTGATTGGCGTCTGGTCATCAAGAATTTGTTAATACAGATTATCATCGTGTACAGCATGATGATCTGGACCTTTGGCCGCGTGTTGCTGCAATGTACTGCCGAGAAGATAACCGTCTTTTTTTCGTTCAGCAAGGAAGCCGCTGCAGTCGTGTTCTCCGATCAACTGCCACACATGCTAGCCATAGAGGTGAGATATTCCATCAGGCTTTGCCTTTTGACATTACATACATCCGATATAAAGGAAGCAGAAGTGTTTACACGGAACAGATCATGCTCAAACTGAATGTAAAATGGTCCAAAACGGCTAACCCAGGAATAGGAGTGCGACCTCCATATCGAGTTCACTTCTCACTAAAACAGGCCACCATGGACTTATTTTCGGTGTAAGTCGGAACATTGCAAGTTGACACGAACCGCACAAAGTTTTCATCACAACCGTTTCAGGGTTATTCGACAACTATGCTCGTTTTGGCTACTCACAAGATGGGCGCTGTTCCAAAATGAGACACTGTATGGCTGTGTGGGAAAACGGCGTGGCATAACTTGTTGTTTCCAGTAACACTCGTAGGTGTCTGCTTATTTTTGGGTGTTAAGTGAACAGCCTGCCATCACCTTTCAAGGAGTGAAGCCACGCTGGGTCACATTCAAATGTAAATCATAAGCTCACGTAAAGAAGCGCACTCTGAAATCCCGCAACATCTGGGAGTGACGTAATTTGACGGTCATACATTGTCACGTTATCTGTACATGGCAAGCAGGCTCAATTTTGTGCAGTTTGTGGACTTGTTCTCCTTGCAACGCACGAAGCTGTGCAACGTGGTTTTCGTCTGACCTGGTCGTCTGTACACAGCTGCACAGTTTTCATTGGGGATCGTTTTGTCTTTATGGGGAACGATCATTGATCGTATGTTGCTGTGTGTTGTCCGCAGCGGTTTCTATCGCCGGCAGATACACAATGCAGGCCGTCACATAACATTAGGAAGCCTGGCAAAGCTGCACTGTGCTGGAGGATCACGTGTTTGTGTTGGATACACACTTAATTTAACGACTATGCATTTGCTTGTTCAGGGACCCTCCGTCCATCTTCAAAGTCATTCAGTGTATCATTTTTGCTACGTGACCTCTTCAGCCTAAAGGGCTTCACCAACATGATCTAAGAGTCAATATATCGTCTCCACGATTATCTAAATTTACCAAGAGTGCTCATCCTTATAAATTTGCGCTCTACGGCGCAGGCCGCTTCCGCATTTTAATTGAAAGATGCCGCTGCCTCGTGCGGTGTGCGTCCTCCTTTGTGCGCAACAGCGGGTTCAGGCAACAACCCAACATAATTCTTAAGCAATCCCGATGTCGGAACGAAAGTGAGCTGTTACAAGTCAATATGAAAAATAAAGAACCCAGGCACTGTTTGAGCAAAAGACTGTTCATCTGCGCATGTGGTGTTTGGTAAGTACTCATATACAGCGTGGAGATATGACGTGCTGCATCTACTCTGAGTCTAAACGAAGGATCACGCTTCTTTCACATGACCCACGATGGTGCAGTCGTTTTCTCCGTTTTAAAAGTGTCATGAAGAGTATTCAGTGGCTGGTGTTCACACTTCTGCTGCCGACATGACCAAACGACTGTTTTGTGCAAACATATAGCGTATGTGTGTGTGTAACAACTTAAGTCAAGGTAGCCAGGGAAATCTGCTGTTCTCGTTTTGTGTGCGAATTTGCCTCACGAAATACGTCTCTTACAGCTGCTGTGTACCCTCACTCTGACTGGCTGCTACATGCATATCTTGTACTACCTTGGGATCCTTCAAAGCTTTTTCCACAAGCTCGGCTTTATCTTGGAAATGATCACAGGAGCCACGGCTGTGGAAGCCATCTGTGCCGCGCTTTGCACACTTTGCGGAGGGGTAAGTGAGTGCGTGGTGTCAAAGACAACATTGTGCAGGAGTGCAGTTGGTCAGCAGACATCGTCTGGCGACTCCTGGAATGGAACACCGACGTGGGTCAGAGCAAATCCATGTTCACCCGGCCGGGCCACAGCGGGTGGTATCCAGCGCTTACAAACCCCACCACTTGGCAATGCTATGAGCAGCTGTGAGATATACTTCAGTAGTAGTGAAAACGTTGCCAGACAGCCAGCAGTATCCAAGGAATTAAGATTCGTTTCAAAACGATGATAGGATTGTGGCAGAAAAGCTAAGCCACCCTTCCTTGTGACATTTCTGTTAACTTCAGTTAATCGGCCCATCTCAGTTGACCAGAAATAATAGACACTTCTCCCAAAAAAGGGATCTGGTCGTCCGGGGCCATGAGATCACCGTCTGGTCCGTAGCCTCGGGGAGGGATAGTAAGCAGCGCAGGGTGAAATCTGAGGGGAGTCACTGAGTGGGCGGTGGTTTCCGACGACGCGGTGCTAAAGCAGATAATTTTCATATTGCAATTTCATTTTTGTGAACATGGTGCAACCTTTCCAACTTGGCTGCCTCCATTGGCATGGACTTGGAGGAATCTGCGGTCGAGCAAAATGGTTCCGCTGGTTTTCTGAGATGTCGCTACCCGTGAATTAACAGGGCCTGGAATCAAGTACTGTTCAAAATCCGAGAAGATAATGCGTCATCAGCCACGGTGAATTTCACAGCGCTGTCGTGCGCTGCCTTTCCGTAGTCAAAGACGACAAGCCTGGAGATTCAGTCCAGCTCCCTCGGTTAGGCAGGGTTTAAAAAACTCACTGATATCTACATGAAATCCTGGCCATGTACAGGCATCGTAACTGGCAGAAAATGGATGCTCGAACCAAGCACGGCAACAGCATGCTACAACCGAGCGCATCTTTCCAGGTAGAGGCGGCTGTGGTGCTGGAACCATACATAGTGCTGTTGACAATGTCCGAGCTGCACACATTTATCGTCAGTGGGTTCGCCTTCATGACAGGTAGGACCCTCGCGGCCCAACCATCGTCCCAAAGTGAGGCATTGGCGCTTGGTAAGGTGACGCGACGAGTGTTGCTTCTGCTTGTAGCCTTTTGTTGTATTCGTCCGCCCGACGTGCCGTACGCCTCTAGTGGCGTTTCCTGCGGCCCGATCTGCCCCATTGCCGTCTGCTGCGGTCGATGCGCAGAAACAGCCAATTGTCGGAAAAGTTGTCGAGTGTGGTCCCTTCTGGGCCCGATCGTGGCACCACTCACACGCAGGACTGCTCTGCAACGTTCCCAGGTCGATGCAATCGCGTCTTGACATGTTGGCGCACTGACGTTGACCCGCCAACGAGACCATGGTGGGTTCTGGTTTTTGTGGCATTTGTCGTTGGTTCTCGAGATTGCTACAACATGGAGCTATGTCTGTGCTCCACAGGCGTTACATTGTCTTTGTACATGTCCTTGGGAATTGATCAAGTGAATCTGATGACTGCGAACTTCGCCACCTGCAGTGGAGTACTTGCGTTATCAAAAATTGTGTACCCCGAGACCGACAGGTCGGTCACGACCTACAAGGACCTCAAGTTTCTGGACAGGTAAGTTGTGCAAAAAGACTATCATCAAAACAAAATGCGGCTTGCGATAAGAACACCGCAAACGCTGCATGATATATATCCAGCGCTCCTTTTAGCTGCAGATGGTATCGCAGGCTAATGCGTTTTAAAATATTCGAAATTATTTGATTTCTACCATAAAAAGTAGGATAGAACGTCGTGTCCGCCAAATGTTCAACTGACTTGGGACGCGGGAGCAATGATCCGGGCTACACCAGGGGAAGTAAAAAGGAACTGCTGGAAAATCGCATTCTCACCAAATTCGCCCATAACACTCATCATATCCACACATCAAGAAGGAAATGTTCTTGAAAAATCCCATATCAATGGCTGCGACAAGAACGTTGCTGATAAATACAAAGCTGATGACAGAAGGATCGTGTATCCGACGAATGATGTGATTATATACAATTACCCAGCCATTTCGGATAACTCACTTTATCGGTACGACTTAACTTCTCGCCGACTCTTAGGTGTGATATTTTTGATAATGTTGGACACGTACTGAAATTTTCATAACCGAAAACATTAAAACCATTAACAGCACTTCAGCTGGTAGTGCATTGTTTAAAATTCAGAGGTCTGCATGGTTGATGATCAGAACTCCGTCAAGGCTTGTCACAAAGTGTGTGTCTCACGCGGCATGCCAACTGCCAAGCTGTGTTCTGTATTGGTTTATTCAGTTTGATTAAGCCACATAATGACACAGTTATACCAAAGCAAACGTGATCAGATCAGTTCGTCGCAGCTGCTGAGGGTATTAAGGGCACAGGCTTTCCTCCTGTTTGGCCTGACTTGATGCATCACTTACCATATCATCATGCTTGGCCCAAGTTTGTGAGAGCTATTATATGACGGTCTCTCCGTTGCTGAAGCTTACTTGCTTCCGTTGACAGCGGGATTCACATCATGCACACCATGTGCATGTGGTCATAGCTTCCTGATATGGCTTTCGACAGGCCAAATCCATCGCTAATTGAGGCTGCCCAACGAAGCTGCTTTTTGGCCATCCATTCGGGATCGAAATGCTCTTTCTCCAACAACAAGTTGTCGCCCTTGATAATCAAAAGTGATAAAAACACCCAATGCACCAGAGTTGAAAGAATCTTCCATAAATGTGTATATATGTGTATACATATATATATATATATATATATATATATACATATATATACATATATATATATATATATATGTATATATATATATATATATATATATTCACGACGGATGTGTTACTAATGTATCCTTTTCAGTGGGCTGAGCCGGACAGATAAGCGAGGGTCGATGTTGCCCTGCACTGTTTCCTTGTCTCTAGGGACGAATACAATTTGGTGGACGCAGCCGTGCGCGGGGCCACTGCCATCATCAAGGTTCTGGTCAACGTCATCTCCGGACTCATCGCCATGGTCTCGGTGGTGAACATGTCCAACACGTTCGTGGGATGGGTCCTGGAGAACATCGGAATACCGGGTATGGACATCATTGTAAGTATCGGCTCGCAGGCGGACACGGCCACTCGGTCTGTGCGGCGCTCAATGTTCGCAATGCCGTCCTGACCGGGTACAGCATGTTTGATATACAGGAGAGCGCATGCAAGCACACCCGCACGCACACATACCCGCACATCTGCGCATATATATATGCATAGCGGTATATGCATACATATATATATATATATATATATATATATGCATAGCGGTACATACATTTATATATATATATATATATATATATATATATTCCATTTATTTATTTATTAGATATCGGGATTAACACTACGCCCACTAGGTGCACGAAAGCATGGCACCGTCATTTGGCTTCCGAACATATTTCCGAGAACTTAACTTGTTATGTGTTGTTGAACTTAACTTGTTATATGTCAACACTTGTTATGTGATATGTCAGTACCGATGCAGCTGTAGATGATGATGTAGCTGTAGCCGTAGATGATGTGATGTAGATGTAGTACATCAGTACCGATGGGAGATTTGCGCTCCAACCTTATAGTTCACATATCAGCCATACAACACTCTCCAGACGTCTGAATCTACAAAACTACAGAGACAGAGGCAGAGACAGAGACAGAGACAGAGACAGAGACAGAGACAGAGACAGAGACAAAGAGACGGGGACAGGGACAGGGACAGAAACAGAGACGGAGACGGAGAGACGGAGATAGGGACAGAGACAGAGACAGAGACAGGGACAGGGACAGAGACGAAGAGATGGAGAGACGGAGAGACGGAGACAGGGACAGAGACAGAGACAGAAATCTGTTTCGAGCGAAGCGAAGACAGAGACTGCTACTGAACCCAAAGACAGCACAAACGCCACCATTGTTTCGTCGGACATGATTGAAAAAGCCTAAGGTGCACAAAAGCATTTTCATTATCTGAAGAGAAATGAACAGTGTACAGATCACGTGAGATCTCCTTAATTTGTACTGTTTTAGTCAGAAGTGTCAATTTTTGCGAATTATTGGAGTGGGGTCGAACCGAAGGCCCGACAACCTTGCCGGGCAAAGGTCTCTTTGTACAAAGGATCTTTGTATAATTTATAAAACCTCTTAGTTTAAGTAGTATAGAAGTCATGTAGGGTTGGATCCAAGGAGCAGGCACTGGACGTACGCGTCCCTCCTGATCGGCACGTGAAGGCGCCCTTTTAGACGCCACCTTAGGACGCCGAACACGCCCTTCTGTGACGTTCATGGGAGGCGGCACGCATTTTGGTTATGGAGGACGGGGACGGGGTAAGCCATGAAGGAACTAGGTCATGGCCTTATTTGAAAATTTTTTACTTTAACATCACAAACTATTGCGTGTCTCATGGCGCTAGGTATGTCAGCTTTATTGCATCGCTTATCCGCTCAGCTGTTACGATTTATTTCTTGTGACGAGGCCACCACAACTTTTTGTTATGGGAGTGGTACGAGACGCCACCACAAAGAAAGAGCAAAGAAGATTGTCTTTGTGTTATGATCATCTTTTACTCACGTTTTTTTGGTATTCCGGCAAAAAAAAAATGGGGGCCAGGCCAATATTGGGAGGAAGGCGCAAATCAACCTTGGGAGGCCAGGCCTCCACGAAAGAATACAACTCGACACCCGTGCTTCAAGTCAGATTCGAGAAGGCAAACTGTTTCCTCCATGCAGACTACTGAGTGCCTGCATTACCGTTTGAAAAAGCATGTATGAGCTAAACAAGTTGTGCAACCCCAGGGTATCCTGTCATTCATCAGTCGACCACTGATCTTCCTGATGGGCGTGGAGTGGCAGTACTCGGACAAAGTGGCCCGGCTATTCATCATCAAGACGGTCAAGAACGAGAACTTTGCTTACAGGGCCTTCTCTAAACTTCAGCAAACTGACCCGATCCCGGTAAGTGCATCACAGTGCGGTTACAATGCTGGAGACCGTGGCCGTTGGCGCTTGGTCCTGGTCATTTTGAGCTGATTCAGGAGGCGTCCTGTATATCGTGAAATACGATGCGATAGCCCACGTTTTGTCCAGGAAACGTGACGTAGAGTAATGCGAACCCATCCACTTAGTGTTAACACACCGCAACAGCCAGGGACTGGCGTCAAGTACCAAAACGAAGCTTATCGCCATCAGCTGCTTTGTGGGCGGTAATCAATTGCAGACATTTGTCTTTTACCGGAGATTAGGGATTTATCTTCAAGCTATTATCTGCCCATAGCTCTTGGTAGCGCAACCTTACAAAATACGTGCCGGGAAAGCTTAGGTTCTATAAATATCGGAGCAATCGGAGCTATGTCCCTTATGAGCCATCACATCTGCCTTACTACAATTGATGCACATGTTGCCTACCTATTTTTGAATAGCGCTGCTGGGATGTTTTTAAATAAACGGCTGAACGCTGAGCCCTGCAGGCGCCGTGCTGGGGCTGCAGGGCGTCCATCTGGCCTCCTGTCCCAGGCGTGCAAGGAGGCGCTCCTTTAAGGTTCGACCAAACGTGCGCTTATGAATTATCCCGCTATCTTCAAACTTGTGTTCTGAGGAGACCACTCTGAAGCGATGCTGGTTTTCTGTTTATGGTTAGCTGTTAGATTATGACCGGCAAGTGGAGGTTTTTGACTCTTGCCTACGATGAGGCTTCAGAGAGACCTCAAATAACAAACAATTCTTTTGTATGTTGTGATTCCTTGTTTCTGCTTGGGAAAATATAAATCCTTGGACCTGGATTTACTTGAGTGTCAGGATTCCAGGGACCCGACGCATACGCTGACACGCCTCCCCGCGTTTGATATCCCTGGTTACCGTTAGGTCAAGCAAGAATACGACCACTGTACGCGACCTTTTTGTAGAAAAAGAACGGATGCGTGGCGTATTGTATACCTACGCAAAGTGGCTAAGTGGCTGACGGAGAATAGAATGATGATCCTCACACGTGGCCATGCCGTGTTGACAAGCTCTGAAAAAGCCTCTGATTTGGTCGGGTACGTTGTGCGTGACGACGACCTATACGAATGGCTGCAGAGTTCGTTTGCGCCAACGCCCTGCGCTTGCCTCACAGATGCGGGAGCAGGCAGTGACGACGGCACTGCTGTACGGCTACAGCAACATCGCCCACATCGGCGTGATCACGGCGTTGATGACAGTGCTAGCCCCCGAGCGGCGCCAGGACATCAGCATCACTGTCATGAGGGCCATGTTCACCAGCGTGCTGGTCAACATGCTGACAGCCTCCGTCATCGGTAAGGACATACCGCGGACCGCGTGGGTCTTCATCTTCCAGGAAGGTAAAGAAAACCAAGCTGTCGCATCTGGAACATTAGAAAATTAGCACATAGCTCATGGGTGGGGAGTGCATCCTGGCAGCTGAACACCTATCGCTGATATCGACCTACTCGTGACCCAATTTCACACCCTCACAACGGAATCTGGGGGACGAAAAAAACGTGTTTTTGTATTGAACAAATTTTGTAGCTTTTTCATAAGGATTGGAAGATAAGAAATACGTACGTTATAGCAACGTATTACGTACGCATTTCTATAGATAAAAAATACGTACCTAATACGTTGCAAGTACACAAATAAGGTAAAGGACAGCCTTCTTGCGGCAGAGGAATGCTCTAATCCCACGTAGCTGTTTGAGTACATGCACAACGTGAAAGGCTTTTAAAACTCGCTGATCAGTGCTTAATGAATCTTCAAGCTTAGATTGCTTATACTTTGCAGACACAAATACCCCCTGGATGTTCGCAGGTGCGCTGGTGACTCCACACGATCTCAAACTGGCTCAAAATGTGACCAACCTGAATGTCTCTGCGCATTGGACAAGATGACGAGGCCCTCAGAGCGTTCATTTTCAACATCCCGAGCTGTTAGGCGTAAGTGAATCGATGCGTGGGCTTGGCGCGTCGAAAACCCCGCTTACCTGCTTGTGAGGAAATATACAGTGATCCCTACCAAATTCATTTCGTTAGTGGCGACTACGTCAGTATAACAACTCAAGCCCAACGGGAGTTAAGTGTAAAGAGTGACCATAGTCACTTTCAGTGTTTAGTGATCACTGTTATTCCGAGCCCGGAATATGGGGATTCCATCAGATCACTCCGGCGCTCACATCCTTGCACACGGCCCAGGCGTTCTTAAAACAAATGCATCTACCATCCTGTGACTTTATTTCAATATGATCGTGACTTCAAGACACAACGTGATCAAAGCGTTCGAGAAGGCAGTGCTCTTCCTTCTTGCGACAAATGGAGTAAGAGCACGATTTGTGATCGAGCACCTTCCTCCCCAACGAGTGGCTGCGAGCACCACTACTATCTCACCAGACAACCACTAACAACACTGAGGAGCGGCACGTGCGAACAGTGCATCGGTGGAGGGCAACGTCTCGGCCGCGGGGCGCCCACGACGCGATGGCGGATGCGCAGCGGGACGCTACTAACCCGACGGTGACGCGCCGGCTCCGGCGACCCCGGGCCACACCACACCGGCGCGTGCCATCGGACCAACGGCGACGCGCCGGCTCCGGCGACCCCCGGGCCACACCACACCAGCGCGTGCCATCGGACCAACGCCAACGCGCCGGCTCCGGCGACCCCGGGCCACACCACACCGGCGCGTGCCATCGGACCAACGGCGACGCGCCGGCTCCGGCGACCCCCGGGCCACACCACACCAGCGCGTGCCATCGGACCAACGGTGACGCGCCGGCTCCGGCGACCCCGGGCCACACCACACCGGCGCGTGCCATCGGACCAACGGCGACGCGCCGGCTCCGGCGACCCCCGGGCCACACCACACCAGCGCGTGCCATCGGACCAACGCCGACGCGCCGGCTCCGACGACCCCCGGGCCACACCACACCGACGCGTGCCATCGGACCAACGGCGACACGCCGGCTCCGGCGACCCCCGGGCCCCACCACACCGGCACGTGCCATCGGACCGACGGCGACGCGCCGGCTCCGGCGGCCCCTGGGCACACCACATCGGCGCGTGCCACCGGTCCGGGCTCGCATGCCAGCCGGCCGGGTCAGCCGGGATGAAGTCGGCGTCCCGGGGAGGTCGACAGACCCAGCACCACGGCACGCGGGCACCGCCTGGGTAAAAACACCGACCGCCGCACAAACTTGCCAAAACGTGATGATTGCTAGTCACTTTTCTATAGCACCACAACGGACGTGGCCGACTGAGCGGCTACACAACAAATCCACAGGCGTGTCGTCTGTGAGAGAGCGCGCCTGGCATGCAGGACTACCATAACGTTGGACACTGTATCACGATTACCAAAACATCCACTGTTCCCAGATGTGCGTCAGGGGGGCGGGGGGGGGGGGCGGTCACACTAGAGCTGAGCTTCCGTCTGGTCTCGGGATGCTATCATGGTATAATTTCTAAACTGACATGTTGAGTATAAATTACCTTCTTTTTGGGCACCACATTCACCATCGAGGGAAGAAAGTCTTATAAAGAAACAAGTTCCCGTCGGCATTTTCCCGCGATAAAAGGCAACCAGCAGTGGCGGCCATGACGCGCCTGCTCAAATATTTTCCGTCGCAGATTGTGAGCTCTCAGCGCAAAGAGAATGATCGTTGTTGGCGGTCAGAACAGATAATTCATCGTTCTTTACTGCGCATTCGACAGAATATTATTGGGTCCACATTTAAATAATGGACAACGTTAAGTGGATAAGCCAAAGGAGATATAATTTTGGTACCAGTTTGAACAGCGGACAGCAAAAACAGAAAACAGCAAAATAGAAGTTGCGGAACGGCGAGTTGACACTTTCTTGTGCTTATCATGTCGGGTTTTTGACCCCCGTGTACGCTGCAACATTGTCCAGAGCAATTTTCAAGATGAGGCTTATGAAATCTGGTGCCAAAGTGGCGTGCGACAGCGCGATTCAGTATGCTTTCTGGAAATGAGCTTCATGGGAGAAAAATCGCCAGTCATACCCGACCACCAATGAGGAACGCCGAAATCAAGGTGGAAGTGGTCTAAAACCGATAATGAGCGCTTCAAGCAAAATTCCATTCTTTTTCAGTAGTTATGTTGTTCCAAACATATCAATGCTCATTTCGGCACTCAGATATGCGGCGGATCCGAATTTGGCGTCGAATTTGCGAACCTCCCGAGCCCGGACGCTCAGCTCTGGTGCCACGCCGTAGTTTGTTTCGCAGAGCGGCGATTGTACAGAACAGCTCAGATACCGGCTCGATGATGCCAGTGAGGCGTCCTCTATCTGGCCCACGCCTGCTCCCTTCTCAGAGGTCACGGCTTTTGACCGACAGCTTGCTTGCTGGCGGCGTGCTTTCCCGTCATATGATGTGCGTGCAGGAGAAACGCGGTCACTAAGACCACAACAGATATGCTTCTACGCCACGGACGAGGCATGCCACAATGGCGCCATGCTACGAAGACAGCTTACTGTCCACCTTTCACGACGCATGCGAGAACGGAAAGCGTCGTGCAACGGATCACAAATCAGGCGAGCACATAACGCGACTGGACGCAATGAGATCATGCTCACGGAAGGCGATTACATTACCGAACATTCCTGGAGTAATGGGATAACGTGCAAACATTAAAAATTGCTCTATTTCATAACCAGTACGTGATACAATACCCTCGGACACTCCAATAAAACGATCCGCACATTTCGAACTGCAAACAGCGAGCTAGTCTCGTATCACTGGACTGCTTGCAGCGAAATAAGTATAATCAAAGAACTCAGAGCTTCGAAAGGAGCATTCAATAACAAAATCACGAGCACGAGCGAGATAACTAACGAATACATAACTTCAGACGCCACGCTATGACCAGCACCTCCCAAAAGGGACCTGACAGGAAACGAAACAAAGCATTGCATTTCCTATCCCGTCCCTCGTGTCGACAACAGCCGTGATTGTGGAGATAATTGCACTTGACAGACACCACTGATCGTGCTGGAGAATCCGCGCGCGAATATTGGCGCTGCGGCGCGCCGCGGGCCGGCGCCGCGCTCACTGGCTGTGCTGCAGCCGCCAGTGGCTGATGAGTGAGCGCAGCGCATGGTTGGGCACCAGCACCACGGCCTTGAGCGGCTCGTTGGTCATCGGGCTGGAGGTGCGCTCCTTTAGCCAGGCCGTGATCGCCGAGAGCTCGTAGCTGTAGCCGTCTGGAACGGCCCGATGGCGGGATTAGGGGTGCGCCGGCGGCGGTAGCGGCGGAGCAGCGGGTCAGGACAGTCGAAAGTCACGGGCGGAGGGTCAGAGTGGCCGAGGGTATACGGGGATGGGTCAGCTCGGCCGAGGGTCAGGGCGACCGAGGGTCATGGAGGCGGGCCAGAGCGGCCGAGGGTCACGGGGGTGGGTCAGGGCGGCCGAGGGTCACGGCGGTGGGTCAGGGCGGACGAAGGTCACGGCGGTGAGTCAGGGCGGCCGAGGGTCAGGGCGGTGGGTCAGGGCGATCGAAGGCCAAGGCGGCGGGTCAGGGCGGCCGAGGGTCACGGCGGCGGGTCAGGGCGACCGAAGGTCACGGCGGCGGGTCAGGGCGACCGAGGGTCACGGCGGCGGGTCAGGGCGACCGAGGGTCACGGCGGCGGGTCAGGGCGACCGAGGGTCACGGCGGCGGGTCAGGGCGACCGAAGGTCACGGCGGCGGGTCAGGGCGACCGAAGGTCACGGCGGCGGGTCAGGGCGACCGAGGGTCACGGCGGCGGGTCAGGGCGACCGAGGGTCACGGCGGCGGATCAGGGCGACCGAGGGTCACGGCGGCGGGTCAGGATGGCCGAGGGTCACGGCGCCTCCGGCTCAGGCTCAGGTTGGGGTTACAGCCGGCTGCCGCCTGCGCACGGCGGCGTGGTGCGATACGGACGCAGTCCGGGATCTGAAGCCCATCAGTCACTGCCCACGTACCCCTCACCCCCTCAACAAGGGTTGCTGGAGCCACGGTACGCCTGAACTCCCGGTCCAGGAACGGCCAACGAATATCGTGCAATCACTATCCAGCGCAGGCTGAGCGTTGGATTCCACACGGCTCCTGCTCTTGGCGGAAGAAGATGCACCACGAATATTCGGAGAAGCTGGTGAAAACGCTCACTACCCGAAGAAGTTGGACCATGGGTATCTGGCAGACCGCTTGCCAAACGGCGGGCCGGGCCGGGCCGCGCTGCCGCGCTGCCTTGCTGCCGCGCCAGCGCGCCGCCGTACCACTAGCACTCACCGGAGCAGCAGACCGCCTCCCGCATGACCTCCCGCGTGATCGGACAGTAGAACTCGTCGGGCGGCGGGCTGCCGGCGGCGGTCGGCGGCGGGCCCTGTCGCAGCCGCTCCAGCTGACGCACCAGTTTGCTGCGGTGACCCACCAGCTCTGCGGGCGCAGCGCCGTCGGTCAGGAGACGACGCGCACGTGTGGTGAGCGGCGGACCCGCGGACCGAGCCGAGCGACAGCTGGGCGTGGGGCGCGATGCGCTCGCACTGGTGACGAGCCCAAACGAAACGACGCGACAGCACGTTATGTCACCGCCCCTTTCGGCACACTCAAAGCCCGTACCTTTGCGCGTAAGCAAGACCGGCAGGATGGTCAGAGGGGGTGTGGATCATCAGCACTTTTTCATGAACGGCGGGGCATATCCACACGAAATGGACGGTTCAGCATTCATTCTTTCCTTACGCTACCACAGGCTAAACATAAAACGACATCACCGGCCGGGGGGGCAAGGCCCTGTAGACTTCGCCAATCACCACTCGGCTGATCGGCACACAGGGAGGCAGTACGCCGTTAATCTGAGTGAGTGTGCTCTTACCGACGGCCAGCTGGTCGCCCAGCTCCTGCTCAGTGAGCTGCAGCAGGCGGGCGCCGTCCACCTGCTGCTCTGCGAACCGGGCCGCATACTGGGCCAGCCCCAGCGACCGCAGCCAGTCGCCCACCTCCTGGCACGTCCAGTCTGCCGGCTGCCCGTCAGGTCAGGTCAGGTCAGGTCAGGTTAGGTCCAGTCGGCGGCCGGCCCGATACACCACGTACCCAGGCGTGATGCGCTGGACTGCTCTCAGGGATAAGACCGACAGCTGGTTTACCGTAACGAAAAGCAAGGTCTCATCACTTGACAACAGAAGACCGACGGCTCGCAAAGGGTCGTACATCAACAACTTTTCACTAACAAACTGATCCGCGAACGTTAAAGATAATCAACATCCAGAACTAAGAGCTCTATCAACATTTCACTCGCGTAACATCTTGGCACGTTTATGGGCGAACTTGAAACTACCCGCGGAGACATGACAGAGCATGTCTCGTTCACACAACATATATCGAAATCATCCACGCACGGCGTGTCATCGCCTGGCACGGCCGCAGTCGACACACCAGAGCCGTCCAGAGCCCGCGGCCCCGGCCGCCGCCCGGGCAGCTAGAGCCCCGAACAGGCCGTACCTGCGGAGAGGGCGGCGCGCCGGGGGCGGGGACGAGGGCGCGGCCGGCCGGCGGCGTGCCTTCAGCCCAGCAGCCGCAGCCGCACCGTCTTGTCGTTGGAGCCGGACACCAGGAGGCGGCCGTCGGGCGAGAAGCAGCAGCACGTCACGTACCGCTGGTGGCCGTGCAGCGCGCTCACCAGGCTCCAGGAGCTCTGTCAGGGACGGCGGCGTCAGGAGCTGTTAGGGACGGCGGCGTCAGGAGCTCTGTCGGAGACGGCGGCGTCAGGAGCTCTGTTAGGGACGGCGGCGTCAGGAGCTCTGTCAGGGACGGCGGCGTCAGGAGCTCTGTCAGGGACGGCGGCGTCAGGAGCTGTTAGGGACGGCGGATTCAGGAGCTCTTTCAGGGACGGCGGCGTCAGGAGCTCTGTCAGGGATGGCGGCGTCAGGAGCTCTGTTGGGGACGGCGGCGCCAGGAGCTCTGTTAGGGACGGCGGCGTCAGGAGCGACGTCAGGCGTCCAGGGGTCGCTTGGTGGCCGGTGGGAAAGAGCAGTTCAAAACGGCGACATATAACAGCGATAGATATTCCAGGTGGGCCGGGAAATACTGGCGAAACTCGCAGCATCACCGAATACGGAGGACAGCAAGCGAGCTTAGCTCGATGACGTGTCCCTTTGTTGAGGATATTAAGGTGATCAGAGAGTATAACCCTGTGCATAGTGTCCGGTACTGCGCCCCGGGCAAGGCGCGTAGCATCTCATTGACGAATACGTGAGCGTTCTGGGTCAGTTCTTTAAGGCGGACTCTTAACACTCCTTGAAGCGGACGGGAATTGTTTCACAGCAGCTGATCGAAGAACAGCTTACATTATTCATCACATAATCATGCACAGCCCTACATAAATTTTGCTGCCTACGAGTACGAACGTATCTACAAGTACAACACAAGTGCCCTGCACACCCACAGCACAGGCTGCCCAGCTGGGGCTGCCAAGCAGCGCCCGCCCGGCGGACGCGGGCCGGCCGCTGACCGTGTTCCAGAGGCGGACCGTCTTGTCGCCGGCGGCCGAGGCCAGCAGGGCGCCGTCGGCCGAGAAGCGCACCGACATCACGGCGCCCGTGTGCGCCAGCAGGGAGGTGAGCGGCGCCACACCGCCAGACGGCAGCACCGTCCACAGCCGTACGGCGCAGTCGGTGCCGCAGCTGGCCAGGATGTCGGCAGCGCCGTCTGGCGGAGCGGGCGCGAGTTAGCGCCGACGGCACGGGCGGCCGGGCCGGCTAGGACCGCACGTGGCGACGGGTGAGGGCTGGGGGCGCATACCACCAACGGATGACAAGCTGGTGAGATGGTGCGCAGGTAATCGATGGTACTGCATACCGAGCTGCATGTCGGGGGCCCGCGGCAGGACCGTGCAGAAATGTCTCGCCTAGCTCCTTCCAGTCTTCCCCAGTGCAAGATGATCATGTGAGACTCACATAATTTTCCTCGTCAGCTCTGCGACAACGAACTCATCCGCCAGCGTTCCTACGCCCGTGCATACAGTGCCAAAGCAGCCACGCAGCAGTCCACCCTTTGTTTGCCCTCCTGTGTCAGCACCTGGGAGCGTCTGGCCACCCTCCTGTGTCAGCACCCAGGAGCCTTAGGCTGCCCTCCTGTGTCAGCACCAGGGAGCGTCTGACCGCCCTCCTGTGTCAGCACCTGGGAGCGTCTGGCCACCCTCCTGTGTCAGCACCCGGGAGCCTTAGGCCGCCCTCCTGTGTCAGCACCGCGGAGAGTCCGGCCGCCCTCACCGTGCGCCGCCGAGCGCGGCATGAAGTCGCAGGAGGTGACGCCCAGGTCGTGGGCGGTAGGAACGCCGCCGACGGGACCGGTCTGGCCCGAGCGCGGCTGCCAGAGGCGCAGCTCGCCGATCAGCGCGCCCGATGCCAGCAGCGCGCCGTCACCGTTGAACGACAGGCAAGACACGGTCTCCTCGTGACCGCGCAGCGTCCTGTCGGCACACGCGTCACGTGACGGCAGCGATCCTGGGATGACCGGCTGGCGGCAGAGGTCACGTGACGGCGGAACGCGCGCTACACTCGGCTGGCGGCGGTACAGGACGCACGGGTCACGATGCACAGATGGTGGCACACAGATGTTCGTGCGCAAGTGAAGGACGAGACCCAACGCGAAAGGAAATTCACTCCACGCCCAGTGGAACGTGGAACAACGACTATCTGGGCGCAAAAACTGCTGCAGACGTCCTATTGTAGCAGCAACAAGCGCCAGCGTATGACACCAAATGGGTAGAGGTGTACTTGCCACCATGTTAACCACAGAACCACCACACTCCTATTTCATGACCCTCTCATGACTCAACCATAAAACATGGTCGATGACGTGATAAAAAGCATGCATCAGCCATGAAATGGCTGTAGTGCCCCCCTCCCCCTCCCTGGCCAGCGGCACGTCCGCGCGCCGAAAAATCCCACCGAGGGGACCCCCAGACAGGGCCCGGCGCTGGCCTAGTCTCGACAGCGGACGACTCTCAGGTCGATTCACGCAGACGTGCCCCACCGCAGTCTACATACTTCCATCTCACAGCTCTGAAATAGTTGCCCATTGGCTGAAAGGGCTCTAATGCCGCCTCCAAATGATCTCAACCCGAAGGTCCAACTCGTGGATAAGAAGGTGCTCATAACATTGAGTTATTGGCGATGCATGGTTTATGCTTTTGACAGTCGGATGTGAAATTATTGCTCCCTTCACCACTTGGACGGTGAAACACGATCAATAAAAATGACGGCGGAAAAAACGATTTAACGCAGGCAAAGGAAGCAATAATTACCCTTCCGGCCGTTCCCTGAAAATTTATGGTGTGAGGAAGCATTTGATCTGCAGCGGAGACCTTTCGATCAAACACGGGCGAAAACATACGATCGCGGGGAAGAAAGCACAAAACACATCAGTAACGGGGTAAAAATTACAGTTCCGATCGCAATAACAGCCCCAGATGTGAACGGTCACCCAGGTTTAAAATCGGGGCCTCACATCCACAGCCAAATCCGCAGACAACACGATGTCCCGTTCGCAAGGCCCGCAATATTTCTGTTGTACGCGGCAAGCAAACAAAGCAAGCAAAAAATACATCTCTGAGCGCCAGACAACGTCTATCATATGGCGAGGGTCATTCAACCCTCCACTCTGACTTCGACGGACTGGGAGTCTCCCAACCTGTAGCCGTATGTTGTATCAATCACGACACAACACGTGGCGGCAAAGGGAGCGTCAAGGACGTTGCTACAATGGCGTGAGCAAAGCGGAACCACCGTCTCCAGGGGGCACCCGGATTTGAACCGGGGACCTCTCGATCTGCAGTCGAATGCTCTACCACTGAGCTATACCCCCACACACAGCTACAGGATAGTTGCAGGATCAAATCAAAAGTGAGCTGATTTATAGCAAAATGCACATTCAGTGTAATCGGCAAAGGAAACTGCATGAGCAAAGAAGAAACACCACCTCCAGGGGGCACCCGGATTTGAACCGGGGACCTCTCGATCTGCAGTCGAATGCTCTACCACTGAGCTATACCCCCACATGCAGCTGCAAGATAGCTGCAGGATCAAATCCAAAGTGAACTGATTCATAGCAAAATGCTCGTTACATGGTGATCGCCAAAGGAAACGGTGGTAAAGCGGCGCGGCCAAAAACTGCAGCCGGACGCCAGGGGGCACCCGGATTTGAACCGGGGACCTCTCGATCTGCAGTCGAATGCTCTACCACTGAGCTATACCCCCACGGGACTCGGCGCGGATTAAACCCGAGCCAATGGGTAGTTCATACGCTTACAATCTACCGTCACTTCCTACTAAAAGCTTGGTTTATATCAAACACCACTTTGAATGCTTCTCAGATCATTATCTCTTATATTTTTACGACAATAACACAGGCCACTGTTATAAATGATAGCCCAAAACCGAAAATATACAGACTACAGACTACAGGCTGACTGGTGCTGATGCCGCTTCATCGATTCTCATTTTGATCCACGCCATATGGTGATCAGATCGCTGGCGGGGGGACAGGGGGCACGTGCCCCCCCCCCCCCCTCTCCTTAGGTTCCGAGGGGTCGGACGGCCCCTAAGGACATACAACTAAGAACCCGATTTGAGGGTCTCAGGGCCCGTAAAGGCCGGCTGAAGGTGGTATTCGCGGACCCTGGCCCGCAGGGCCAGGCACTCCAATACCAGCCAAAGAGCTCTGCACGCTGATCGGAGACCCCCTGAGTCATAAGGGCCTATTCGGTGGTCAGACACAACAGATATCGACAGTCGGCTCCGTGTCAGCACGGGCCTCAGTGTCCATTCCCCAAGACGGGACCAGAGCAGGAGTCAGTAATTTACGTTGGTCGAGGCCCCTGCGTTCATCAGTCATGCCATGCCATTGAGGCTTTACGACGCACCCAGCCGCTGAGGCTATATGGCGTCGCCTGCCTCTCACCCTGACAGGAAGGGCGGGCACCGCGAGGAATCGAACCCCGTACCTCTGGTTTCCCAGACGTGCAGTGGTTAACGCTCACGCGTTAATCACTGCACTACCGGCACCCCGGTGCGTTCATCAGGGCCACACAGCGCCTAAAAGGGGACTTTTATGTGCAAGGTGCTTCGAGTCGGCCATAGCAGTGTTCGACAGGGCCCAAAGAGCCTGCAGGGACCACCGGGACCGACGACTGAGGGCCCAATTGGAAGGCGTCAGGGCACAACAGTCTGGTCAAAGTCTTATTCAGAGGCTCCCGCCTGCCGGGAGGGGCCTCAAATGACAGTCAGAGGGCCCTTTGTGCCAATCTGGAACCCATGAGTCGATAAGGAATTGGGAACCCCATGTCGGTTAGGTACTACCAGCACAGCACAGTCAACCCTGTGCAGCAGGGGCCTGAGTGCCCACTTCCCAATCAGCTACAAAGCCTGGGCCAGCGATTTACACAGTTTGGGCATTAGATGCTGTAAAGCCCATTGCAAAATTCTGGAAGAGCTTCTGAGTTCTGTCGGTTTATAAAAAAGTTGAATGGATCATTGTAACATGAGGAGCGACGGCGATTTACGTAATGCTGTCGTTTAATGCATGATTTGTTCAGTCTATTGACGATACAATTCAGGCAGAATTGATCTCGTGGTAGACCTCCTGGCTCCTGATCCAGATATGTAATGAAAAATGTATACAAAACACAAAATAACCGATAAAAACATGCCCTGTTAGCAAATGGACCACACCTGGCCATAAATCCGCCAAAACACGGCGGCAGCGCGGCCGGCAGCACTCACAGCAGGATGGTCGGCTGCTCGGCGCTCCAGACGCACACGTCGCCGTCGTCGCCGGCCGTGGCGATCAGCGAGCCGTCCGGCGAGAAGCAGCAGGCGCGCAGCGGCGACTGCGACGGGTGGCGCAGCGTCGACATCGTCACGCCCGTCTGCCGGCCGGGGGGGGGGGGGGGCGGTCGGCTGCTGTCGGGCGGACGCTGCAGGGACGACCGCGAGGTCATGGTAAGGCCGATGTGGCTGCGTATCCCTGGTGCTCGTGTGATTGTACCTTCCGAGGCGTTATTGCGGAGACGCCGTGCAGATCACTGCTTGAGGCGCCAGTTTTCGAATGAACATGTGCCGTGGTATGCATGGTACAAAATATGACATTAATATCATGGATGGTTGTTTAAAATCGGCGCGAGCTCCTCAAGCGCGTGTGAGTCAACGCACAAGGCCGTAACACCGGCACCACGTCTCGCCGCAGCTCATCACATGGTCGGGGCCATGTCAATGGACACCTCCATGGGGCGAGGTCACACAGCCAGCTTTGTTTCTGACCTTTGCATTCCATACAACAGCAGTGCCATCTGTCGAGCAGGAGATGAAGCTGCCCCCACGGGGAGCGAAGCGCACACAGTGCACACTGTACGTGTGGTATGTCAGCGGTGAGTAGGCCACCTCCACGAACTCGTCCGTTGCCGGTTGCCGCAACCATACGCGCACTGTCTTGTCACTGAGGCACAGTGTCAGAGTCACAGTGCATCCTTGTTGGTGGGGAAGCCTGAATGACAATGATGGTACATGAATGGCTTAGACAGCCCACACAACACACCAGAAAATGGCAATTGCTACCTTTCCAATAAATCAGTGAAGGAAAGGGGTAATATAATTCAAAGAGTTAAATATAAGAGAAGTACAGCATACATTAGCATAATTTATATCACTATTGGCCAATAAAGAAGGATAGTATAATCTATATTACTATTGGCCATTAAAGAACTAAATGAAATGCAATTAAAATGTAAATGATATGAACCAAACTCAGGTTACCATAGCTTTCAGCATACCTTGCACTGGTGACCAGAAGCCCATCAGCTGAGTAGTCACAACTGTTGACATCATTGGTGTGTCCAGAGAGAACAAGGTCAGGCTTACTGGCACCCATTATCTCTTGCACTGCATGTACTGAAAAAGAACAGTATCATCTCTCTTTTGACCACAACACAGAAAGTACATGCCAGAAGACAGGACACACAGTCATTCAGTACCAGCCAACAAGTTTGGCCATTATTCCTTTGTACCAAGCAGATATGTATGTCTTTTATGTCTCATTATGTCTTTTATGTAGTTGATGATAGGGAAGCATGGCTCATGGAAGCCAGGTTAAAGCCCCTGCCACTCTGAGCCAAGAGGCATCACTACATATTGGGCAATCATAGATATATTCACAGTGTATTACATCTTATCCTACATCATCCACTGATATTTAAATATATCAGTCCAACAAACAGGTAAGTATGCATCATACTCTTTCCAAAACATTAGGAAACAACACTGCATCCAAATAGGAGATTTACACTTCTGAAACCACGCATTGTTAAAAAATAACCACATACAAATGTCAAGCAAAATAGCATTTGTGTGGTGCAAGAGGACTATGTGATTGAGTGACTTATGGTCCAGAAATAATTTGCTAACACTGGTTACAACCTACAAATAATTTGTTAAACATCCCTTTCAAAACATTTCATGGGATTCACAGCCCTGCTGAACCCCAAAACAAAATAAAACATTACAAAACACCACTTTGAAGTTTTCATAACATGTACAACTGATTAACTTGGTACTTTATTCAAGTGTCATGGCAATTCCATTACTGATGTTTTTTGTACTAATTGACTGACTTGATTTGTCTGACTACATTACCACTTCTTCTATATCTTGAAATAAACAATTTCTGAGAAGGAAAGCACACTACTTACATTAAATCAGACACATGATGAATGTTTGTGCTCAAACAGAATCTGGAATTCAACAGTTTAACCTGCCTTATACAGACCCATCATGCATTAGTAGCGCACTATTACCTTCCAAAGATTCGCAACAGCCGCACTGAGCAAGAACTGAGGCCGCATTCCTGACACCAACCTATGACAACCAGCCATTTTTTTGTCTGATGCAGCGGCCGAAGGGCAATATTGAACGCGAAATATGAGCGATATCGATCGAATTGGAGTACCTAAATATTTATAAAACTGTGTTGATGTTCTATACATTCTCGGTTGATGCTACTCACCTTCCGCTAGCCCAGCGCAACCAACCTTTGGCGACACTCAATAGTCAATCTTCACCTTTATTAATATTGCGCAGCACTCAGTCTTATGATGTCGCGACTGCGTTGTTTATGTCTAAAGACTTTGATACCACATCCTGCCATATATATGCTTCCATTTTTGGTCGAACGGAATGCTGGTCAGGCAACGCACTGATACGCTCGTCAGTTAAGCTTTATAACTAAATTCAACATTTTTATCAGATATGCCGGATGTTTAAGAGGATAGCCTAGGGCTGTCCATCTCCCTCGAAATGCAATAGTTTGTTTTCGCAAGGGAGCACTGCAGAATCGCGCAATCTGATATGTTTCAGTTTGCCAGCTTCTGCTCCAATGCCATCAAGCTTTTCTTTCCCCGGCAAAGTCCGGTTTTGCCCATGATGAACGGGCATTACCAGCTCAGCAACCGCTTCGTTACAGGCGGATTAGTGCGGGTACGGCCCAGTACCCAGTACGGATCCAGTACTGTACCCGTTGGCAAATTTTCCACGTCCAGATCCAAATCCAGATCCGCTCCAAACAAGAATGATGAGAGCTGGTATTGTTTGGTTATAACATGGTTCGATTTGGTAAAACTCGTGACTTTCTGGGATTTGCAGAGTGACGTAGGGAGGCTCAGAGCCATTCCAATTAAAAACTTTGAAGCCCTACAGCGCCGCCTCACTGCGCGAGAACAGCGCAATTTTTACCAATAGCATGCCGCAGCCATAATTAGGGCGTTTCAAGTTTCAAAAAGTCTGGATGTGGGAAGGGACAGTCCCAAGGTACACTTTAGTGGGCTTTCATCGTCAATGCAATTCCAGCGACCAATTCCCGGCTGGGACGGCACGAAAAAGACTGTTGTTTCGAGTAAGATAAGCCAAAGAGGGCCGTTCTGCATGAGTAGAAGCACAGACAGTCCCATAGCCACCTCTGCCTGCACCTTAGCCACATCTGGTCACCACGGGTCCCTCCGGCAGCCCCACCAGTTGGTGCAGGGAGATTGTGCATCGGTACATGGCGTTCATGGGTACGTCTCAACCGGTTACGGGAACACCGTGGGGGGGCGTGGGCGAAACGTTCCCACAACTTTCAGAACTTGGGGATGTCTGTCAACCTAACGATTGATTTAGCGATATATGTATATATATATATATATATATATATATATATATATATATATATGTATATATATATGCATATTATATTTCGATGTAACTAACATAAGGTTTAAATTACGGTACATTAAAACCAAATCCGATGTTTATTTTGTCAATATCCCATGACCTTGATAGTTGAATTCAAGACCAAATGAGGGGTAAATCCAACCCCAGCAAAGCAACAGGCCTATGCCGGACTTCTAAGAAAAGGAAAATTCGAAAGTGTATGAACTAGCATCGGTCCAAAAATCCTGACTTCTCAAAGTCACCCCACAAGATCGAAGACGGGAGCTCCAATCGCCCAAGAGTTTCCGGCATATTTTGGTTTCCTGAGCACCAGAATCATTTTGATCCCATAAACAGGCGTCTGTTAAACATCCCCGAATCTCGAAGTCATAATGCAAGGCCAAATTAAGCCTCAAATGGCGGCTTAAAATGACGGAAAACGCAAAACCACCCAATAGCCAACGGCCAATTTCGGAATTTTAAGCATCAAAATATTTATCTTAACGCATGAAAAGATGTTGACCTCTCAAGGCCACCCTTCAAAGCCAAACGACAGGAGCTCCACACCACTCAAGGGCTGGACACCACAGCAACTACAATACTTTTTGACAGGCGTCATGGGCGTAGGAACAGGGGGGCCGGGGGGGGGGCATGGCCCCGCGTCCCGCTTTTCAAAGTGGGAGGGCCAGCAATGTTAACTGCCCCCCCCCCCCACTTTTCAGATTAAGGTTGCATTTGGCTTACTTTGCATCACATTAAACACGCATGCCGATTGACTTAGTTCACTAGCCATCTTCCTTAAGGTGCGTCACCTTTTCGTTGGCTCATTAGCCATCGCTTAGCGTTACAGCCGCAAGGCCGACGCCGCACGTCCTGAAGACTGCAACGCCGGGCGTCGAGGTGTTGTTGCTATGACCTGCGAGCCCGCATGTTCAAGACCTTATTGCGTAGTTGTCTTATCAGCAACCAGTTCTGACAGGATCTTGAGCATTTTAAGACGAACGTAGGCTAGCTATGTTAATACGAATAAGGAAGCCCCTTTTCATTTACAATCTACGGTCAGGGAGAACTCAATATCTCTGAAGAACACAGAAAAACACGGAACTGGAGTCTGTGTGACAATTGTTGGACCACCTGCGGTGATCAGGGACGCTGTTGCGTGAATGAGCGTTCCTGCGCTGATCCGGGGCTGAATGTGCGTGTCAGAAGGCCTCCCGTGTCAGGGATGAGAACAATGTGATATGATAAAGCCTTCTAATGATCTCCGGATCGACCAAGAGATCCCACCCCGTATCACCAGAATGATAGCCGGAGACACTTCGCGATGGGACAGAATGGCCCTTCATCCGTTGACCGGAAGTGACAATGTACCCCTGGTGTTCTACCCAAGAACCCCTTACCCGGAAGGAAATAAGGGGTCTCATTACTGGTGAGTAGAGTGGGGGTCTCATTATTGTTGAATAGGGTAGGTCGAAATGAGCTTAAAGAAACAAGCAGAGCCATGCCATATTTGCCTGAGAACGTCCATTTTTTTCAGCATGTATTATTGAAGCAAATTATAGCAAAAGGCTTGAGCATGCCTACCCGCAACCTCGAGAGCAAGAACAAGGATGGTCTTGGTTGCAACTTCCGTAAAACCAAAAAGTTTCGGCCACTGCAAGTGCCACCATACGGCGGGCACCGTGTTAATCTATCTTCTGGATAGATAAATAGTTGCAAAAACGCGAATAACAGAGATTCTATCTTCACTCTTCCAGTTTAACTACTAGATTCCAGCTCCACTTCGTGGTGCTTTAAAGGCCAATTTGTTCTTTTCATCAGTCTAAAAATTGTACACGCCAAGTATGCGTTCAGACTGTCCTGTAAATGTGCGACCTGATGTCATGAAGCGTTCAAGGATACTTTTTCAGAAGCGTCGTCATTTTCATCCATCCGTTGGCCGCAACTTGTTATTGGCTGCTAGGCCGACGCTGCACGACCTACGGAGGCTGCAACACCTGGGGTCGAGGCTTGTGTTTCTAAGATTTTCGAGTGTGCATGCTCAAAAGTACGTTAGATTACTTGCATTACTAGTCGGCTGAAGTGTTTAAAGGTTATCATTTCAGAAGTGTCATCATTTTCGTCCACCGTTGGGCCACGGCTAAAAGTTAGCCACTGAGCGAGCGCTCAGCAGTCTACGGAGATTGCAACGCCTTGTGTCGGGGTTTTTGTTGCTGAGATTTGCGGGCGTTCATGTTAAAAAACCCGTTACATAAATTATATCATTAATCGATTCCGACCGAATGGTTAACATTTTCAGACAAACCCGGCTTGGCCATGTTAATATACATTGTTCACCACTCGATCTGCAATCAAATTTTCATCTTCAAATTTGGATCAAACATATCGATCTACAGCCTACCTTCGCGGTGTCCTCAATGTCTGTAGAACCCAGATAAAAAATTTGACAAAGCTCCTGAATTCCATCGGTTTAGAAAGAGTCAACTAATCGTTATAAATTAAGAGCGCCGATGATTTATTCCACGCAGTCGTTCAGCGCCTGATTTCTGCATTTTATTGACCTCAAAATACAAACAGGATTGAGCTCATGGTAGCCCTGGTTTCTATTCTGGCTACAAGGTAAAAATAACAATAAAACAAAGAAAACCGTGTCACTTGTTAACAAGTAAGCTATATCCGGGGATTTTGGGGGATCACCGTGAGGTGGGCTTTTGTCAACCTTGTGTTCACCCTGGGCGGGGCCGTGGCCACGTCCCTGCCTGCACACAAAAGCAAATCAAGTCGTATACGTTGCATGATGAGCAATGAAGAGTCCTTTGAGCCAATTCATACCTAAGGCAGACAACTTCTCGGAGGCCATTTTTCTGCGATGGTGTAGTGTAAGGGAAGATAATTCGGAAAAAGGTGCTGCTGCAGGTGTCCAACACATGTTTCATACACCATATAGTAGTAACACTGACCCAAAAGTATGCAACAAAGCAGCCATACGATCAGTTCGCAGTCAGTCATGCGGGATACATCCGGGCCAGGGTAGTGACCACCGACGGCGGGCACGAGCAGGGCCCAGATAAGGAACATGCAACAGATGGGCTTATTATGTGGCTTAGTTCTTAAAAGGCAATCTCCAGTCTTATGGCCTTTGTCACATTGCTTCTGTTGGTTTCAAGCTCCCGAATCTGTTTCCGCCTAAAGTGCTGCTATAAGTTCATCTCTTGAAAAGCAGCCAGCAAAATGAAGGCGCATGAAAGGTCTCTTGCACTGTGAGCCATCGATCCCCTTTCAAAATTCTCACCAGCCTATATCCAGGCAGTATTTTGGCATCTACACTGTGCAGGCAGATGCTTCCTTTATGACCAAAAATACCTACCCGCTCGTGGAGTCTCTCCTCCCCAGGAAAGACAACGTTGAAATGGACGAATAATCTTGGGAAACTGGATTGCCTTATTTGCCAAGTGACAGATGAGTCGAATAGGTAAGATTGTGCACCAGGGAGAAACAGCTCTAGATGCATATCTGGTATAGCAGCCATGACGTTTGAATAAAGGGCGATAACAACCTGCATCCTTACCCCCCTTTCCCCGGGTCATCGGGCTCGCTTCCCAGAAAAAGCTGCTGAGGTACACCCTGAGCTTGCCCCCCCCCCCACTTTTTGAAATGTTCCTACGCCTATGACAGGTGCTAGTTCATGTGCTGGTGAATATTCTGATCTTTAGAAATCGGAAATTAGCTTGCAAGTTTCGGGTAATATTCATTTGTTTAACTTTGTTGTCCACTTGGACCTCAATTAACAGAGAGATTGCAAAACAAAACAAAAAACCGTGTTTTTATATAAGAGAAAGCAAGTTGCAGTCACCGGGGAGGCTTTAAAAATTAAACAAAAGTGTAGCATGATTTGCAACCATACCCAAGCGTAACATTACGCTGTACAACTGCCCTCTGCTCGTTACGCTTCCTTTCCGCCACATCAAACCACCCTTGCCATGCAAAACATGATGTATAGACGGCCCTGAATGGACATAGGATTTGCTGAACTATGCATCCTGCATAGTACTGATAAACTTTTGTGGTGAAACAAAGTACGAACTCTGTAATTCATACAAATGTGGGTCTAATTGAGTCATTGCAGTCAGCGTGCCTGCAAGAACACATGTTTGTTGTACACCTCGCACGGCTATGGCCTTGTTTGTAAGAATAACCACACGGCACCTTGTGCTGCGCTGGCTACTGGTCATAAATATGAATGCCCCACAGGACAAGCCACACAAACACTGCATGGGTTCTCAGGCGAAATTGATATGAAATTGAATTGATTCCATTTCAGCAAAGATAGGTGAAATGGAACCAGTTTCCCCCTGCAGGAGATGAGGTAAGTGAGTAATGAAAAAATAGAAGCTTCGGAATTCCGGCCTGACCTCGGCCGTCCATTGATAACCACGCACCCGTCCCTCATAACCAGCAAGGCGTCTTGTCGCCCATGGTCTCGAGTCGACCGGGATACCCACCGCTGGTTTTGAGTGGTGTCAACGCAGGAAAAGGGTACGAGGGGTACAGAGCGGCAAAATACGCAGCATGTCAAAAACTCGCATAAATGTCGCGCATAAATGTCAAGGATAAAATGAATGCACAAATACAGATAGCCATGTCACGTATACAAATTAAGAGCTGTTCAGTGCTGTCGTTATTTGCCAGAGCCGCATCACTTGCATCGCGAACAGAAGCACTTCACGAGTTGGGCCCAGGTGGGCCCGTGCATAGACGGGCTTCGTAGCTCTATGATCTAGGCATAAACTACTTGACTTTACGAGTTGAATAAAGTCAGTGTCGTCTATATGGAATGGATGACGTGTTAAGTTGGCTACATATTTTGGGGACAATTACGAGCTTTGGTACGGATATGATCAAGAAATTGGCAGAATGTTGTGCGGATTCTTCCAGCAACACCATACAGTGCTACTGTTCGTCCCCTTTTAGTTACAGCTAGTTAGGTTTGCATTCCTTTCGCAATTTTGAACGTGAAGGATTAGGTTTAAGTGTAGGCTTTCCTGAAACTTTTCCATAATTTAGAACTGGGCTGCTGGAAAATGCGAAAGGATTAGTAGCGGGCCCAGGTACAAACGATCCCAGGTACAAACGATAAGGAGTGGGTAGTAGGTGGGAACAGACACAGACCCATGGGAAGCGTACGGATTGCGTGAAGGAAATCTTACTCGTGAAATTCTCCATCTTGACCAGGCAAAAACACCGAAGGTCATAATTGGGTCATAAACTCTTCCGTGCTAATAAGAAACTCCTTAATTTGACCGCTTTTCCTCGATCTCCGTGCAGATAACAGGACTTGATCCCTTCCGATATCCTAATGCATGACTAAGTCGATTGTCTGCTCCATTTGTAATGGCTCGCAGAGCTTTATCGTCCCTCACCGAGCCCGAGGCGTCTTCTTGCTTCACGGTGTTGCTCCTATGACAAACCAGTTGTGCCCAGGTGCAGTCGAGCGCAGCCCGGCGATCCGCGCTTCTGACAGCAATCCAATCTGAGCCATCGGGAAATGGCTTTTACACGGCTGCAGCCGCGCTCAACACCTCTTCCCGCGCGGTCGTGTGTGTAATGGATCTGATGCCGTGTATAACTGATGAAGGTAGGACTTTCGAACAGTGGAGATCAGCTTTACAGACTGTAACCTGTATTCGCAGAAAATTGTGTGCGCATGATAATGCCGCAAATGCAGTAGAACAAATGCAATAAGATGATCATGGCTAAAAGGGGAAATGGTAACTTGGGTGTGTACCTGGGCCCCCGCTGTCCGAAATGTTGACCCAAAATAAGACGGTTCCCTTAACATCCGATACGTATGCACAACTTAAGTGAAATACTGTACTGAAAGGGGGGGGGGGATCAACAGAGACACGCCAAAACGTGTCACAAGTTTACATTGCAACTACGCACCACCAAAATTCACTCACGCCAGTTAAACAGACACTTAGGTCTAATTTTCGTCCGTAACCATTACTTTTCTTTTCCTTAAGATTCGTTTATTTCAATGGCGAAACGAGCCATACTGCCAACCAATATGTGTGTAAAATAACAACTGAAGTACCATTAAAATAACGGACATAAGATGCATTTGATTTCAAAACATTTATCTGTTAAGACGTGCTTATTCCAGAGCCGGTGCCCATGAGAAGGAGCAAATGACAACCGAAAATCTGGATGTGGTGTTTCGCGAGTAAACCAGCTGGAACCAACAACCAGATCATGGTGTTAGCAATGAAATAAAGGAAACCAGGAGGCAGGTTCTGATGTTTGCAAAAGATCCATTGAAACCACGAATCAGGGCATGCTGTTGACGAAGAAACCAGTGGAAGCCAGAAACCAGGGTGTGGTGTTCGCAAAGAACCAATCAGATCAGAAACCAGGTCATGTTTCAAAATAAACAGAGGATTTTATTGGATTTTATAAAAATACAAATTAATATAATAAATATAAAAATTGGATTTTACGAAGGATCGCTTGGAAGAGACATTGAGAAATCAGGTTCATAACTGCGAGCAGATGCATTTTGACAAGAGCATTTCAACTCCAATGCCGTTTTCCGCGTGGTTCTAACTTGCTTAGATTTCTTGAGCTTAGATGGCCACCACGGCCTCCTCGTCGAGAACGGCGGTGAAAAAACTCCCGTAGGACGGGGTTAAGTCTTGAAAGTTTCCTTACACCACTAGACATATTAATGTGCTCATGGCTGAAAACCAAACAATATGCAGTCCTTCTCAGGACTCAATAACGAATGACGAATACCTGAGAGTTAGCTGGCCGCGACGTTGTGTTTATACCAACACCCAAGACGAAGATGACAGTCAGAACAATAACTCCATCTGTGTTACTAATGCTTCGTCTCAATCCTTCCACGGAACTTTGTAATTCTAGGATCTCGGTGGTGGTGGCAATGGGGGAGGAGTCTTACTTTTGACACTGCAGGCGGTCACATGGCGTGAACAGCCCCTTCACAGATTTTCATTTGGCCGCCCCAGACTCGTCTCTCTCGTGGCGCCACCGTCCACCGTACACTTGGGTGACGATAGCATCGCTTCTCAGCAGGCCGATTACAAACTCCCACAACTCTGATGCAGCTGACGCGGCCCTGCTGTCACACTCCAACATACTTCAGAGCCCGGAACGGCACGGGCTGCTGCAGAAATGCAAACTAGACTGCTCTGCAAGTTTTACGGGAAGGAAGCCGAAGCCGTCTCCCCCCTGGCGACATGTTGGTCCGCGGTCGTACGCTGCCTTCGTCGCCCATAGACGTGCATGCAAGAGAGCAGAGTACCCTGCCGCCCACTCTTTAAGCCAGATGGTGAGAGCCGTCTGCATTTGGTCGGGTGAGGGAAGGATCGTGTGCCTCTCGGGCCCGGGAGAATGCCGGGCAACGGAAAAGTCTACCCCAGGTATAGGAAAAGAGCAGGAGATGGAAGCGTTTTAAAACGTAGAGCGCTTTATTTGACATCGACCACCGCATCACACCAAAGCATTAGGAGGCCCGACGAAAACACGAGGCGAGACCCCATGAGGATCTCTCTTCCCTGTGGGGGAGCACCCACGAGGGGTCTTGTCGGGGCCCTCCAAACATTAAAACTCTGTTTCCGCGCCAACGACTGTTCACAAGACGACGCGGTGAGGCAGAACCATCGTGACGCGGCGAGAGTATACCCGCGCTGTGTTTAAACGAAGCCTCTTCAGGAATCGCCACTGGAACGTTAGACTTCGTGCGCGACCGTGTCCTCGTTCCATGAAAATACGGATGTCGTGGCGGCCGCGTTATTACAGCTGCTGCACAGAACTGAACGCTTCAGCGCTCTCAAGGTCGTGCGGCGTTCTGCTCGAAACAATAATTGGACATCTTCTGAAGCAGGCATCGCTTAGAGAAACACGATGATGGTAAGCCATCCTATCAACCTCCGCCCACCACGGCCTCTCCTGGCATCCCACGTGATCTACAGAAGCCCACTTCTTGGGTTCCTGTACTTGCGAGCTCGGCATTCCACACACCGTTGCGGTGGAACTTTGAGTATTCCCTCAACCCGAGATGTGAAGGCTCTTACAACCCCAGCAAGCAAGTCAATCAAACTTATCTTAAAATTTCCGTAACGCAAGATTGTCTTGCTTGTGCCAGCAGACGAAGCACTGTGAAGAGGGCCATCACCGATTAAGGACTTAGCCCCAATCGATACGGCCTCAGAGGTCAGGCAGAGTGTTATGGTGGCCGCGACACCCTGACAGCGCTCCCTACGCATGGCAGCCAGAGGGATCGTAAGAACCTTCCAGTGAATCGGTAGCAGTCAGGCTTGTTTTTAAATGGTCTTGCATACACTGCCATCAAAATGCCGCTCAATTTTTGAGACATAGACAGTGGTCTACACCGATCGCCCTCGCTCCCTGCCCGTTCCTGTGATGGCAGTATGTTGCCTTGTCAGCAGAACACCGTGCCTCCCCTCGCCCTCGCTCTCCGCCCGTTTCTATGATGGCAGTCTGTTGCTTTGTCAATTACAGAACACCGTGCCTCACCCTCGCCCTCGCTCTCCGCCCGTTCCTATGATGGCGGTCTGTTGCCTTGTCAATGACAGAACATCGGGCCTCACCCTCGCCCTCGCTCTCCGTCCGTTCCTATGATGGCAGTCGTCTGTTGCCTTGCCACACGCAGCAGTGCTACACCCATCGCTCTAGTCCCTTAATAGGCATGTGGTTGTATGTGATAAACCACAGGCTGGTAAAAGCCTCAGCCACGTCGGTTCGAATCAGTCATTACGACTGTTTTCGACAGTTTGAACCATTTATTTGGACGCGACGTCGTACACGGCTTGACGTCTACTGCAGCACCATTCAAGCTGCCTTGTGGATTAAAGTTTTGCTCCAAGGCCTCGTCAGTAAAATGTCGTTTGCTAAACTTTCAGTGCGCTTTATGTGCAGGTGCAATTACCGTTATTGTCCATAGCGACAAAGTTATCAAACTCGGCTCCGGATGGAGATAAAAATGCGGTTCGGGCGCAGAACAGGCAGTTTGCAGTGTTCAACTGCGCCGAGGCTCATTGTTTCAACATCAAAGACTGCTATTGCTGTCGTGAGCAAACACCCATTTGCCAAATTGTGTGACAACGTTGCTGCTTGGGGTCCGGTCATCACGCGTGCACATGACACTGGCGTGTTGCTCGCATACAATGCAGAGGTGTGAAGGGTGAGGCCTCACGCTCAGCGGTTGGGCTGCGCAGAACGCTGCTTTTTCGTGATACATCTTCCTTAACGCAGTACATGCAGCTTTGCTCTGATTATCCGTGTATTTGCTACTGCGTTAAACGGAAGCGTTCGCGCAAAAAACGGTCTCCAAGAACTTGCGCACTGACTGTTTTACGAAAAACTTTGGATACACTATCTACGTGCATTGCCGTACTCCAAAGCTTATAGTGCATAATGTCACGTCAGACTACACTGATGAATTATCACACACAACATGGCTCCACTTTACAAGCGAAGGTGATGATGTCAATGCCATCTTGCGACACGACAAAGCCTAATTAGCTGTTCCAAAAGGTTGCATTTTGTAGTGACAACAGTTAAGTCTACCCTCCTGTAGCCCTGACACTTCAGTTCACTTCATTTGACAGTTCACTGCTTGTGCTTTATAGTGTTCCATTATGCTGAGGAATAAGCAAAATATGACGTACACCAGTGTATGCTCTACCAATGGTAACTTAATTTCTAAGGCTTTGGGTAGGACCCAGTATTTCTTTTTTTCTTTATATACAGACGTCACCCAGCGAATGTTTTGTTGTTTATGTCGGTGTCGGGGACAGCTGAGTGCATACTTTGAAAACGTAACCGTTTGATCATGGCATGGCCAACAAAACGGTACGAAATGTAGCCTGTAATTGCCTCACGAAAAGTAACTTAAGATACCTTACAAAACGACATTTAACAAGGCTGCTCAAAATTTCACCTGGTGTTAAGCCATTTTCAACGACAGCAAATGGATGCCCTGTCATATATCACCAACTAAAGTGACGAACTCCGTCAAACCTAATGCGTCAAACCGCTCCAATGCCACCCTATGATATGCTGTCATAAATGATTAACTGTTCCACATCCGCGCCTCGGCCCTCTCTTCAGTGCTTGTTTCTAGAGCCGCCAGTCTTCCTCCAGTGTCAGTTCGTGCTGCGGAAGTCATACCCAGTTAATGCGCATTATATCAAAACTTTGGAATATATAAGAGGATGATTTAAAACGTTGGAACAATAAAGAGCATACGCCCAGGTCTTGTTAGCATTTTGCAATGCGAGCTTCAATGCCATCGAAACTGTTAAAAACCAGCTCACAAGCCTACACCCAACATCCGCCAGAAGTTCTTTATCATCACGAAACTGCGTCATCTGAAATCATCGAATCATGTAGGGTTGATGCCTTTGTCGCAATGCAGAAATGTGATGCTGGTAACATGCAAATATCACGCAGCAACCATCTACATACAGAACACTCAAAACTGAACTAACCTTCATGTGGACATGACCTCAGTTCTTCGATAGTGTCCAGGACTTCGTCATCAGCTTCTAAAGTCAGTGCGAAATCTAGTCTTTTCTAATAGTATGGTTCTTTGTCTTTTTTTGAGTCATCTCTGGAAACACAATTTTTTAGAGCGGGCGTATCATGGATGTAAAATGAAACGCAACGGCCTTAACTATTAAGCATCTCCTGGTTCTGTTACTGAAAGGGGGTCTGCTAAGCCTAACGTTGGCTTTGTCTCCATCGTTCCCAAAATAGCATCTAGGCATGTAACAGATAAACACCCAATGTTTCGGCTCTGGCTCACTAAGGCAAAGAAAGCGTTTTCACCACTAATTCTAGAAAGTAATGACCACAAATCGGAATGTGAGTGCAATTGGTGCTGACCTTCGCATTGCCAACTAAAAATTTCAGTCCAGCTCATCTTGTATTTTGGGATGTGGGCCAACCATTTAATGTACACGTAGTTGTCGATCGATAATGCAGCTTTATATTGCATGTGTGCTTCGTTTGTACTTACTTCGTACCGTCTTCACCAGATCCGGCAGCCTCTACTGATTCATCCGCATTCTGTACTTCAATTGGTGGTAACTCCGTTTCACTTTTAGACTTCTTCCCACAAGCTGCCAAAAGAAGCACTAGACACACGGTGAAACAGGCAAGTGAAACCGCCAATACCACGGGCTCTACGCTTGGCACCATAGTGTTTGGCTGCTATCTTAAGCCATACGAAATATCGTTTTCTGCTTCCCGAATCGTGAACGTCTCCAAAAATACAATATTTTATAAGCCTCCTTGTCTTTTTCATCCAGACGGAAGCAGGAAGGAGCTCACTGCAATTCGCAATACCCACAGTGCCCATGACATTTTTGCCGTAAAAAAGCAAAGTCGTGTGCATTTTGAAACGTGCATCTATTCCACAACAGTATCCCTCTTCGATGATATCAACATGCCTTATGATATTTGAACAAGGCGGTAGAGTGTATATCCCAACAGATACTTCTTTTCTACGGGCAAACAACGTTTTAGATGGAAAGATTCCATTCCATAACCAGCCGCGATTACATACGCACAGAAACGTACACGCTCAAAGCCCGTATCACTTTCATTATACATGATCAGCATCGGTCACTTAACAATACAACAAACGATTTGGCCCCTACGATTTTCTCTACATACCATATATTGGAGATTTGCCTCATACCGACTGAACGTTTTTCACAATGACCACATTTCCCCGATTGCGTGGCTGTCAGGCAACTCCAGAAATGTTCAGCAGAGCGAACAAAACGTCACGATCATCGACACAACATGACCTGTTCTCTGAGACCTGTCATATTTGATCAGGTACCAAAGTCGACTGACCCTATGTGCTTATAATCATGCTCATCTGCATGGTGATACCGTCACGTCTGCTATTACCTCGCTTATTGAACGCAGCAAAATGAGTCTTACTGGTGCTGACGTGCATTTTTCCAATCGAGTGAGAAAAATGCTGTCGTCACCAAACAGTTCACGCATTACATTTTATAATGGTAATCACTTGATATAGGTTAAGTATCATTCGGAACAGCTTTTGAAGTTTTTTAGCTGCCATAAAGTCTCGATTACACGCAAGTTAAGCGTATCGAGGACGTCAGTGCAATCATTCAGGCTCTCATATCCAAACACCACACAACACGCTATTTCGCTCGCTGTTCAAAAGCCAGAGAGCTGAACGGAAATGTTGCAATGATCCATGCAGAGTCCATCCACCAGGATTTCGTCCACAACGGGATCAAATTAGGCCATAGGAGGCACTTTCAGGGAAGCGGCCAAATTTCATTGCTTTTTAGTCCTGTTCAAGTTCAAGTATTTCAGGGTTTCAAGAAACTTTTTAAGCCTCGGGATCTCATTTTGATGCATCGATGGGCTCGGCCTTATCTTTATGTTTTAGAAGTCGTACTGGTGTTACACTCAAAAATACTAAGACGCTCAGTCCCAGGGGCTGCTACCTCCACCGAGGGGGAGGGGAGATAAACTACCAAAGCCCCCCTCCCCTACCTTGGTTATGTCACTACCGAGTTTTGGGCTAGCAAGCGTTTTCCTGGAACCAAGCTCTCCCTTCAAGTTTCATTACGTGACCTTGGCTGAAACACACAGGAAGTGACAGCAAGGACGCCTGCTACCTAGTTTGGATGATCCGAGAAAAAGCGTGCCCAAACAGGTTGAACACAATAATTTGATATCGATGGTGAGAGTTTTTGGCATCTTGCCAGCCATTTGACAGTTTTGAACAGTATAAATACCATTACGCTGGTGCTGGTCTGAGTCAATTTTGAAACTATGCCCAACCAACCTAAATTTCTTCAGGTACCAGTGTTGCCCGTGCCTCTCCATCCCCAGGCTTTAAGTTTGCTGGCTTCTTGCTGCTGTAACGCTCAACGCTCGTTTGGAAGTTTTATTTTTTTAGAAATGCTGATTCCGGGTTTGTTTTAAACACCATGGATTTATTCAAACACAGTTTGTTTGGTGCATGCCAACGCCTGATGTGTGCATTTTCTTAAATTGCGCGCTAACGCCATACGCTGAGATTGTCCATGCACGATGGTGCAACACGCGGACTTTGTGAACAGGGGTGATCACAGGATATCCCGGCATTACTGAACCTACCCGGAATGCGTCCGAAGTCTGTTTTAGCAATGTCACTCAGTCGTTTTCTGTATTTCCATTTTGACGGGCGCCGTCCACCCCCAGAACATCTATTTCTGGTGACGCGTCGCAACTCCGGGCTCACAGAGGACGCTGTCTGGCAGCGTGGGCGGCCGGCGGCCCGAACACGCGCAGCTCACGCCAGCCGGTGGGAGGCGCCAGTCTTGACATGCACGGCCGACGGCCAGGCCCGCCGTAATGGAGTGGCCGCTGAGCCGTTGTCGGGGCGCGCGACATAACGCGCGAGTTATCTGTTTAGCGCGGTCGGAGTGGGGCGGCTGGTTCTGGGAAGACCGGACCCTCGCAGCTGTCCGCACGACCACCGACGTGGCTCGTGTCAGCCCACCCTGTCGAGACCCTTCTGGTGCCCAACAGAGTTATGTAGCGGCCAACGGCGGTAATGATGGCGTAACATATTGCAACAGCGTGCGGGTAAGTATTTGACGTTATCTGCTAAGCCTACAGACATGTAGGCATGCATCGTAGCAACTCTCTCATGATGCCAGGGTACTGCAAGCTCACTGACAGGTGGCGTAAAGCAATGGAGCTGACCAGAATGAAGGCGTTTTGAGGTGGTAAACTCTCTGCTGAGCACCTCGGCCCCGGCTCATTTTGCCAAGCCGTGCCCCTTAGGGTACTTTGCAAATAGTTGGGAACACGATGGGATTACTGAATGATTATCTGATGATTGCATTCAATGATTTGCATAAATTTTGTTGAATTATGTATTTAATCGATAATTTCCATACCACATCCGTTGGCCCAATACTATGGTTGTGGCGTGACGCGACGGTTGATAGATATTTGCAGCTTGAGCAATCTCAGGTAGCACGCTGGCTCGAGAATACCGGCTCCCAATGCATCGGTCCCAAACTAATATTTTGTTTTAAACTAATGCCTGCATCTGATAGGTCTGTCACTCCTGTAAAAAATCCGCCGACAAATTTCAGAAAATGATGCTCTCACTGCATTGGCTCATAATTAGTTGTGGCCCTAGCCAACAAGATAATGCCCGCCTGATGGATACTGATAACCCATTATTACAAGCAGCCGGGCCCTGCAACTTTGTGTGACCTTGCTGCTTGTTCTATGATCCTCCCGTGTCTCTCGCAGCGGTGCGTATAAGCTTCTGGTATCATTGCTTTTGACAAATATCGCTACACTGTGTGCTAGTGATTAATATCTCACTGCGTTTTACTCCGCAACGAACTAGCCTGACACATTCCGCGCACCCACCCACAGTCGACGTCCCCTGGAGGCTTGGCTCCATGTGGTGAGCGCGAACCGGAGCGTGACTCAGCCCCCCCGGTCACGCGTGCCCCCTGACGGTGCTGAACACAGCTCCGAGGCGCGCTCCGGCGTGACGGCGGCCGCGCTAACTTCCTGTCAGGGCGCAGCACGCTTCCAGGAACAGCACGGTCAGCTCGCGCCGGGGGCGCCGCCCGGTCAGACGCCCCCGGGCTATTTTGACCCGGCTGGTGACGATACCGTGGCGCCTCCAGCCGGAACTGTCACGCGGCGCGATGTCCCCGATGGAGCAATGCGACATGTGACCGCGCTGCATAATTGTGTGCATTTTGGTGGGTTGTGGTCAGAGGAGAGACGGACTTACCTAAAACATTTGCCGACCTGATGTGTTCTGTTATGAGATAAACACTTTAAGGATATGATGTTAACAGAAACAGATGCAGAACAATGCAAATTATGTCAAAAAGCACTGTTTCGTTTAATCGGCGTGGCTATAACGCTATGCGCTAGTGTTTTACGAGAATGAAGGTAGAATTTTTGCATACTAGCCTACCTTAGGGCCCGTGACCAGTCCGAAATGTTACAGAAACATTACATCATAAAGAGAGAACATTTGAGAAAGACAAAAGTCTAAAGAAATGAAAAGCGGCAGTGCAGATATGTATCTAACGATAGGACTCGTAACAACCGATCACTTGTGGATGCCTTCCAACAGCGCATTACTGGATTAAGTTAATCCACCGTAGCAGAAGTATCCGTAGCAGTAGTAACCACACCGTACCGCACCATAGCAGTAGTAACCGCACTGTACCAGTAGTAAGTAGTACGTCTGCCATTGCTTATGTCAACCGTACATTCAAACATATTTCGAGAAGCGGAAAAGCAGACTACCTATGTCATTAAGCTAGAAATCGTATATTCAAGTGTGAGTGGCTTCAGAGGAGCGCAGTGCGGAGGTATAGTCGTCCATATACCCAACGGAGGTGGCATGCTCACGAGGGACGAACAACATCAGCACTCTCTTTTCTCAGGGAAATTCTAGCTCGACTTTTCGGTGGTGTGTAACTTTGCTTTATTCGTATGCGGAACGGACCGATTCTGTCCACCCCTTTTTTCCTGTCTCGTCACCAAACTGTCCCACTTGGAGCGCCGAAATCTGGTATTTTCTCCTGGCAATTGATTTGAGGTAGCTTCAGTTACGCAGTGTGAAAGATCTGATCTGAGCGTACGCGTGGCAGTCAGCTGAAGCCAAAACAACCGAGAGTAAGCAGTCATTTGCCACAAGATTCCTTCCGTTACCATGTCATACAGTCGTGTAATGCACTCTCAACTGTAGTGGTGAATTTCCCTAGCTTCTTTATTTTGAAGAATGGGTAACGCATGTATTGGGAGAACCACTGGTACAAATAGCATGTAGGCATGGAGGGGGGAGGGGGATGAAGTGCCTTCGCATTCCAGCGCGTCTTATTTCCGATCAATCCTGGAATCTCAGACTGTAGTTCTGGTCAATCCTGGAACCTTAGACTGTAACGCAGCACAAAACGGCTATGCGGAACAGTCCTGATTCAGGCGCAAGCCTCCGGCAGCAGGCAGGTCAGAGGGATTGGGTGATTGGTGACGGGTCCATTCATTTGGCTGAGTGGGCATGAGCCTTGACCGGAGTCAAAGGGAGCAAAAGAGGCTGCTGTGCAATAGGTTCTGTTCACATATCAGGCGAGTGGGTGATAGGCGTCCATCACCATTCGGCCCCTATTCGGGAATATATACGAATAAAACCAAGAAATCGCCTGTGACAATTGATTCCTGTATTTCTTGAAGATCTAGTCCTAACCTTTTGATTGGATGCAATTCCGAAATCACCACCCACGCGAGGCGATGTTTGTTGCGTGAGCTCCGACACCACCATTCGATAGTGGAACTCCGGTTCAACTGTAAAATTTTAATGCAAAATCTTACCGTGCCACAATACTTGGAGCCTAGGCCAGATGATAAGCGCATGAAGCGACTATTAGCTTTCCCACTACCAGTACGTGCATCGGAAGGCAGACGTCTTTAAAGAAGTATTCCACCTTTTCGTTATTTTCGTTTATGGTTAGATCAGAATCATTAATACCAGCTTTCTCGAAATCCTTCTAAATCCCCTAGAATTTCGATTTGATGTGGCTGCTTCTACGGAAGAAGTTTCATTTGATTCCCTGCTCACCAATGTGAAAGTAATACACATTATCTGCTTTGCCTTTTCCGACGTGTGTTTTTGTAACCTTTACAACGCACTAATTTGTCAAGATGTTTTTGTTAGAAATGCTACGAAAGCTTAAAACACGCTGTTATCACAGATAACAGCCTTGAGAATCGCAGGTCAATTTCAACCTTGATTGGATTATCTCGCTGACTTACCTTGAACTGTCAATGACTCTTTTCGCTGAGGACAGGATACTGAATCATGGCACCGCCAACGAAGTAAACAAAGTCCAAAAACCAAACCATAATCTGGTGTTCATGACGCTGCAAAGTGAATACTGCTTGTAAAGTCACAGTGTATTGAGTCACCGCCCACCTCATATCAGTTGCATCGCAACGGCTGAAACATGTCCATGCGGCCAGATGAATCCCCATATCTAGCCATTTTTTAGTCTCTTATATTGTCTAGTTTGGGACGCTAAGTCAGCTGGTTAAAAACGGCGAATCACCCGACCGGTTGGGCTATAAAAAGCATTGATGTGTCGCCTACCTGTCACCGAGTTGAGCGAACAACTCAAGATCGTAGGATATCTTGTCGCCGGGTTGACATGAAGCGTAAAACGATACCGATAGTGCCGTTGGGCATGGAAAAGAGCCTTTACGGGAAGACTTGCTTACGTTGTGCGACGAACTGTATCGCAATGAAGGCATGCTGTCTCTGTATGGAAACCTCATCTCAGGATTTCCACAGTGCACCGCATTATTTCGTCGTGGTCGTCGCCACAAATTTCTCCGAAAAGCATTTCGACGCCAAGCCTCGAGTGAAAATATAAGTTTTGGTGCCGGCCTTATCAACCATGCCAGCCCGTTTTACCACCCCTGTCACCGACCACGTGATCGTTACCCCTGAGACGGCGGCTGTGCTACAATGCTGTGTCCCTGAAGCGGCTGGGGCGGCACCTGTACTCGACCTGTACGACTGTCGGGTCAGCAAATACAGCCATCAGCGTGCGTCCAGTGTTTGCGGTGCGGTCAACCAGCAGCGGACACGACATGACGCGGCATGATTAATTCACCGGCAGCCGGCCTGGCGAGGCGAGGAGACGTCAGACGTGACGCGCCCACCGCAGCTGTTCCCCCGCAGGTGGGGCTGGCGCAGCAGGCGCAGCGTCAGGGCCAGCAGTGGGGGGAGCGCATGACGGCGATGAGGGAGCCGATGCGGGCCGATTTCCCGGCTGCGGCTGGAGCCGCCACCCACAGTTCTTTTCCCGACTTTTAGACGCCCAGCACCGGGGGAGGCTGCCCACCTGTGGCAGCGATGCATCTGCATCATAGACCTACAATCGTTCCTGGGCTTGGCGAACCAGCTGGGCGAGTTTCCGCCGGATGTCGCAGCCGCCGCTGAGCCGCTGAGGTGCTTCCTGTGGCCGAAGAAAGCCGCTGAGCCGCTGAGCCGCTGAGACGTTAAGACGTTTCCTGTGGTCGAAGAAAGCCGCTGGGACGCCGACTGTGGCCGAAGAAAGCTTGGGACTGTAGTCCAGCGCACTTCAATGCGTTCACTGATGTGAAAAGACACTGGTCTCTTTGCTCATCAGCTTCTTTTGCCCACGGCGGCGCACAGCCCAGGAGACCGACGCTGCTCGTCTGCGCCTGCGCGGACTGAGATTCCGAACTGGTCTCCTGTCTCCGGACCACTCTCTCAGCCACGGGCGTGCACTGCACGCTGAAGACTGCTGGAAGGCCGCAGTTCACCGCCAAGCTCACCTGCGACTTCCTGCCAAGATGAGGAGCCACGTAACAGATCTCCACACCCCCTCCCCCCCCCCCCTCCCGCAGTTTAACGGCCACGCGGAGGCTGCGGGGAAAGGGGCCAAGCGATTGGTGAAGAAGGTGACTGCGAGAGGAGACCTCGACACGGACGAGCCCACACACGAGCTTCGAGAGCTGTGCAATATCCCCCGCGCGGACCGCTCCTCAGTCGCCCAGGCACTGCGTGGTCCTCCGCCGCGCTCAGCCGCGCCAGCGCACCACCGGCCGTTCGCTGACGTTTGGTGGCGCGCCGCGGACGCGTGCGACGAGAAGGCAGCTGAGCACTGGGCACGCTCACCCGATCACTACGTCGCCAGTGCTCGTCCGATCCGACCCCTCCGTCCCTGACAGCACGTCCTCTTGTGACGCTAAGGGCGGACTATGGGACCGGTCTAGGACCATCACCGGCGTCAGCAGCAGGCAGGACTTCCTGATCTGCCTGCACAGCGGCCGCATCTATTGGCTACCGCCGGTACCTCCAGCCTCTGCACCTATCTCGCGGCGAGTGACGGCGGCCGAGACGACTGCGAGCACGGAGACGGCAGCTGCGGTAGCGGCGATGCGGACGCCACAGCGGTGCCGTCTGCCAGGCGCAGAGCACGACAGCGCCGCGCGTGAAAGCAGACCGGCAGTAAACGGGTCCAAGCCGCTCTTGCGCGACGTGTGAGTGTCATAAGCGGGCGTCACGATAGTTTTGTTGTTTGTGTGGCGATCGCGAATGTTTTGGTTGTGAGCTTATGGCGCATTTCAATAATTTGTGGTCGCACGTGTGGTCCTACCTCCCCACGTCTTAGGGAGAAGTGTTGTATTATACCTCGAACCATTTCCGACCGCGCCGGCCCTCCGGCGTGCCGGTCCCGTGATCGCTGCCCCTGGGACGGCGGCTGTGCCGCAATGCCGTGTTCCCTGGGGTGGCTGGGGCAGCGCTCTATTCGATCTGTACGACTGCTGGGACCAGCAAACACAGTTACCGGCGTGCGTCCAGCGTGCGCGGTGCGTCCAGCCAGCAACAGACGCAACCAGCTGGCGGCAACAGCCAAGCATTCTAAACACACATCTTGTCACAGGATTCGGAAAACAGCGAACCGCCCAATTTAGTGGCAACTGAAGTGACGGGGACAGTGACAGCTCATTTAAGTGACAGTATCACCGCCAGTGACAATATACCTCAGTGGCGCGTTTCTGACCACGTGCTCCATGTTAACGCTCGACGCTATTCTGATTTCACGGCTGATCACTACGAAGAAGTCATCATTTAACTTATCTGATAAAGCAGTCGAATTACTATCCATTGTAACTCGATGAAGCTTGTTACTTAATAGAAGTATCATAAGACAGACTCAAATAGCTCACATTGCCAGTGAAGAGTTGGTGAAATCACTTCCAACGCCTCCGGGCCGTCACTTCCCTGGATCAAATCCAGCAAATGAAGCGGACTACCGGTAACAAAGGATTCCGGGAACACCGCTGTTGTCTTTTTCAGAATTTTCGCACTGGCATACCTAAGTGTCTTGTGGCAGGTACACAAAGTCACAACTGATCCAATGGTCTCGAATTAGAGAGGACGAGTCTCAGGTTTATGTGGACAACAACGAACAACGGACACGGCTTTGGTGTGACAGCTCGCGGGATGGACGCTGCCGAAAATTCTGGCACGACCTCGCGACACGCTGGAGAGGCATCCTCCAAAGCCTTAGGGGGTAGGCGTCGACTGCCTCCACCGCTTTCAGGGCAAAGTTAAAATAAGATTCCTCAATCCTTCCCACTCTCAATGCCTGTTGCTGTGTTCGCTCCATCATCTACTCAGCCACCTCGGCCATATGCAAGCATTTAACATCAAATACATAACATGCAATAACTTTACAGATATTATATGAGCAAACATGCAGCAAATTCAGCATTAATATACCGTCCATTTCTCATGGCTTGCCCTTTTTGCACATGCACCACATGCACCCGTACAATGCAATCAAAAGTCAAGAGTTATGTGTGGAAGATTTTATGACATGACACTTCAGATAAACATTAGTTTTGAAAAGAAATAAATGGTATGTCCATGCAGGTCCCTGAAAAGACCACGGTTTGTTTTGATACGAAAGCGCAGATTAGATCCGACTGCCCTCTGGTCACTGCAGGCTCCGTGGGTTTTGTCAGATGTAGAAAAATAAGACAAGGGAAAACTGCCAGTTGCGGTGTCTCTGGCGAGAATGCTTTCATGACGGGATGGGAAAGGCTGCACCGGGCTATTGGCAAAAAGAGGAAGGGGTTAACGGCTGTTTTCTCATTAGGGATATCTGACTAGTGCAAACTGGGTCAGCATGCGACCGATGGTGAGTGGGCTAACGAGCTCCTCTGCGACTATAGTTGACTTCCTCAGCGACGAATCCGCAAAATATTGGCAACCCTTGACACCTCGCAGCTGCAAAAATGTTTTCTTAAACACAGACCCTGATGACCCCTGACGTCAAGAGGTGACTGAACATAGGCTTCGGGATATGTCACAACGCAGCATAATGATGGTCAATTGCAATCCACTAACACTGTGCGTTGAAAGCCTGTCGTACACATTTCGGACTCTCGTCGGCTGCAACTTTGACACGGAGATCAATACTTCACCCAACCCCAGTAACTTACGGCACCGTTCATTAGGTTATCTGATTGCATGACGAGCGATCGCAACTGATTGGTTCCAGGAATTTACAACCGAAGTTTGAAATCGGGCGATCTCGGTAGACATATGGCTACGTGCATCATGTGAAGCTGCTTCACCGAATACGGAAGTGGCTCAGCCTAACGATGGCGGGATTCGTCTAGAACAGGCACTTGAGACCCGAAGTACCCATTGTTTACTCTGAAAAGGAACTAGCAACGCTCGAGGCCGAGCGAAAAAGCGGTCAAGATCCAGGAAGCGCTCCGACGATTCTCACAGCTGATTTCGCCGCTTCTTAATCCAAAACATCGCGATAATTTACCTCGATTCATGCATGCCCTTCGACTCTATGTAGCGTCTTCTGCCCTTGGACTCCACGTAACACCCCCGGGCCAGTCATCATTGGTGATCAGCTACAGCACATCCGCCTCCACCAAGAATTTCAATAGATCTAAGCATTTCACAACACGCTCAGCTCAGGTCCAGTTTGCAGTGTGAGTAGGCTTCACAAGACAAGGAACGTCCCGATCACGGCCGGATTTATCAATCCGCGTTGACGAGGTTCAGTTCAGAAATTTCCCCGAGAAAGACATAAACAACCAGGTTTAAAAACTTCAAATGAAAACACTGCCCACAAAACCGTTCAGAACACATTTCAGAAGTACCTTAGGAAGCCTCTGTAGTGTGTGACATCTTACATCATAACCGAAAGTTTGCTTTTCCTAACACATCAGCAATGCAATATGTTGCGTGTTCCTTAAAACTTCATCGCGAAAATGCTGGTATGTCTTTGCCAAGCAGTCCATCCTCCTAACTGCGCGACAAATATGCCCATGACAGTGGGAAGGGTATGGCAGTGGAATGGTACGTAACGGCCTGCGCACATGTTCTTTCAACCCGACGTTGACCGGTCTGCTTAGCGGCACACCCCTAACCGGAGAGGGTACATCCCACCCATGCTTATCACAAGAACAACTCTGAGTTTTTCGGAACGATTTCGAGGACGATGATATTGCTGATCAGATGGGACGCATGTGATCTAACAACAAGAAGAAAGTACAGAAAGGTGGCACACTTCATTTAACGCCGACACGGGAAGTGGATGCACCCAGGATGGTTGCGATCCATTCGGACCACAGGCGAACAGGTTCGGTCGAATACAGCGGCACTCTCACAGGATCCTGCCGGTTACGTGGTGATCAAATTAGTGTGGAGCGATCAGCGGAAGCACCGCAGCCTTAGCGGGATGTTTCCCATTTTTGTGGGGTTTTGAACTGAAGTAGCCATTTTGAAGACCTTTCGGTGCTGTTCACAGCTCTGCGCTCGCTCAGACCCAAACCCCTCTGGCTTCTGAGCTACACGCTCGCCAAGTTAAGGAAACCATTTCTGTGAGACTTTTCTGAGGTCACCTTGGCACACATGACGCCATGATAACACCATTAAAATTTTGTCATTTCATAAACCATGTGACGATCAAGACCAAGAAAAAGTATGATGGTCGAGTTGTTGATATTTTGCGTACGAGAGCACCATTTCCAGATAAAACGGCGGTCAATTGGCCCCCAATCAATGTTGTGGAAGGTAAGATGACGTAACCAGACAGTGGCGTATCGAGGAATATCTTTACTAAACAGAGAAATTGTCTTATCTAGATCAGTCTTTTCCACTTAAAAGTAAACCAGTAGTTATAAGTGAGATTTTCCATCACAACGATGCTTGCTTCGATATCTTCAAATGTGAAACGTTCCCTTTAATGTTTACTTGCCCAGAAGTATCAGACCACGGTGGTGGCTCGTGTCATCAATATGAGGTTGCTCTCACCAACGTCTCTCAACGTTTTCCTGGGAGCTCTTCAGTCGGCAGAGGAGAGGGCGTGCCACCTCCGCTCTTCTGGACCAATTGCATGGCTGGTGGGAAGGTACAAATAAGGCATGTGTGGCGTAAGGCACAGCTGCATGAAGGCAGTGGCATTGCGGTGTACGTGATTGTGTGGACTTGCCGGGGTCCAACGGTGCCGTTGGCAGAGTCCTTCAAATCAAGAAGATACGCTCAAGCGTTCTCGAGTTAATGATGCAAACGATAGCTCATCGGCATTGTTCTTTATTCTTTTAAGGCTTTCCTCACGCAGTACATCACCGATTTCACCACCAGGTAACGTGTCGGCCCGCCTGAACAACTGCATGGATTCCGCGTTCCCACATACACCGCAATGGACATGTCGTTGTTGTTTGTTGTCAGTTTGCACCCGCTGATGACACTGCACATCGCTCCATGATCTCCTCCATCAAACAACCTCGCATACATAAGGGCGCAACTGATAGACGTGAAACGCAATGGCGCGCAATTTGGATTGTCAGATTCTGGTTGTTGTGGACACTTAGCTTGCATAATAGAGTCTCACTAAGCCTCGCTCTGCCGAAAACGAACAAAGAAGTGCACTGAGGCTCGTCAGCAGCGAGACGCCACGTTCAGGTGGCTTACCAGAGTGACTACCAGAGTGCTCAGAGCGGTCGCTTAAGTGCGCATTGAGTCGCACGACGACTCGACACGCAGACGAGCAATGCGGCGCAGAGTGTTTCAGGAAAGAATGCTGTCCGCTGTTTTGCCGGCAAAATTCAAATGCGGAGAGCCGATTAATATGTCCACGAGATGCAAATACCAATGTCAGACAACGAGGACAAGTGTCTGCCGTTGAGTGGCCTTTGGCATCCTCGGGCTCCACACATAACCAGATGAAGTCACGCGCAAGTAATTTGTGGCTCGAGAGGCGAGCTATGAGGGTACGCGACGAACAAGCCAACGCAAACGCGGGCGCATCAATATCTCACTCGCTCGCTCGTCCCCCGCCGAGATCTGACGGTTGCTTGCATCACTCCGGCGCGGCTGCTCGCATCCAACCCAAAGCCAGTCCGGTCCGGGCTGTCCGACACGCTCCACAGCCATGACCGCCGCCGTGACCCGTGAAGCGGGGCCGCGCGGGCCGGTCCGCCTCGGCGGCGTCACGCCGCAGCCACCGCCGTCACCGGGGGCCGACGAGGAGTAACAATGGGCGCACGGCGGGTCTGGAGTGGGTGGGACCGGGTCTGCGGAGAGGAGGGAGCGGGGAAGACTACTGGAATTCGTTAGGCGTGTCCGACAGCTGGCCGCTGCTGAAGATCAGTCGCTCGGGCGGGTTCGTGTACTCGGTCTGTCCAGACTGGCGCAGCATCTGAGACACAGCACGACTCAGTCAGCTGAACAGTAACGGAGCCAAGGCCCCCGCTGACTGACGCCGTGTTTGAAGACGGCTGTTTAAAGAGTGATTAAATTGACAGACAAACCTGGTCTCCTAGCAGAATGCTCTAGGCACGGTACGTACCATGGCATCATGCATACTGCACGCTCAGGTGCTGGCATGCAAGACCAGTATCTGAATAAATGAAACACGCGACACGCATGCCAATATGAACAAGACAACGCTGTGCTTGATGGCACAAGCGTTCCAAACCTGTGTCACGAAGGATCCAGACGTGTGCAATGTTCTGACAATACCCAACATTCAACTTTCAAGCACCCTTGTAAAATTTGCAACATCTGAACCCTCACACCAGGCCATGCTTCTCTCTGATTAAAACCCACGGTCCACCACCACAATCTTACGGCGCATCACGCCACATACCGTGACTCACGCGGCGCATACGCCAGAGCTCCAGACTCGGCCAGGGCCTGTCTCACGCGGCCCTGGGCGAACCAAGGACAGGCTTCGCGCGCCCCGAGCGGCTCACCCTCGAGAGGATGTTTCTGATGACTCGCATGCTGGTCTCGTCGGCCCGTGTGGGCAGGTACCTCGCTTGCGCGACCAGCACCAGAGCCAGCACCACGGCAGCCACCACCACCAGCACTCGGAGCGCCACCATCTGCAGTACAGTGCACCGTGTCAGTAGAGCTCGGAGCGCCACCATCTGCTGTACAGTGCACCGTGTCAGCAGGACTCGGAGCGCTACCATCTGCTGTACAGTGCACCGTGTCAGTAGAGCTCGGAGCGCCACCATCTGCTGTACAGTGCACCGTGTCAGTAGAGCTCGGAGCGCCACCATCTGCTGTACAGTGCACCGTGTCAGTAGAGCTCGGAGCGCCACCATCTGCTGTACAGTGCACCGTGTCAGTAGAGCTCGGAGCGCCACCATCTGCTGTACAGTGCACCGTGTCAGCAGGACTCGGAGCGCCACCATCTGCTGTACAGTGCACCGTGTCAGTAGAGCTCGGAGCGCCACCATCTGCGGTACAGTGAGTCTTGTCAGTAGAGCTCGGAGCGCCACCATCTGCTGTACAGTGCACCGAGTCAGTATAACTTGGAGCGCTACCATCTGCTGTACAGTGCGCCGTGTCAGTAGAACTTGGAGCGCCATCGTCTGCTGTACGGTGCACCCAGTCGGAAGGACTCGGAGCGCTACCATCAGCTGTACAGTGCACCGTGTCAGTGGAGTTCGGAGCGCTACGATCTGCCGTACAGTGCGCCTTGTCAGTAGAGCTCGGAGCACCAACATCTGCTGTACAGTGGGCTGAGTCAGCAGGACTCGGAGCGCCACCGACTCCTTTTTAAACACTGACTAGTGCGAACAGGACTTTGAGCGCTGTCGTTTCCCGTACAGGCACCGCACAGTGTCGGCAAGTATTTAAGTTTCATGAAGGAAGATGACTCGCAAATTTTGCAAACAGCCCTCAGACAGTTTACAAATGCAGCAAAGCGTTCATGGCAAACAGTTCCTGTCCATTGCACTTATAGTCATGATCATGATCTTAAACTTGATCAGTGGTACGCACCATTGGGTTTCTAGCTTTTGGATGGGTGAATGGGAAGCAAACTACCAGGAAGCTTACTGCATCTATTTACACCACCCTCAAGGCTGTAATCGTGTTTTGGAACAGACTGACAGTCGACGACGCAGCCTTTGGAGATGTCCTCCTGGTGACACAAGAGACCGGAATCACGTTGCGTGAGACTGCCCTGCGGAACAAAATCCATGTTTTCCTGCTCTACGGATGACATTCGGATGCAACAAGAGCATATTTCAGAGCCCGTATCCTAAGCAGTGCGAGCGGCACGATTTTTCCTGCATCCTGGTAGTATGCTTTCGGACAAAGTATCGTATTAGAAGTGTTCAAGTCCCATAATTTTATAAACCTGATGGTTGCCCCCTCATGGTGACCGCGCTACTTGTGTGCAATGGCTTATTAACACACAGATAGATATGGCCTCGTTCAAGAGCGCGGTAAGAAAAAAGCAGTCACGCTCGTTGTTAACAGCTGTCGCGTGCTCAGGGTTCCCGAGATCACGGAGGACGAGAGGGGCTGCTCAAAAGAGGAAAAACAAGGAAGACAATGGCGCACAACCGCGCATAGCTCCTTTCGGTATGTTTGTCAAATTTCTGGGGATTTGTTGCGTGTAACACAATAACTTTTTTCTTTAAAGTAGCAACTTTTTACATGCGTTCACATGGTTGGAGTTTTCGAACATGAATATATCTTGACGTTGTTCGTATAACCTTGGTCTGCTCTTTGTAAAAGCGCCGCTGCACGTCGGCCGGCGGTAATGTCACACTTACAGTATGACAATCATGCGGCTATGCAAAAGCCATGTTGTGATGGCCTGTGTTTAAAAGTATGCAGCTGCTTCGTTTTGTTTTGCTTTCAAGTTTTGTTTTGCTAACGGCGAGGGTATTTTGAGGTGGAATATCTGTAACGTGATTGATGGGATCTCGTAGGCGCAGCCAATACGACTTCATGGTGACTCCCAGAATTACCCCTTGCCTGTTGTGTCTAGTACATCATGTGCAAATTAATTTGGCCCAAGAGGCTGATAAGGCCCACCATCATTGCTATCTCGATCAAGCCACAATATCAACCTCTCGATATGTCAGATGATCTGGAATTCTGGCTGGGCGCTACACGAACGCAAGGCAATGTTAAACCGTCGAGCCATTCGAGATAAGGCCAATCCGAGGAAAGAAGGGTGGAGCGTGAGGGTGGAGCAAACGGGGGTGTGTCTAGTAGATTAAGACGGAGTGCACTTCAGCTGCTGGCCTAGAGGTGGAGGACAACAAACGATGATGACTGCTTTTTTGTGTGGAAGTGATCACAATTTTATGTTCATCTGTCAATATTATGAAACGCACGTTGTTACCAAGTTCCTTGTCGGTACTCAACTTAGTCTTATGTCGAGCGTTAAGTCGCCAAATAACAAAAAAAAAACACGAAAGCCGACCAAAACCCCGCAAAACCCGTGCGAGTACCCTCGATCTTAAACTTGCATACCAAAAAGCAGCAGTTTGTTTCCAGACCTGCTAAAATGGCACCACGACGCCGCTGAATGCCGCATTAGTGTGGATATGTACGCACACTCCCTGCGTGTACTCCGCTGCGCCTCTTCCTAATCGCATGAACTCGGCAACCAGCCTGACATCGGCGGCATGACCTCCTGTGCAGCATCGGTGCATCATGTAGCACATACGTACATACAACATCGACGGCCGCGTGGCCACAGGAATCGATAGAGGATCGACCTGAACGCGTATGCAAAGGCGCGCTCTGTCTCAGCCTCACAATGGGCAACAATGAGGCGAACAGAAGGCCCACCATCGAGCACATTAGTGCTGCTACGTTCTGTAGTCATGTGACACGTGGCGTGCTATCAGCTGGCTTCTGTCACTTGCATCTATTTCTCATACATGCATTTGCACATCTCTAATCCGTAGATCTGGCCCCATCTACCACTTACCTTGGGTATTCATTCCGCGCGTTTTTTCAGAATGTCATATGCATTCTTTCAGATAGATCATCATGAGCCTCAAGGCAAAAACAACTCATATTCTATATTACGCTGGCATAAGTCTACCGCGCAATGATGTTGATGCTGCGATATTTGCACCTAACGTACTAAAAGTTCTGTCCAATATTATATTATATGGGAAGGCGCCTGCGCGACCAGGGTCGGGATATGCGCAAAACTGACGCTGTTTTTTGTGGCGAACAGTGTCGGAGCCGCCTCGGAACGTCGTGATGATTGGCCGAACATGACGGGCCGCACCCGCCATCCTCAACACGAAGGCAATCACGCGCTTCGTTCTTAAAGAAACAGTGACAGAAAGGACGAAACTAATATGTTCGCAAGCCATCCACACTGTACCAGGAAAAATGCACCTCTGCCAGGATGCACGCCTCCGTGTTTGTCTTAACGCGTATTCAATGTTTTGATTGTGTGACCAATAAACAAGTTATCCGATAATTCTGTAAACCATTGGGCAGAAAGCCCTGCTTCAATCATATTACCACACTTCTAACAGAGTCCTCTTTAACAATAATGTAATTTTCTCTTTCACAAGCAATAAGGTGACTTGGACAGATTGAGTGCCGCCACGAAATGCATACAGAACAGAAATATTGCGAGTGAACCTGCCGCAAACACATGAAGACAGAGTAGAGCGAAGAAATGTATCGCGCCGCTCATCCAAACGGTCGTCCTAGGCGCGGTCACTTACATACATTGACAGGCTTTGGTGCAAAGGCCAGGTGATCCCGGCACATGTTCGCATCGTACCGCAGTGGAGGAGCATTGCTAGTATTATGCGATGCTGTACGCGCAGTGACGGATCGCAATAGCTGTACTGGTGACCTGCGGGCGAGCCTCCAACGAACCAGGAAGGGTTTTGGGCTGATCTTTCAAGTGTTTTCGCTCTCTTCAGCAAAATCGAACTTTACAAAAATTAAGTTGAGAGCTCATCGAGGCCAGCAACGATGTAAACCATGAAATGTTTTCATTTTCTTGCATGTTCTTCGTTTAGCTTATTTGTCCCAATTATGCTGTCTCAAACCCGCCTGTCGAGGTTTGCTAACTGCGAGTTGATGCACATATAAGTGCACAAATTTCAGGCATAACTATCAAGCGCAACTGCCTCCTGCGGCTTAGAATTGGGCGGGTCAACACGATGATACCGAAGCGATTGCTTAAGAGGGCAGCCGAATCAACCATCAGCACGATGAGCATGCCGGACTTTCTACTCTGGTTCGGAGTGAATGCGGTTGGCCTTGCATATAATGCTGTCCATTACTTTTACGCGGTAATACCCGGCCGCGACCTCGTTTGATGGAAAAGAAGAGAAGCAGTGATGAGGTTTTTACAACTGACAGTTATCAGACTTCTGGAAATACTGGTCTTGGGTCTCAAGTACTGTGCGATGCGTACACTGTTGTGTGGTACACTGTTGTGGGGTACACTGTCGTGTGGTAAGGCTAATATGGTGAGACCGTCCCGTCCTTGATAGGCATTAGCGACCGCAGAAGTTGCATACATGACCAACAACCGACGAATAGCGCCCGAAGGTGAGTATCAATGGTTGGAACAGTTTATGACCCAACCCGCCAACAGCCAGCAGCAGGGGGTGACGGGCTAACCCCCGCTACTGACCATGGCCAGCGCCATGGCGGGGCCACGCTGGAGGAAACAACTCACCGCGGATGACCAGGGCAGCTCCGTACAGACGAGGAATAGCTCTCACACTGGACCACTAGTCACCAGTGTTGCCGTGTGCTGGCCTAAGGAAACACCCCACCGGCGGCGCTTATATCCCAGAGGCGCCGTGACGTCACAAGCTCCGCCCCTGTCATCACGTGATCACGGGGGTGGGGCCACGCCCGCGGTGTCGCCGGAAGGCATAGCAGCATTTGTCTTGACGCCCCGGCGCCAAATCTGACGCATGACACCGGCAGTGGTGGCGACAGGGCTTGGAGGGCGACCGGATGCCGGGGCCGGCGAGCGGCGGCCGTCGCGCCACCGCCGCCGCCAGGCTCAGGCCGGCTGGGCTCCCAGCTGCACGGACCGGTCTCGTCAAAATGGCGTTTGGTTCTATGTCGCCGGTTTTCGCTACTCGGTTGTCGCCGGGTTTCGCTGCCCGATTGTCATGCCTTACATCCGTGAGTGAAGCTTCGTATCCATTCGGGAAAATGGCCCGCCTTAAGTTTCATCGGCGTGGCTAATCAACAATCATGATGAATCAGACGCATAATGAGTTTTTTTCGAATCGGTAACGGGCGCGTGACCTAAGTGTAAATAAGTAATTTATATTGAGCAAAACTTTACAATGCGTTTGGAAGTGTTTGGCCAGCTCCTCCATGTCGTCATTCCTAATTTTATCCGTACCGTGCAATATCCCAAACACGCGGCCATGAGCTATACGGATTTGATGAGATGGAGAGTACGTGATAGCGCAGAATTCAGGTACGTGCTAACAAAACGAGGTTGTTATTTCCGGGAAGATGATACCAAAGCGGAGTCAGGTGAATATAGCCGTCACCTTTGAGACGCCATGTTAGTTAGGGGTGTAATTGTTTTTATACGGTTGGTGGGTTTCAAATAGAGACGCGATAAAATAGGTTGAGAAGCCCGTTAACCCACCAATTTGTGACCCGCAAGAGCCCGGGGGCCTTTGGCTGGGTTATGAGCCAGACTTCACGGGCTTCACGGGCAAGGGTAAACCAAGCTACACAAAACGCACAACTTTAGGCAAACATTTCGCTATACAAATTTAAGAATAAGAGATCAAATTTTCAAAGCTATAGGCTGATTTCAATGTGCAGCGTGTAGGCGCGTCCTTAATATAAATACACACCACATTTGGCTTTTGTTGTGGGGGTGTGGTGCACTTAATCTTTCTTGGCTTACACAAAAGCAACACCTCACAAATCACTGTCAATATCTGTAATTGACGAAATGCATGTGAAACTGTGACCAGATTGACCTAGCTACACTCGCTTGTCAATACAGCCAGCAGCCACCGGCGTATTAAATGCGCAGCATTTGTCCAAACCAGCATACAATTTGTTCATCTATGACTGCAGAAAATGCAGTTTGCGACCACGACTACAGGGCACTTGCGCGATGCGCTTTTACCCCACTGTGATGGGTACTACTTTCAACAATTTTTACACGAATGTTTTTGTTCTGTCTGATTTATTCATTTTTCCTATTGTTGCATTTGCATGCGGCTGTGTGAAAAGCATCTCGAAATATGATTTCAATCAGGTCTTTCATAAGAATGGAAAGTTACAGCCTTTGGCCTATGAGAACTGTAGAAAGAATTTAATGAACCTATTTGAACAAGTTTGATTTGTTTTCATAGTTGTTTACTGCAGCATGCAGTAATATAGCAGTTTCTATAAAATTGCTTAATGCTAATGATGTCACTTGAGGGACAAATTTTCGTACGCAAAGTATCATGTCATCCTTGCTTTCACGTAGCTTTCACGCAGCATGACACAAGCCAAGCGACGATGGTTGTAGGCTGGAACGTGGGAAGTGGTAACAGAGAAATGTGACGCTTGAAAGCTTATGGTTATGTTTATGGTTTAATGTAGTGCGATCGCATGATGTATGCACGTAACATGCACTTGGGTAGGGGTCAAACTGGCCCACCGAGGGTTTTTCTAGACTGGTTTCCGAACGGCGCGGCACAGCCGCGTCAAATTTGATATAGCTGTAGATAATTCAATAGGGGATCGCTTGGCATTACAAAGTTAGATGCACCTTGTAAGGTCGTTGACCTATGGCAGGTCAAAATCAGGCCATGGAATCTGCGAAGTCAATTTCTAGGGAATCGCTTAATCTGATGCAATAGCGGAGTGTTAGACAAAACTATACATCTCTGAGATAATTTCTTATGCAACATAACTGAAAGAACAAATCCCATCGGTCTGGGGTCGCTTATGAAGGCCATACCAAGATAAAAACTAACACGTTTTATTACTGTAGGGCTTGCTGTATAGGGTTGTTTCTGGTGGTCATTCGGAATTGATTGATAACGGGAACCGCATAATGCATCTTCTACAGACTCTCAAAGGTCAGAAAAGGTCACTGATCTTGAGTCACCCAGGTCAACATTTTGTTTTTAGGAACATACTGCCTAGCGTAATCATTGTCGCTTATTCAAATGCGAAACTCAAGGCAGTCTTGTATGATCTTGGTCACCATGACCTTCAAAGGGCCAAACAAGGTCACTGACCATAGATGAGCGCGCGACCCTTTTCTTAGAACAGGTATCTAGGTTCTGGGGGCACTTTGGAGACCAGCCTGGAGATTGACCTTGTTTAAACTTGTTTAATCCAAAGGTCATGACCTATGGACCTCAAGCTTTAACCTAAATGTGTTTAGATACAGGCCAACAAACCCTGTAAATTTGATGTTTCTGGCTTCCTTATTTCCTGAGATCTCAGGGGAAGATCAAATTGACCCCCACCCGAGCGAAAGATGTCCAATCGGCCACCCGGGCGCGTGTTAAGGACAACAAACATCATATAGGAGGCTGGCTATGGTTCTTCAATAGGATATTTGACATTGTGGCAATTATGACGTAATCAAATGACGATTGAGCTCGTGTACCTTGTGATTAACTTGCACTTCCCGTGACTCGAAACATGCAGCAGTTTTTGCCCGGTCGGTGCAAAACTATCAGTTGATGCATACCATTTGAGAAGAAATGACCTGTGGTTTGTAAGATGGGGTAGAAACATGCAATTTTCAAGCATTTGACGAGAGGCAAATTTCATTTTCATCCTCTTCTTTCTCATTTATAGTTGAAAACTGTTCTCGCAGTGTTTCAGGTCTTCCTTGGTGCATGATAAATCCCACTATGCAGGCAATTTGATTGCTGCTCTCTGAGTAACATCACTGGTGTTAGCAAAGCAATGTTACGTGTTAGGTGACAATTATATGCCGTTTCATGCACAATGTATAGGTCTGAAACTAAGGTGAGATGATAAAATTGCAGGTTGCAATAAATGAACACTTACAGGCTGATGGTGGACCAGCATTACAACGCAGCGGGCTTTTGCAGGCTGCATCACTGGGTAGGCTGGCGGGATGGGCTGCTGGCTGATATTTTTTTGGAAAGTTGTGTTTTTACTCTCAATCCTCCAACTTTGCAAAAGTGGCGGTAATATTGCTTGAGAAAGACGTTTTCTTGTGCATCTTGGTGGTGTATTTAGCCATCTTCCTCGCTACGCTCCCCCCCCCCCCCCCTCTCCCTCCCTAGGTTAGTTTGCCAGGCTACATCCCTGATGCGAGTAAGACCACAAGAAAAAGAATACCTCAGAAAATGTAAGCATCAAGGCTAATTTTGAGGAAGATTCTGCTCATGCGTCGCCGAAGGCTGAATTTCGAGCATTATCGGAAAATAGCGAGCCGTGTGAACCACGGCTCTCGCTCCCACACCTATGAACAGGACTTACACTGAAGCATCTTCCTTCCCCGCCTGTAACGGGCAATGGTGTGCTGATGTTCAGCGTCCGCGAACAATTTTACAAACAACCAGGGTGAGATTTCTTATTCAGTTGACCGGGGGGGGGGGGGGGCGGGGGGCAACCATGAAAAGGAGAAAGGTCAACGCCGATTGAGGGTAGGTTGAGCCATTATGGCCTGTTCTGCGCCCGAAACGTTTTTTGCGAAAAACACCCCTGCAAAATACATTGCTAGAAAATGTGCTGTCTATGTGTCTGACCTGGCCAGACGATTCACCAGCGAAATCGACTTATCTACAATGATGTGCATTCCTTGAAAACAAAAATTTACTAACGTATTCCGAAATTCGCAAGATATTTTTTGGGTAAATTTGGCTAATAATGCACAGCAGGACAGCGGCCAGTGGTTTCTTAAGAGTGGGGGAAGTACAGATTTGTTAACACTTCTTGGAAAAGGTAACAATAACTGTTCTCCCACGAACCAAGACCCAGATTGCTTTAAGGTCTTTTAGTGAGTTGTTGTCACGCAGTCACTTATACTGTCACTTATACTTTTGACGTCTCGATCTGCTCTGGTTGCTGGGGTCTGCCATCAATCCTTTAAAAAATGCCTAAAAGAGGTGAATTCACAGTGGTATTCGCATGATAACGCTTGAGTGTTTCCAGGCAATCCCACACTGTTGCCATCACGATTGCCTGTTTATGCTCTGCCAATCCTAGTTGCTATAACGTCAACTCATAGTGACCTCACAATGAATGTATACGTTTTAGCTGTTTCTAGTCATTTCAGTCGCTGAAATTTTGCAGTAAAAAGAACAAACACCATTTCAATCACATTTCACATTCGCAAGGCTTTTGCCAACCAGAAACACTCCATCCTGAAGAATCATGTAGTTCGTATTTATGCCAATCTAGTGCATTTGCTCTTCTGTGGTTTCTTACAAACTTTTGGTAAACCGTGGACAGTGTGTACCGCTTTATCACGGATGTTCTGCGAAAAGGCATGGCATATGCGCCACATGCAAGTAACCGCGGCATTTGCGCTGTCTGGCGCTGTCAACACTGGCTGGCATCTGGCGCCCATTTGTAGTTTGAACATTTCGAATCTGTGAGCAATGTCCGTGACCAAAAATTTTCATCGAACTACATCTTACGAAAACGCTGCAGCATGCCTGAACATTGTAAGCAGGCGACTAATTCAACTGAATGGCCAGCGTGGCTTACCTTGCACGAGCCCCAAACCTTCCATATCTAATTTCGCTTCGACGCCTTGTTGCCAAGTTCAGAGCCCGTTGTCACTCTGAATTATTTTTTTCGGTATGAACTCTCCGTTTCCCATGCTGATCGAATTAGGGAGATCAACCTTCACCCTGATGCGTCGTTTTTCATGGTGCGGACGGATGAGAGGGGGGAGGTTGATGCAGCCTTCCGACATTTCAAACATAATAAAGATGGAGCTTACAGAAAGCAACCAGTAGATTGATCTCAGCAAGATCACCCGATTAGTGTTAGTTTTTGTGTGCTTTTGTCAATAACTGACCCTATTATGCCACATCAAAGGTTAAATCTTACAGAAAATCGCACTTTTTAGCTTTGCGCAGCATCATATCCGGGAGAATATGCCTTGTGGCGACACGACCGTTGAACAGGCCTTTTTTCTTGTTCAATGCTGAGTCCAATCGTGCATTGGAGAGGCGTTCGGAGCATGCATTTTGATGGATGTCACCGTACATGAATAATGTTGGCTCGCCGCGTCGCGAAACCAGACGACCTAATAATACTTTTTGGTGCCAAAGCACGCGCAGTTGATGCCCTATAGGCTACTGAAAGTTAAGGCGCGATTGTACTACATGCCGGAGAGGTGTTCTAAAAAAGTCTAGCAGGGGATGCATCAACCTCCTATCAGGGAGAGGATTGAATGGTGGTGCTGTGCAACACAAATACCCACATCCACACCGACGCCCACGCTCGCACACCCACACCCACGCCCCATATCGCACACTTCTATATATATATATATATATATATATATATATATATATATATATATATATATATATGTGTGTATGTGTGTACATATATATACATATATATGCATATTTATATGCATATATATATATATATATATATTTATATGTATACATATATATTTGTGTGTACTTATTAATTCTTTTATGCTGAAGTCGAGTATTTAAAGAGGCATTGCGGGAACAATGGCTTCCCTTTGATCAGCATTAATTTACTGATCCGTAAGTTCCCCGATTCTAGATATCTTTCCTGGCCCAGACCCTTTAACGTTCTCGTTACGTGCGTTCCGAAGCTCACAAAATATTTTGTTTTGCCGTACTTTGGCTTGGATTGTGAAAGCCTCAGACGTGAGTTGAGCAGCTTCCTGTCGAAATTCTTTTTGTTTTTAGATCATGGGAATGTTCTAATTAATTTCTATCAGTAGGTTCCTTCTTCAAACACAAAGAGCGGTTACCTAAATACTGTTAATCGACTGTTGTGTACGAGTTCAGTTGAGCCTCATGTGGGGCATATTGCCTGGATTCTACACTTCGGAACTCGCACAGACGCGTGCAGTAGCATTTAGCTTCATCTATCCTGACGGGAAAGTTTTGAAAAGAAAGTCTAGCAAAACCTAACCCATCCCCACATGAGAACATTCATTTACATGTGACATCCCAGTTTTGGCTTTCCATTTTAGTGTCGTGGGCATGACATATTACTCGCTTGATTACAAATCTTGGAGTGCATATAATGTTTAACACGCGCTCGGGTGGCCACCTAAACGCACTTCGCTTGGGTGAGGGAGGTCAATAATTTGACCCCCTTAGATCTCAAGAACCAAGAAAGCTAGAGATACCAAATTTGCAGGATATCTTGACCTGTACGTGAACTCACTTAGGCCAAAGTGTGAGTTTCCTAGATTACAACCTTCAGGTCAAGTAAGGTCAAAGAAGGTCAAATTCTAGGTTGGTCACCAGAGTGCCCCCAGAACCTAGGAAACTGCTTCTAAGGCAGAGGTCAGAAGTCCATTTGAGGTCAGTGGCCTTGTTTGACCTTTTGAGGGTCATGGTGACCAAAATAACACAAGACTGCTCTGAGTTTTGCATTTGAATAAGCGACAAAAATTACGCTAGGCATTATGTTCATAAAAGCAAAATGTCGACCTAGGTCATCTTAAGTCAATAGCTTTTTCTGACCTCTAAGAAGTCAATGGAAGATTTATGATGCGGATACTGCTGTCAATAAATTCGAAATGAGCACCAGAAACTATTCCATACAGCAAGCCCTAGAGTAACAAATCAGGTTGGTTGCGACTTCGGTCTGACCTTCATACCTGACCTTAGATCAACGTAATTTGCTTATTCAATATTTGTAGTGCCTAAGAAACATCTCAGAGATGTATGGCTTCGTCAAACACTCCGTTATTGTATGAGATTGGACGATTCCCAAGAAATTGCCTTGGCTGAAACCATGACCTGACTTTGACCTGCCATAGGTCAACGACCTTACAAGGTACATCTACATTTGCTATTTCAAACGATCAGCTATTCAACTGTCACGGCTATGTAAAATTTGGCGCGGCTACGCCGCATTGTTCGGAAACCATGTTGGAAAAAACTCGGGGGGGGGGGGCAATTTGACCTCTCACCCGAGCGCGTGTTAAAGAAATGTCCAGCGCTTCATCACATAACTTCATCATATATACTTCAAACGGTTATGAAATGATACATGTCTGTAGAATTTGGGGTTGGTCGTGTCAAACTGCATATGTCTGTGTGGTATTTTCAATTTGCCTGTGCATGATTAAAGCCTAAATGGTTTACACTGAAAGTGTATGTTCTTAAAAAGAAAAGTGTACTGAAAGTGTATGTCTGATGATAGAGCCGTTGTTCTGTGCAATGCGTTGCGAGTAATATAATGAGAGAGAGAGAGAGAGAGAGAGAGAGAGAGAGAGAGAGAGAGAGAGAGAGAGAGAGAGAGAGAGAGAGAGAGAGAGAGAGAGAGAGAGAGAGATATATATATATATATATATATATATATATATATATATATATATATATATATAATGGGCCATCTTACTTGCATTGCCACAGAAATTGCATCAAGGGTCATACAAATATGACGACACATCTCTAAAAAATCGTACCAGGCACTTGTTGCTAAGAGCTTTACGGCGGCACGATCGTTGGTTGCACAGCCATAAGCGAGTCAAATACGTTGTTCGGCGGGCTGAGCAGCCCAAGATTCATAATGTCCGGTTACTTGATGGAAAGAGTTGCTCTCGATGACATCGCTAGTGACCAATCTCAGCTTTCGCCCCTTCCCATGTTTGGGTATCTGCTACCGTCAATACGCAATATTTGCACCTGTGCCTGCACTATGTTAGCTTTGTTGGGATGCATTGGGTGTTTTTTTTTTTGTCAATAAGCGATCTGTTGGAACCTGTCCGGATGGAAATATATGCCACCGTCGGCCGCGCACTATTCTTGGTCTGTCCCATCCGCCCCTGGCCCGCCCCTCCTGTACCTGCTTTACAACATTCATGCTTTATGCCACGTTAGCCAATGCTGTTGACATATACAAACAGCATGCTAGCACATATCACACGCGAAACTAATATTTCAACACCAAAAGCAGCGCTTGGCTCATCATGGCGCTCTTCCCTTTGTTTTTCCCACACGTCGACCAGCGATGTTCTACGTCTTTCAATGTGTATGGTGAATGATGACATAACGATGAATATCGTGTAATAAATGCTCATGTCAATCAAGCACCGGCTTTCAGCAATAACAATGCCTGTGATGGTCCATCGTGCCCAACAGTGCACCCGTCACTGTCGTCACTGGGCATGACTGCGGGAAGCAGGCGCTTGAACAGGTGCCAGCGAAACTGCCGTCCATCCCGTCAACCCCGTCAACTGGGACAGCCGGATCATCACCACCACCAGATGTGATGCCGGTGCGCTACCATCACCAACTGTGACGACCTGCGTGACACCACAGCTACCAGCGGTAGCCGCGACTGCCTGAGATAGAGTGACGTTAACCCATGTCCATCCTAAATAGCTTCCGCTTAGGAATTTCTATGGGAAACTGGGTTTTAACTATGCATTTTCACCAGAGATTCTCGGCACTTAGTAAACAGTGGTGCTGAAATTTGCGACGGGCTCGGCCTTGACTCAATGCAGTAGTTTAAGTTTTTCCGGTGCATTCCAAAAGCATTCTCCGTTTGCCTGTAAGAAGCCCATTTATTGACGTCACTGATCACCATCAACGAGGGCTCGGTTTCTTTGTGTTCTCCCTGCTTTTCAAAGCAGCGCTGGCAGCGGCGCACCAGACGTTTTATGGTTTCACTGAAGCTCTGAAAACATTCCTCATGCTGGAATGTGGCCGATACCAGCACGGACCGCGTTGAAAAATGGAACCGGGAGAAATCTGCCACTTGAGGGAACAACTGGAAGTCACGCGGGGCAAAAGTCAGGGAGCACAGAGGGCGCTCCAGCATCTCGATGTCGTTACCAGCCGGAGTATCTGCCACAACAGCACCGCGATGAGGCGAGGCGTTCTCGTCATGAAGAACGAGCTGGCCGCGTGTCGTCTTTGGACGACAGCCGCGGGACGCCAGCAGCGGGACGCGATGCTGCGCGTCAGCCGGAGCGTTGCGTTGAGCGTTGCGCTGAGCGTTGCGCTGAGCGTTGTGTTGAGCGTTGTGTTGAGCGCTGCGCTGAGCGTTGTGTTGAGCGTTGTGTTGAGCGTTGCGCTGAGCGTTGTGTTGAGCGTTGCGCTGAGCGTTGCGCTGAGCGTTGTGTTGAGCGTTGCGCTGAGCGTTGTGTTGAGCGTTGCGCTGAGCGTTGTGTTGAGCGTTGCGCTGAGCGTTGTGTTGAGCGTTGTGTCGAGCGCTGCGTCGGAAACCTTGACACTGCTCATGAACAGATCGTGAACGGGATGTGCTTATTATTAGCGAACTGATAACATAGAATTTCATGCTGAAGATTATGATATGTTTTGCGCGTCTAAGACGCTAACCATTAAAATGTAGTTGCATGAAAAGAGAAAACGTGCACGCGATAATCGTCCGAGACAGAACGGCCGAATAACGGCACGGTATGAGCCTTGCTCAGCCAGCCATGAGCAAAGCTCATACAGAGGCGTGTGCTTCCCATGAGACTTTGAATCTATAACAGTTTGCGTGTCCACATTATCGGGGCCGTGGCCAAACAAACTATGTTCAGTAGTGAAATAATGTAATTGTTGAAACACGCTGGCATCCGTATGAAACCCACAGAGATTCATCAGTTGTAGAGTTAACGTTTTTCAGTGTGCAAATAGCTTTGTCACAAATACACATGTTCCGCTCCTCCATACTTCTACCCGCATGCTACTTTGGGGTTAAGCGTAGCAACGCATATAAACGTCCCAAGAACGCAGCAAAACCGTGGCTCGACACGAAACTAACAAAACTAACGACTAACGAAACCGTGGCTCGACACACGCGAATGACCTTGCATTCAGGTAGGGACCGACCACTGTCGGCCCCGCGCGCAGGTACGGACAGAGCACGGCCGGCTCCGCAGACGGGTGCAGATCGAGCACGCAGGAATGCAGTCAGGTACGGACTGTGCATTGCGCATCTGACGGGAATCTGGTGCATCCTACGGAAACAAATGATTGCAGCAGACAACAGACTCGCCACATTTACCACTCACTCGCACCACCAGCGGCGGCTCGACCACGGGTGCAAAGTCGCATAAGGTCCGGGGTGCGTTATAATCGCTTACCGCTTAACACGCGTCCGGGTGACCTATTGAACACCCTTCGCTCGGGTGGTGGTGGTGGGCGGGTTCATTTGACCACTGATATCTCAGTCACTAAGAGAACTAGAGATACCACGTCCATCGTGTGGATTGACCTGTATGTTGACTCACGTGTATCAAAATTTGAGGTTCCTATGTCATGCAACTTCGGTCAAATAAAATCAAACAAGGTCAAATGTCGGGATGACTTCCGCATTGACCCCGAACCTTCTCATGCAGCCGCAATGAACCTAGATATCAGTTGTTATCAAACGGTCACTAGTGTTCAGCTATGATCATTGGCCTTTTTTCATTTTAGAAGCTCATTGTGACGAAATTTATAACATTGCTTTGAGTTTTGCACTCTAATAAGCACCAAGGAAATGTCAGTCGATATGTTCCAAAAAACCTTCATCTGGAGCATTTTAGGTCCATGACTTGCTCTAACCCTTAAACAGCCCATAAAAGATGTCTGCTGTGATCTCTGTTATTAATAAATCTGAAATAAGTACCAGAAACTACCCATGTAGCAAACTCTCCAGTAAAGAAGCAAACTGTTTTGGACCTTACTCTGTTTTTTATACCTGTCCTTAGGTCAATATACCTTCATTAATTTCTTCCAACACTCTGTTTTCGCATCAGATTAAGTGATTCCTTAAAGCCACGGCCTGACTTTGACCTGTCATAAGTCAGCGACCTTACAAACTGCATCTTATTCCGTGTACCAAAAGATCCGCTATGTAGTGACCGGCAACTATGAAATCTTGGGGTGGTCAAACTGACCCCACACCTGAGCGCGTGTTGAAGTTGTCACGTTTGCCATCAAACTTGTTACATCCTAGCCAGTTGGCTTGCTGCTCACATACGTCTGCTGCTGAAAGTATGCTCGTTATGGGAACAAAGACAGCCTGGTGTCCCAGCCGCCCTATTGCGAATAAGTCTCACGGGTGCGTCACCGCCAATCATTTCATTGCATTTTAATGGTGTACCGTAAGGGCTTGCAGAGTACGTCATCGTATCCACCAAAAAATTAAACGTTAACCGCTCGTTGGTCATATTCCACCAACGACTTTTTCATTATATGTGCAAGTCTTTCGATGTACTGGTTGTCGCTCAGCAATACCTTTGGCTTCTGACGGTCCGCCACGCAGGGAAGTGTCGTTACCAGTGACGTCAAGCTAACGTTAAGTGAAGATGAGGCGAGAGCCGCCGAACGGTTTGATCTCTCTTATACGGCCTTGGCTTTGCTGGCTTGGTGTTATACTACGGCATGAAATCCAGGGACGCCAGGTCAGGTGAGTGAGAAGCCACAGCACGGCAGCCTTTTAGCACAGCCACACCACGGCAGCCTTTTAAGCTGATGTGCATTCCAGCGAAATGATTCTCGAGCCAATCCAGCAAAGCCCATTCAGTGTACGGCGTCGTCCCGTCCTGCCGGAGCCACTGCCTGTCCCAATCAGTCCGTGAAGTTGCCCCGGGGCCGCCCAGAAGGATATGAAAGCGGTGGTGATGTAGCGTTCTGAGGTGATGTTGGCCAGATATCGTTCTCGTCTTCAACGATACATTTTCTGTTAAATCGTGATTTAATTATGAAAGTACAGATGATGAACATTTTTTGCTATCACATTTTGCTACTAAATAGATATTTCAATGCCACCGCAGTCTCCATTGCGCAAAAAATATACTTTTCCCTGCTGGCTAAAACGTTAGTTAATTTTTCTGGACGATCGTGCATAAACGATAATTTTACGATGACGCAGTTTGTTTATTTCACCTTTCTACGAGCTCTTTGCGAACCTGATCTTTTGTTGAGGCGAAAACAAGCGGCACAACCAGAATACCTCTTTTAGTGCGCTGTGTAACTGTTCTCACGGACAAGAAGGGATAGTTTAGCACGTCTAAGTTCACAAGACTGGGGATCAGAAGGTACACATCGCACTCCCCATTATGATTTAGGGACCGCTTTCTTACCAGTCACGGGGTGTGTGAAATTATAATGCGGTATGATCCTTGCAGCCATCGGTTTCTCGGAATTAATCCGAACTTTTTGATTCGGTGTATTTCTGGGATGAGCGCCCACTCTAAGCAGCGTTTGTTTGGTGGACCCTGACACGATCGTAAAATTTCGGCTCGGCGGCAAAACTTTGTGGCGAAAGCTTAACTTGTCACAATGCTAGGCACGGTCCATTCTGGCCTGACTTCACCTGACCTTTAGTGCGGCCGTTGCCACTGGCCGCAGGCGGTCCCAGGCGAGGACAAATAGCATACGCCTGAAGCAACTCGACCCCACCCCGCCACAGGTCTGTGAATGGGAAAGAAGGGCTCTACCCAGGTGCTAAATCGGGACGGGCTTAAGTGCGTTGCAAGATGAGACGATTTAACACGCGCCCGGGTGACCGGTAAAATACGGCATTGCTGGGGGGAGGGTAAATTTGACCGCCCTGATGCTTCAAAACTAAGAAGCTAAATATACCAACTTCAAAGTATAGATAGTCCACTGTGGCATTCCATGATAAAACGATAAGTCTCTTACACCCTCATCCCTCTGATTTTTACCAAACTGGGTTTAAGAAGCTGTCATCAGCACTCAAGTCACCTATGGCATTTCAAAATATCTTGGTTGCACGTTTTGGAGTTAGCCTTTGGCAATGTTGAGTTGCGTTGCTCCAAAGCTACCTTTGGTGGCAATTTGTTCCACTTGCTTGAAGGACAACTTGACAAGCTTGTAGGTTAAGGTGATCAAGAAATTGTCCAGAATACTTGCATGCCATTCTTGAAAGCATCATTGCACAACAAACAATGATCAGGGCATTTTGAGCTTTTGCAAGGCACAACTAACAATTCTCTTATATTTTTCTTACTTGTATGCAGAAGTGTGTAACATGGTCCACAAACTCTAAAAATTATCATTTCGGTCATCCACGTTGAGAATGAATGGTCCGTACACCTAGGAATCATGCGTAACGCACGAAGACTGGGTGCGCGGCGCACCGCCGCGGCCGGTGGCATCCATACCCCGAAGTGGACTATCGGGCTGGTGTCATTGAAAAAGGAGGGAATGGGTAGGTGGGTGCGCGCACTGTTGCGAGGGTGATGTTTCTCGTTCATGTGGGCGACTTGGAAGTCAGACAGAGGCCCAGTGATCGCATCTTGGGCCAGCGCCTGTTGTGCTGCTGGAGCGCATGGGTGCCTTTGCAGCGTGTTTTGCGACAATGAAGCGCCCAAACAACCCCAGTTGTGCCCATCCATGTGAGAAGCACAGAACGAGAGCACGATGAAGTTTCAGGAACTTATTAAAAGAACTGGTCAATGGTGTCCAAGATCCGTAGATAACTAGTACTAACACTAGCGTTTTGCAGCTGTCGCACCAAGCTTACGAATGACCCCGAAAGCCTTCCTGCGGATAGTAACGCGGAACCTCTTGCGAAACCCGAATGCAAGTTATCCAGCTGCCAGTCCCAGGGACAAAGCTCAAGCTCAAGCTGATGCTCAAGGAGCTCCGATTATCGCAACTCGGACATAGCCGGAGAAAATGACCGAGTCAGGAGGGTCTCAACAAACCCCAGTGCATCGGAGTCAGTGCCTATATGTGCTAATGCTCTGCTGTTCACCACTCAGTCATCTTCTTTTTCGAAAACCTTCAACCGGGTCGGTCAGTTTTTCTTCTGCGATAAATGTGAAAATTAAAACACTGTCCTATACGTTTACCCGCAGGGGACGGGCGCTGATATGGAGTTATTATCACACATTTTGTGCAACAAGGATAAGGACCAGCTTATTTTCAGGTATATATCTCCCTCTCAAGAATACCGTTTTCGCGGCAAACGTGCTTCGTTTCGCTGCAAAAGGCCTAGTTGCATCACAGAGGCAGAGAAAAGGAGCAGATGCGTTGAGTAGGGCAACCAGGTTACGTTAACTTAAACTGGAACAATCTTTCGGCATATATATTCTGACTTTTGATGCCACCGCTGCGAAGAGACAAGGCTAGAGAAGAAAAACGTTTTGAAGAGGTATATTCCTCGCATGCATTTCGGTCTCTCTCACTTACAAACCGATGACTGTTTCTTTAACAACCGCGCGGATATAAAATGAAAAATTTGACGTGAATAAATGTGACTTCTCATGGCATGAGAAGCTAACACTGGCTTGATCTACAAAACAAATACACGTTGCGCCTAAAACAGTTGTATGCATGTTTTTAACCCACGTTGCTACATTTCAAACATTATTCCATGCAGCTGTCTCAGTTGTGAGCGCCCCGTGAATGGCTGAAAGAAGAACACCAAAGGACTGATAACCCTCAGCGCCGCCTGCGGGCTCTTGCGCTGTCCCCATTTACGACTAGAGAAGAACGCGGATTTTTTCGGAGCCACGCAGTACATGACACGTCGTACCATTAAACTCATGGAAGAACACGGGACTTTACCAGAGAAGGGGAGAGGAGGAAAGCCGAAACATTGTCTCGTTTTACAGCGCAGATGTCGTTCTCAGGATGTGTCCCAGAAAGGAGGATCTTGTGAATGCGGGAGGCGAAAATGGCGATGGGGGGAAAAACACTTAATTTAGACAATCTACATGAGACGCAGCAACTGTGTAAGGAATATGAGAGCAGCCCATTAGTATGGTTTTCCAAGCGCGTTAGTCGCCACCTGAAACACATCCTGATGGGTAACAGCGGCAGTTACCCCGAAACACATTCTGATGGGTAACAGCGGCAGTTACCCCGAAACACATCCTGATGGGTAACAGTGGCAGTTACCCCGAAACACATCCTGATGGGTAACAAGCGGCAGTTACCCCGAAACACATCCTGATGGGTAAAAGCGGCAGTTACCCCGAAACAATCCTGATGGCTAGCAGCGGCAGTTCCGCGGCTTGCGTGTGCTGTTTTCACCACAACGGAAAGCTTATGGTGCGATCTCTTGGCTTGCGAGTCGTAACCTATAAGGATCTACTGAGTCACGACGTAAGATGTTCATAAAGAATCATGCATGATGTGGGAGTGTGAGAAATGTCCGGGTAAGGATGGTGTGAGATCGTTTTTGATTGGCGCAGTCAATGCGCAAGCAGAGGAATTTTTCATTTGCTTCATGTAATCAGATTTAACCAACGGGCGAGCACAGACCGCTGTACTTTTAACTGAACTTGTCCCGCCAATAGATGAGCATTCGGCCAACTTATTCGAAGCCATGGCTGCACTAACCAGACACACTCACTTAACAGCCCAGCACCATAATAAATTATTCTACGACTTAAAAAAAAACAATTACCCGAGAACGAAGCTTTGTTCATTTTAGGCTTTCAGAAAATTACACTTTCGTCGTCCAAGAGGAAGTTCAGGAGTCAAACTGCGATGCACCGCACGGCACGCTGCCTCTTGTGGTATCTCGACCAGAACCTGCACAGATTACGCATACAAGTTATTGCGCACTGTCAGACGCAATGGGACATGAAACTATTGCAGTCTAAACGTTTCTAGAATACCTTTTACCCGAACTGAAACGCTTCGTTACCAATCTGGAAAAAGGGCACAGCTTTTAGATAGATGGGCTGTGCAGTACGAGACCATGCTCAATTTTTGTTGACATTTGTTTTCATGAGAAGAACTTCAACGCGGAGTGCTGCCAGCCTGTTGGGCTTCCATTCGATCATGTTCTCTCTGCTGGGAAGCTATGCCATTTCTCGCAGGGCGTGGCTAATGTGCAGACAACACATTTTTTCTTACCGGGACGTGAAATCCTTTGGGTAGAGGATGAGCTTACCATCAGATTGGTTCAGGTCAAGGCTGTCAGAGGGACGCCTAAGGTTCACAGATTAAGACAAATGAGTGCTTAGACTGGCATTGCCCGTATGTTATCGTGAGGTGTTGGAGGGATGTAGCGGTTGCCTGATTTCAAGGGTTTTGATGAGTTAGAATGAGTTAGACTGAGTCACTAATGCTCTGAGTCGAATTCCACGTACATGTGAGCCATCGTGTTGTTAAGCTTAGTGTCGTCTCATAATGGCGCTGATTTTCCGCCGCGCAGAGGGTGAGACGTGTGGAAGGTACTGCGCCAGTAGCCGACAGCGGGTGGCATGAATGAAGCGTGGTCCCTTATTTTGACATTATTTCCAAACCTTTCAAAGCCGATTGCCGCCTTCCTTATTTTTGGATTATAGGTTTCAAACTACGCTTTTTCACATGCGAATCAGAAAAGATACAAACTCGTGTAGATACATGATTCTGCATGCATTACATGTGTTCATAATTGCAGTCAATATTTTTTTTGCAATGAGAATTCCAACCACGACTCACACGTGATCTGGAAGGCCTTTTAATTATTTTGACGTATAGGTTTGCATAATTTTCTTTCATCGTAATGGAGCATCGCCACCGAACGTAGCCCTACAACCACACGACATGAAAATGCCTGAGAATGTAGCCATGTAACGCTAAAACTGCTCAACTGAGAAAACTGAAAATGTTACAGGCGTCTTTGGCGCCGCTGACAACGTCTGTGACCCATTTTCATCATAATCCGAGGGGTAAGGCTGCACGACTGACCGTTTGATTTATCGATTTGTCGTAGAATGTGACATCTATGTCATCCAGATCAAAAGAAGCAAATTAATTTGCATGCAATATGGCGGTGACCCGCATCTTGAATTCTGAAAAAGGCTGAAGGCTGCATAAACATCAACTAAGCTAAGTTGGCTTTTCTTCTTACTTGGAACACACTTTCGTGAACAACCTACGGCAGGTAACCTTGTTGTGCTAACACTTTTGCAACTCGACTAGTAAGGATGTGGGATTCCGCAATTTTGATCTTGGTGGCTGTAGGGTTCCTTACAACTATCGACATCTCAGACGAGATACTGCACAGTACAGGGTGTCCAAGAGGAGAGGATACTCACAAATTTCAATAAAAAACGTTAGCAACTAATGTTTTACACGTTCTGCTTGTGATTACTGGCCGATAGGTTGCGTGACAAAAAGCCACATACATAGTACGTCGTCATGCATACGATTCGGTGAAGTCAGTTTTTTGTGTGGGTAATCTTTCCATTAGTTTTGATTAGTTTCCATGGCTAAGCACGACGTCCTCACCTGCAGCTTTACAGCGTAGGCCACCGCAGACGTCGCCAAAATTCTTGGAAGACAAGCACGGTGGAGCGGGTCAGGAAGCTGGAAGAAAGAGGTATAGTTAAAACCTCCAGGGCCCTGGCAAGTCTAAGCAGTCTGAGCAATTGAGAACACTTTGAGGATGGAAGACTCAGTTCTGCAAACTCCATCATGTTAGCTCGCTGCCTGTCACGAGAACTCGGAATTGCCAAGTCGTACCTTGACACTGTTGAGAAAAGCAGCGAGATTTTACCGATATCGGCTTTGCGGTTGACTTTCGAATTTACCAGAGCTTGGTATCATTAAAACCAGTGTCAGTTATTTTTAGCAAACTTGTTTAACCAGCACCTTCACGTGCTTAAGAGAAATCGTGGGTCAGTGCCGAGCGCACTTTCTGGCTATAGTGACGCTGGCAGTCGTGGATGTTTAAATAACATCATTGCATTGGACAACATAGGAGCTCGTAGATAAGACAGCAGTAATGGTCTCGTTCCTCGGAGAAAACCAGGAGAATGGAGATATAAATGGGTTGGTATTTCGGCTACGTGCCCTTATCGAAACAATAGTAGAAGTGGATTCAAAATTTCCTGCCCATGATCCTTCTCGACTGTTCATGTTCTTTTTTTGAAACAGCGAGACACAGTTCTTACAGAACACCAACATTCAGGGGATTAAACAAGGAGAAATTGCCATCCATTACTACAATATAGTGCACATTTAAGAATTGGAACGCGCCAAAATGCGTGTCCATGCAAACGAATTCAAGTAAACAGGCATCACGCACCATGCTTTAGTCAAACATGCAAGCTGGTTGAAGTTAATCTGCATCATTTATCGCGTATCAATTATGCATGAAAGCGATTTCAAATGAACCAACATCGCGAATCACTCAAGGATCACTTACACATGTAAACGACTTTAAGCTAGCACACATCACAGACATCAGGCTGGACACTAAGTCGGCCAAGCTAAGTATTGTTTAGCTTGCTCACAGCATTTTGTTTATGTCTGTAAAAGGATCTAGGCTGCCTCAAATTTGCAAATCTGCGCTTTCCGTTCCAACCTGGGAACATGACAGGGGCGAAATGTGAGCAGTGCACTGCACACGGCGTTTGCGGTTCCCATGGTCTGGAGGTGAAATGCCAGGTTCGTAATCTAGCAGTAGTGGCGCGAATCTGGGATGGATTGCTTTGCCCAGCTGGCAACTTACAAAGACCCCAGGCGGTCGTGTCAGAGCAGCACTGTACGGCATGTACAAAGCTTGTTGGGAAAGAAGGATGTTCAATAAAATGTCCGAGGAACTGGATCGAACGGTATAAAGAGACATTTTGGATTGTGGGTTCAGAGCACACACAGCGATCTACCCTAGCAAGTGCCCCGAACCAAAAACCATGCACGGAAAGCAATCGAGATGAATGAAAAATGGGAGGAATCAATTACCTAAGGAATTAGGCATTTCCTAGGTTAGAGAGGGAGCTGCGGGTGGGGACCGCGGAACCGCGGGTGGGGGACTGGGGCAACATAAAGCGTTTGACCACAAAAGAGCGAGCTATTAATGCGACCCTGCCGTTAAGCATGTTCTGCTCCCAAGGCGCCTGCAGCAGAATCTGAAACAGAGGGCATGCGGGTGGTCAAGGCCAATTAGACGCTCTTATTGGCGCTCGGTATGAATCTACTTCACAGACGGCCTGACGTCGTGCTTTGAAGGGAGTGCTCCATATCTGTGTGGGGTTTTAACTGAAATAGCCATCTTGAAGATCATTCTGTACATTTCACGGTCCTACCCTTCTCAACACATACAAAGTTTCTGAGCTATATGCCCTCGAAGATGTGCAGACTTTTTCGTGGAGACTATTTCAAGGTCACAGAGGCATCCATGACGCCATCATAACGTCATTCAAACACTGTCATTTCAGTTGTCATGTGGTGATCGGGGCCAATAAAAATGAAATTGGCGAGTCATTCATATTTGACGTCCGTTGAGTATGATCTCCAGATATAACGGACGTCACTGATCTCTCTCTCAGTCATTGTTATTCAGGGTACAATGACGTAATCAAATAGTGACAAATTGAGGAGCATATTTACCTGAACAAAGAGATTACATTGTCTTGAGCAGCCCTTGCCAATTGAAAGTATACCAATAATTATAACTGATCTTATTTCATCATATGTGATGCTTGCCTCGACATCTTCAAAATTTGGAACATTCCCTTTGACCTCTGATCTGCGACTGACTGCAGAAGCTGCCAGTGCGTAGGAGCTGAAGCGTAGCAGTCTAAACAAGGCCCTAGCCCCAGGTGAATCCAATACAATCGGGCAATGCTTAAGAAAAACGTCGTTCTAGTCAGTAAGAAAATTTTTCAAAGCATTGGCATCAAGGAACCGTGGAAAACTACTCATTTTGAACGGAATGTCTCAAATGGCAGCAAGAAATCCTGGTTGAGGTTTTGCAGCTTGCAGTCCGATTCAAGCAACGCAATCAAGACGCGTAGTGACTTGCTGAAGGTTTGGCCTAAAAGGTGGCACCCTTTCACCGCCCTCTACCCCTACCCTTTAAACGCGCAGTGCAGGGTGACTGTGAAAGGCTTCCGAACTATTGAGTTTGTCCAAGCTCATGACTCGTCTTAGGTCGGTTTTTCGAGTATTTTATGAAGGAAGCTTTTGTACCCGGCTCGCGCAGTCTTTTGCGCACCCATTTGCAGGCCTTAAACTGGATACTATAACACCGCATGGCCTTCGTCACATGAAAATAACTACACACTCACCTGATTGCTGCCGTCCAGAGGTAAAACCGGATATATTCATTTCCAGCTATTTTGCGGTTTTTCTGATTCCATCTGATTTTTCTGATTCCATCTGGTTCCTTTCTTCATGCTTGATTTTGATATTGAAGCCAAAAACTGCAACTTTCATAAACTTTTAGCCAAAAGAAAGGGTTAAAAGTTTGTGAAAATTTCAACTGATGGTTTAAATAACCTAACTCAGCATGAGGAGACGTATCATATCAACGTCAGATGGAATCAGACGAAAAGCCAAAATGGCCAAAAATCAACATACATAAAAATAGCAATATGCCTTTAGACGCTAGATTTTTCCTCAGGCGCTTATCTTTTAAGGTTAATTGAGAGCCACGGGCAAATAAAAGCGATGCCAATTATTTCTGCATCCCTTTCCACCAAGCACCACCACCAATCACAGCCGGGTTGTGTCACCAAAAATAGCTGAAGCTTTGCAAGGTTATCGTAGGTGGGCCTTTCACCACAGCATGAGCTGTGGTTCGAACGCAACGAGCCCAAGATATACATGAGGAGGTCATGCAATTTCCGAAAGTGGGACCTAGTTTTTGCCCAACCGCTGTTTTCGAAGACGCCTGGCTTGCTCCTCGCATACTACTGTGGGACGTCCTTTTAAGGGTCCTCATCCCACCAAGCCTCCGTAACCATCAGCGGGAGACAACTCTCTACGTTGGAAGCTCGCGCTTAGCGCTCTACAGACTGACCAGGTGTTTTTCCTTCAATTTTGTTTTCAGGGCGTTGTTTTTCATCCCTGTCAAGCGATTACAGAACGGTTCTGGAATCTGACTCTTGGGACCCAGAAGAACAAAGAACGTTAGACAATTTGTGGAATGTTTTATTCATTGTTTGTCAAGAAATGCACCGTTGCAACTCGTCAGAAGTATTTCTGAGCGATGCAAAACAGATCAGCGGCAACAACACTGCACTTACTCAGAGGATATGGGTAGAGCGACGCAAGTGGACTGGTGGTGACACTGATGACGTCTGGGTCACCTGACAGGTCACATAAGCTTGCAATGAGTTGCTCAATCGCCACTCTGCACAGGGAACCAGAATGAATTCGGACGAGGCAAGAGGTGAGCGCCAGGATGTTGGGTCTGACCGAACCCCACGGTCGGGATGTCTGAGGAGCTCCAATTGTACTGAGGACTGGGGACGAGGACGACCAGAGACCCTGAACGGGTAGGGCCATATACCGTACGAGGACCCAAGATAGCCGTTGGCCTGGCGCCCGAACATCGTCCTAGGTCGCGTCCCGGGGCCGGTATAGAGCCTGGCAAGATCACGGGTTCCTCGACGGCTAACGAGCTAAAGGCAGCAAAGCGTCCTGACGCCGGTCAGATGTCACAGCCGATGACGGAAGAGCCCTGAGACGATCAGGAGTGCTGGCTGGTACAGCGGCCGATATGACGGATCCCAGGACCGCGGTGAGACCTATAAAAGTTGTAAGGTCCAGCACTAACAGCGTTCTGTGATCACCTAAAATGATCGAGAGTCCCTTATGTAACACAATGGCTGAAGAACGACAAAGGCAGCAAACAGCCAAGCGATCCGGAACCAGCTGAGTGGTCCCAAACTAGTCAAAAATTTCGAAACAGTCAAGTGACACTCAGACAGAATAGCCTGAAGCACCCAAGAGAGGTTTGCTTAGAAGTAGACCCGGGTCGATGAGGTCGAGCAAGAATGTAAGAGGCCCCTGTGTATAACGGCACGAAGATACTGCAGAACCAGAAGTGTTCTAGGTACCTCGAGACACCCAGGACTAACTGAAAGCTGACATAGGATCCAATGATGATTGTAATTAAAGCTTAAGGTACTGTATGATCCACGACAAACGAAGAGCTACGAGATTTTCAAAGTGACCTGAATCTGCCATAAGGCCGTGGACAGCTGGGGGAACAAAGGGGGTGAAGGACACTCGAGACGGACAGATGACCATCAGAAGCTTTCAAAGAGCAGAAAATGTCTAGAAATATTTGTGAAGTAAAAAAGACATCAGGTCGACCAGTACGTGGCACCGAAAGCTTACAAATAAGTTAAGTGATTCTCTGGACGCTGCAGTAGTAAAACAGGTCAAGAATCGGTCATTTCAATGATTCCATCGGTCAAAAATCAGAAGACGCAAATCAGAAGAGTGTCATAATTCGGAGGCTAACGAAGTGTCTTGGGACAGTCAACTGATTCCCAGCCGGTCAGCGGGTCTTGAAGTTGACCAATTCACGCGATGCGTTCAACGGATATCCAAACGGATGATGAGCAGAAGGAACCAAGCGTCTCGGAACAGTGTCGCTGTCTCAGATATTTTTAGTATCTTAGATACTCGCAACAGTCATATTAACTGAAACACGGTAGCTTCAATACAAAACAGGGTCCCTTTGGAGATCAGAACTTCAGGGAACATTATTTTTTTTAGCTTTTCGCCCTGAGAAATGACAGCTTCGACGATACAAACGAAGTGGGACCTTTTTCGCTGGAGTTCGTCTTGAAGACGCCTTTGTATATCAGGAGGTACAAGTAGGAGGAGACCTAAAGTTGTTTGTTTGCAGGTAAAAGCACTTGGGGAAATACACTTTAACTTCCTTACGTGGGTTTTAAGACCTTTGAGGAGGGACTCTGGACGCTCACACTTTTCACGATCGTTCATTTCATCTCAAATCCTACGATAAAATTAACTGGAGCAAGAGCACTTCCTCAGATACCAAAGGTGCTGCGAGGGTGAGTGCTAATTGTCTGCCACCAGTGGCATCTTAGGACATGGTGCAAGCCTTTCAGATCCTTATCTATTCCCGCCGATAGTGGATAGACACTTCTTACAGCCACTTTTTCTCAAATGCAAATCAAAATCTGAGCAGCCTTCGCCTTCTTCGTTGTGGTCTGCGACCCTAATTTTAAGCTCTCGCATTATTCTGAAAGGGGAAAGGTAACATGATGGTGCTGAAGCCTGCCAGAAAGCGCCGTGATAAGCCTGAATAAATCTTTTCGCACTTTTTCAGGCTTATCACGTCGTCTGTTTCCATTTTTGCAATGTCCAAAAAGACCTGCTTGTGATCTGAGATATCTTGATGGCATTCAATAGCATGTCTGATGTAATGTGTTCGCGCCTGTTCTCGGGATCTTCAGCCATGTCCAGGGAAAATAAACACATGAAACGGCTTCGACATGGTGCCGGCCTACTCCCGGAGCAAGAAGCACTCGCCGCGGCAACCGTCCCACTCCAGTAGCCGGGACGGATGGCTGAGTTCCGGGAGCTCCGTCTGGGCGCCGTGGACGCCGCGGCTGGTGTCAGCCGTCAGCGGTTAGGCGGCGGCGCGAGCTGACCCGCGGCGCGTGACCTCGCGACAGCTGGGGTGGCCGCGGGCCGGACCGACGCCTCGCTGGCGGCGGCCGACTTCGATCCCCACCAATGTTTGAGAGGAAAGTTGGCTCGACTTGGGCTGGACTTAATCTGTAAATGTCAATCGGTACTTGTAGTTCGGGATGAAGAACGACGTATTTTTGCTGCATGACGTGATTTGTGCTTCGGTACTCAGCTTTTACATTTCGATGCCAGTTGGGAAGCCTCCAGCAACAAATGCACCTAATCGGATTTTTATGTATTGTTTGAGCACGCGTATCATTGAACTGTGCACTAAGTTGTGGTGCAAAGCTTAGACAATATTTGAGGAACTGGGTTTTTTTCAGGAACACATCAGCCGCCATGGAGTTTTGCAAAGCAAAATACATTTAGCTGCCCGATTGTCTGGAAATTTTTCGATTTTCTTGAGTTTTTAGAATCTTGACAAAACATTACGTTTATCTTCGTATTTAATGTGGACAAAAAATGCACAGAAACAGGGCCAATCCTAAAACGCTTTGTCTGGTGAGTTTTGAGTGAGGTTGGGTAAGGTGAGCTTTAAGTAAATAAACAGGAGCTTTGAGTAATGCACCTCGTAATCAATGCGTAATTAATGCAATGTACTGAATGCACCTCACCAGTGCACGTCGAAATTACGCGAGGTCATTTCTTGCACAAGGATAGGAGTGAAACGAATTCGGAACGGGGGTTTATTGTATATTTACGAACATTTGTAATGATCTTGGGTGAATTTGCTCGCTCTCCAGAACACTTTTGTAGTCCTGGGAAGTGGTTGTGGAGACGTATGACTCTAATAACTCCTGAATCTGAGTATTTAGAGGCTCGTCAGTCGGACAATACGCGTGGCTTTTATACATTGAGATGGCTGAACACGAATCAGCAGTTCACTGCAACACAAACGGAACCAGCACGCTTTAGTGCTTAAGCAAGTTATCCTACACTGTTCCCTCCTTCACCTCCTCCTCCTACACTACTCCTCTTACACTATTCCTTCCGTTTCCTATGTGTGTGCGCGCTGGCTGTAGTGTACCCTTTGCGGAAATTGGTGCACAAATATGATATCTACAGCAGTGCTGTCTTTGGATTGTGCAACGTTGGATTTAAATTACAAGGAAACAAAACGTGTACAGATTGCTGGCGGTACGGGAGCCAGCACGAGCTCCAAACTGACCGAGCTTACCGACCAACCGCAGGCGTTGCCCATCGCAGAGATACCCACTCCGAGAAGCGTCCCCAGCATGTGCTCAAGCTAAGGGTGCTGGGCTCTACGGATGTGAAGAGCATCGTTCTCATGGAGCTGGCAGGGAGAGGCAGTCAGTTGGGGAGAATGGGGCAAGAAAGTTGGATGACGATCAACAATAGTGTGGACAAAACAGCGGTGACGAACAAGACAGTAGTAAGATGGTAACCATATTTCTGTCATCGCAGCAAAACCCTCCTAGCGAACTCCTTCTCCGTCATTACGGATTTCTTCATTCTGAGCCTGAACTTCATCCAGTTCTCTCTCACCAGTCTTCCCCGAAAGAAAGAGCAGACACAATTCAACACCGATAACACTACACGACGAAACGGACGGAAGAAACTTACAGAACGGGCCATGACACTCAGATATTAAGTCATTTGGTATTACCTAACGGTCAAAACGACTCTGAAATCTTGCGGTCAGGATGACTCCGTGATCGACTGGTGGTGTTCACTTTCAGAGAAAGGTAGGTCCTTGACCAATGAATACCGCAATACCGTTCCCCAAAATAGCGAGGACAGAAGTTGTGCGTCGTTATCTTAGGAACATCTTATGGTAAGTCGAAGATGCAATTGATATCATTACTTGGACACATATAAAACGCATCCGTAATGAAAACCTTATAGAGACACACAGCCACAATGACATGTACAGTAATTACCGCTCACCACCCAAGAGCTCAAGAGTTGTGCAAGACTTTGTTGTTTAGGGATGAAGAGAATTCGTTCATAAAAAGGCCTTCCTAAATTGAGAGCGTCTTCGGCTCATTGCACTTCTGAAGAATGTCAGTGTTGTTCATCAGTTTTTGTGTTAATGTTCCCTCATGTTCGTGTCGCATGTAGTCCAGAGGTGCTCAGTAGAGTAATCGCGTCGTCAGAAGTCTTGAGAGTGATGTGGTTACGCAATGTAGTGTATGGATGTCATGGTATTGTATATGGCTGGTTATCTTAAGAAAGTTGGAGATTTTGCGGTTGCGAAATAAATGACAACGTCTTTCCTGTGGTCGCTCTTGCCTTTTACATACCTAGGAATGATTTCCCGCAGGGTTTTTTTCGTTTTGTTTGTAGGCAGAGGTCATTTGCTTTTGGTAATATGGTGAAACTGTTGGTTGTTTATCTTGTATTGGTGTATTTTCAAAGCGCTCTGTCATATATCGTTGATTTTGTTTTCAACGACAGAATTTGAAAAAACCTTATTCACCATGATCTGTCCGATTCGTAGCAATTCTGAACGTAGTCCTGTTTATTCAAGACAAACTTAAATGCACGTCTGAATGATGTTATGACGCTTATTGTGTAGCGTCGAGGGCATTCACTGCCAGCATTTAAGCAACGTCCGTTGTTGGTCCGCTTTCGGTACAAAGTAGTTTTAAATCGCTGTCCTTGTCATTCAACTGTGAGATCCAGGAAGTTTTGACGTGACCACGCCCCAAAAGTGTTTTGAGACGTTATAGTTGCTCGGTATTCCTAACCTTAACAAAATTATCGTCTACATAATGATAGCAAATCTCAGGTCTTTTGTCGTCATTTTGTGGGATGTTGACTTCTACTCGTCTTCTAAAGAAATAAACGAGCAAGGGTTCGAAGAGGAAGGAGAGCCAACCGCAACACCCTCAGTTTGGCAATACGTCCTTCCATGAGGCCTTCGAAAAAGAACTTTCAGCGCACAGACTTCTACTAACTGTTCAAGAATGCACCATGGGATTTTAAGGGTAGGAATTTTGGGTCATTGCATACGCGGTCAGGGATGACGGATATGGTTTTCAATGGGCACGTTTGTAAAAAAGACATCATATAAATAGGAGTTAGCAGTCGTTTTTAATCAAAACATGCAAAAGACACAAAGACATTTGACCAACAAAGAGCCACAGGGACCTATCGAGGTTGGCCTACGTCAGGCTCTCTACACAACCTCGAAAACAATCTTACCACCTGACCTGCACGAATGTAGCTATGAATGAAATCTTTAGACCGATAAACCTTGTATAAGCAATTAGCGAATATTGTTTGACAGGGACTTCCTACAACTTCGTTTGTCTGCGCTTTCTAATGGATTACACTCCTTAACTGAATGGTATTTGCATCTTTAAAGCTCTACTCCTACCTTTTCCTGAATGAAACTGATCTTCTCTATATATCGGCCTAATCTCCAGTGCTTCATGTAGGTCCACGTTGTCTATCCCTTGCATGATCTTGAACAGCTCTATCAGATCTTCTCGAAGTCTGCGACATTTCAGTAAATACAAATCCAAGGCCCTAAGCCTATCCCTACATTCAAGGTCGCCAATCCTATTTCTCATCCTAGTTGTTTTTCACTGAACTCTTTCCAGTCTATGCACATCTTTTTGGAAGCAGGGGACCAAGCCTGTACATCATTCTCTATGTGTGGTCTGGCATAAGCTAAGCATGATTTTTTGACAGCATTCCTTTTCTTGTAATGGACATTCTTGTTATGTCCTAACATCCAAAGTGCATTACTTCTAGCAGCCTCACATTATTTTTCACCGTTTAAATTCATAGAAATTATAACCTCTAGTTCCTTTCTTCATCGATTTGATCCTAACTACCGGCATCCCATTTTATAGCTTATGTCCCCACTGCCAAAAGTACCGAAATGCACCACCTTGCACTTATCATAATTGAATGATGCCTGTCACAGAGAAGCCCAGTTCATTAGTTTATCTAAGCCAAGTTGAGTCTGGTTCAGCTGGTCGGTATTTTTAGGCCCCCTTACCAATTGCATGTCGTCGGCAGATGATAGCGTTGCATTCCTTACTCCATGCTTAAAGAATAATATTATGTCAAGATGTACCGATATATGTAGGGTGTATAAACATATATGTACATATGCATATAGGTATATATACACACACATATATATATATATATATATATATATATATATATATATATATATATATATATAACCAGTTCTGTTCAACGTTGTTGTTACAGCGCTCATTTGAACAACTTTCCAAAACTGTTTTTACCTTTGTTGAAGATTGCCAGTTTGACAGCTCCACCATCAAAGCAGAACGTTACTTCTCATTGAAATGTGCGAATATAGTTAGCATCGCCAAATCTTCATGTAGGAAACCGGTAGCTAGTGAGCAGTAGATAATAAAATCTAAATAAATTCATATCGGAAAAACCTCACGACTGCTTTGGTGTGAATCGCAGCCAAAATTACCAACATGGATTCCCAAAGCATTCTAAACTTTTATAACACCACCTACCGTGCACGACGGCATCTATGTGTCTCATAGGACCGGGGAACAACCTGAAAAGAGCAGCTGATTAGATGCTAGGGCCTTCTCTTGCCTTTTTGGAGAAGTTTTAGAAAGGCCCCAGGGCGCTAAACGTGAAAAATTACCCAACTCGAAACTCTCCATAGGATCCATTCCTCCAGACCAGGTACTTCTATGACCGTCAGAGACCAAACTTGGTTGGGGCTGACGGAAAATTTTGCCCTTTGTGAGTGTTGGAACATTTGCAGGTCTTATCGAATTATTTTTAATGAATTTAGTGTAATTGAACCAGCCAAACATACTTGATTCCTAAAGACAGCTTTTCAACCGCATTAAGTGCTAACACATAAAATAGTTTCACTTTTGCGCGATACGTTTGGCCATAGAGCTTTTGAGTAAATAATAAAGCTCCCACGCAAACAATTTCCCACCTTAACGCACATCTCTACCAAAGCTAAAAAAAATCCTGTTCCTTACAGCCCATGTGGTCACTGGTCCGCGTACCCAATCGTGCCATTCTCTGTTTCCAACTCTTTGCAAAGCCAAAACGCAATCTTGTCCAGCATGCCATGGGAAAAAGCCCACGTTCCACTCATCTTCCATATGCTGATGCTATTTACGCCCCAATGTACACCTTAAACAGCAACAACGATGGCTGACGTGTGTTCGGGTGTACTTCCAAAAAACATCATGCATATTATAAAAAGGTGGTGTCGGCAGTGGATGGCTGGCGCTCTGGTGGAAGCCCTTTGTAAAGCTTTTACTTCCGCTGGCTGCCTTTTACTCTACTTTGCGGTCGTTTGGGAAGCATTATCTGACACGAGTCTTGTGACTTAAGAACAGATCCGTCATCCTATGCTTATGTTATTCTTGTCAGTCATATCCTATAATGGCATCAGCTACCACCATATGGTAGGCACCGGCACACTTAAACTCCTGTTTTTTCCTTGGCATCAGGAATTTATATTTCTTGTGCTCACACCAATCAACCAGAACGGCCGGCGCTGTTAGCGAAAATTTGAAACACCAGATACCACACGCCCCCAGCTATGAAGTTTAATTATAGGAAGACGGACAATTTAAATTGAGCCCTGTGTTCAAGCCAAAGCATTGCAGAACTACCGCACTGTGAAGGAGTAAGCTCTTGGAAAAAATCAGCTGCATCGCGAATCTGGAGATCATTAGGACACTTTCTATGCCTTAATCTGAAAAGCTACGTTTCCTTGCCTTATCTATGAAAAATGCATATGATTGCAAGCAGGTAATGCTAATGCCTTAGCACACACAGTGATCTGTGCATGCTGTCGGTTCGACATGCCCGATGAGAAATCGTTTCTCTGAAAAGCAGTATAAAGATTCGAGGCGTTGCTACATGTAGGTATATTGTTCAGCTTTGTATGAACGGGAGTGTTTCACATTTGTATGGGGTTTTGAACTGAAAGTGTTTGAAAGGCCTTCGGTGCAGCTTACAGACCCGCCCATCTTAAGCTTAAGTCCTCTGACTTCTGAGCTATACGCCCGCGAAGTCGAGCAGACAATTTCAAGGTCACCCAGGCACGCATGACTCCATAGAAACGTCACTCAAATACTGTCACCCCAATGGCTATGCGACGCTCAAGGCCGCCGCAAGCCTGATGGTTAAATCTAGCGTGCATGAGTGAGTGAGTCTAACGTACGTGAGCACAATATCTGTAGCCAACAAACTTCAGTGGGCTCTCCACCAGTTTTATGCATTCAGTGCGTGTTTCAAATGCAAACCACCGTCTATGCTACATAAGATAGGCAAATTGTACAGCGGTACCAGTGATTATGGAAAGAAGACGGCTAATCGAATAACATAAGCACATCGCCGCACCTAAGCATGAGTATGCAAGCAAATAAGATAGCAACTAAGGATCAATACGCAAGAACACGACGAGAACGAAGGACCAGAACACGCGCACATAGCGACATTTGGGTTATGCAATTGCCGCGCCCATTGCCACGGCACCTCCCAAGAAGTTGAAATACTACAAAGGATCCAGCCTGCCCGCTAAGGTGCCCCCCTCCCCTCCGATGTTCTCTGAGTCCCCTTAATGCATATGACAAAAGAGGGAATACTGGGCCAAATCAATGCAGAGCGGTGGTCTTAACTTTTGGTGTACTAGGCAGTAAGTCATAGGTATCTAAACACATCACCATTAGTATCGTGCTAATTTGGTACCAAATGCTATCCTACAGGTACCTAATGTTTTTGTTATGCTAACTTCTTCATACCTAAGGCCTGTCTGCAAATGTTCGATAAAATTTCTCTCAAATGAAAGCGGGCCCGGATTGACATAAAAAACCGTTTGGTGTAATATGCGGCAACTTATAAAAGAGCAGAACGACCCCGATAAAAGTTAACATATGTTTTCCCCCACAGTGCCAAGTGTATTTGTCGCATTATCATGGCTACGATGTTTGTACAACACGATCAGTGACAGCGGTAGTCATCAGTGATCCCTTGCTGAAATTAATGGCATGTTTTTTTCTGGGAATTATACCCATTCTAAGCTTTTCACTACAATGCTGGTGACAAATTTAAAAAGGGACATTCCTCCACAGGAAGACAATTTTCAATCTACGAAATATTTAAATCAAAGACGCAAATTCAAGTGCGGGAAACTCGGGAAGAAATCCGGTTTTAGGGGAGGGCTAGGTCAACCTTTTCGGGGGAGCCCCCCCCCCCAACAGATTTTAGAAAGTCAACACAACTTAACTATTTAGTAAATGTGTTCCTTGATGCGTCATCGTTTGATTACGTCAGGAAACGTCTTTATGACATAAGAGTAGCTGCCAGTCTGACCGTGTCAGAATGGCCACTGTGGGGGGGGGGGGGCTGAATCGCTTTCGATTCTTCAACTCTCTGTAAGATGGCTTGTTGATCTATGCGCGTAAACTGAGGCGAAAATCATTATATGCGCGTTTTTGGCCCTATTTCGTGCTACTCCTGTGTATCTGTCAGCGGTGGTTTTTTTTACTCACATCCATGTTCTCGGTCACGACGCCTTTATTGCGTTTTTCGATCTGTAGCCTTAATTCCGTCATCAGCCGTCACTGCCAAAATGCCTGCAATCTATACCCCAAAGCGTTGTTTACGTTCGAAACCTGCATTTAACACGGTAAAGGGAATGCTGCACATTTGAAAACGTTGAGGCAAACATCTAGCGTAAATAAACAGTCACTTATAACAACTGACTTGTTTTTAAGTCCAAAAGCTGATCTAGATAATTTTACTGTTTCTAACAAAATTTCACCAGTTTTTAAATGTTACATCATTGATTGATTACACCACTGGCTGCGTCAGAATTACCAACGTAGTGAGCGGACTGACTCACTTGAAGTACTTCAACCTGCTAAGAGTTGAAGGTGGTGCGTATTCGCTGAACCCAAATATCGTTATGTGCTCGTATTTTGTCCGTGTCGTACGGTGTTCTTGTATATTTTACCGTAATGCTATACTGTTTGCTTGCATTCACATGATCGGTCATGGTACTATTTTTAAGTTATTCCACTCTCAGCCTTATTGTATCCGTTACAGTTTGCGCCACTGCCCAATCTTCCGTATTATGTCGCCCACAAAACGTGATTGCGATTGAAACTTGCATTGAAAGCACTAAGTTGGATGGCGATCAACTGATGTCCGTTGATGCCACCCATCGTGCTAGCATATGTCAGATTCGATTAATCTAATGGTCATGATTGTCGCGACCTTGAACACTGCATGGCCAATAAGGTGGCAGTGTTTGCGTGACGTTTCTACTGCGTTCTGCACGTCTGAGTTACCTTGAAATAGTCTGCACGAAATAGTGTGCAAAGTTTACGAGCGTCAAGCTCAGAAAAAGCGGGTTTTCAGTCTTAACAAGGGGATGGCTGCAAACTGCACTGCATGGTCTTCAAAATGTTATTTCGGTTCTAAGCCCCATACATATGTGGAACACTACCTTTAAGCTGGTGGAAAGTTTAGTGCCGTCCGTTGATGCGACGTACTCCAGACACGAATAAGTTGATGGTCATATTTTTCTTGAATTTAACACAATTTGGTCACTGAGGGTGGGAATCGATGTGATGTTTCCATGGTGCCATACATCACAGCGTGAGTTTAAAAAAGGCGGTGCGAATTAGTCCCCACAAGCTTGGGCGCGCCTAGCTCAGAAACGAAAGGCTTTGAAGCCTTGAATAGGGCATAGCTGTGAGGGAATTATTATTAAAATGTCTGTGGCAGTTCAAAACGTCTTACCAATGTAGAACAATTTTTTAATTCCATGCAGTCTTAGAAGACGTATTCAAGGACATTTGCAGAGGGCCCACCCCGGTCTTCCAGCATTACAAAAAATCGCAATGTCCTGACAGCAGTCCATCCACAGCGTAACACATTGAAGTTCATTCCGCACATCGCTAGAAACGGGCTGTTATCCTTCTCTCGGATTTGAATCGGAAAACTATCATTGAATTGAAATTGGTCATGAGCAAATTCATGGCTATTATTTTTGGTCTGGCAGGACATGCCCAGAGAGTGAGAGAGAGAGAGAGAGAGAGGGGGGGGAGGGGGGTCATATCCACTGCGTTACATCAAAATACCCCTCAAAGTGTCGCTTTCACGGCTGCTAGAACGTATTCACCACGTCCACACCGCACGCAAAACGGCCAGCCAGATCAGGGGTGCCAAAAATCGCCTAAGCACGACGTTAGCTCCGCTGAACTCTTAACTCTTCCCCTCCGTCTTCACCCCGGAATCAGTCTCCGCACCTTTCGACAGTCAGCTGTCTTCTCCAGAGCGGTATTCATTGTGAACTCAGCTTGCACCACTAAGCTCGCCGTTAAGCCTGTTGCTCACAAATCTGCACTGCGTCTCTCATCGCAGTTGTCTCGTAAGATCAGCTGTGCCACTGAGCGAGACAAGAGCCGCGTTTACTCCGCGGATCGCTGGTGCCGAGAGGTCGTGCGTGCAGCTGATGGTCTTCATGTTCCGAATGGAGGCAGAAATAAAGATGCCTTGCGTGTGCCAGAAGTCCGTCATCTTATCTTTCGTTGTTCTGTGTGGATGGACCTTTTCCTTGACCGCTCAGGCCGACCAGGCCGAACCTGCCGCCGGCTGTTCGCTCTCCTTTCCACAGAGCACGGAAACATGCCCAGCTAGGATGGTTCAAAAATGCAGCTAGCGCAGGGACCGCAGGACAGAAATTTTGCCCATGGAGTCAGATTAAAATCATGCTATTGGTGGATGTTGATGCTCAGCGCAACGTCAGGCTTTTCTTCAGGCCTGCTTGTTTGTAAAGTGAAGAAACCTGTCGATGTCATTTTAAAAGCATTACCACGGATCCCTACAAGCTTGCAGAGGCAATAATCGCTCAGCTCCAAGCCACGGATGGTTCGTCGGTGATTTCATCTTCGAGCGCCGGGTGTTTATCTGTGGGTGGCCGATCATAGCACTGCGAGGCCAGCATGTATATGTACTATGACCAAAGCAGAGTTAAATTTTTTTCCAGAGCCGACCCTGCTCAACGCCAATGTTGAGTTTCTCGCACGAGGATGATCCGGCTGCATTGTTCCAAGAACGAACCGACCAGACAGACAGAAAGCAGAGCTGTCGTCCGACCACTGAAACTGAAACTTAGCTCACGACGTTCTCACATGCATGTGACAATGTGTGCCCTTCGGCCTACAGCCTGAGCGCCCCATGACACATCCGTGGTACGGTCTGGGGAGTCGATCAGTGTCCGGCACGTATAAATTATCCACCATGTCGCTCTTCCAATCACACATTAGTATGAGTATTGCCAAAGGGACCCACATTGCATCTCAGATAGTGACCGCGTGATGTCTTGTAGCATGTGTAAGACTGTTCCCTGAATTTATAACAGATGCTGAACGGACAACCGCAGCGATGGTGTATTCAAGTTCTGAGTCACGAGCTAAGCTTGACTGTAAATCGCATGGTTTTCCTCACAGGTATCCTCCATACTTCTATTCTACATATATAGAATAAGTTGCCCTGGCTATATTCGTGTCATCAGTTTCATGAAACAAGCAAAGCCCGCAGCTTCCGCAGCATTGCCTTGAACCTGCACTAGCTCTGTAGCAGAATGTCTGAGGCTTAGTTTAGATAACTTTTCGTGGATTTTGCAAATTAATTGGAGATGCGTGCCTTAGTGAGCAGAAGGTGATGTCTAGTGGTAATACCCAGTGTTTTGGAAATGGAGCGTGTTATGTGAACTGCGTCTTGCGTTAATTGCTACCAAAGAGTTGCCGAATAAGGTGCACACGTTTGCGACTGAACTCGTGCATCAACGTCAAATCATAACAGGGAAAAGATGGCTCCAAAGACTTCGAAGGGATCTCGAAAAAAGGTGAGCAAAATTGGTTTCCGCCGGCATGCTGCCATCCACTTTTACAAAAGCAAATAAAAAATATATCCCTTTTCTGCAACGAACAATGGACATTTGAGCAGATCTCACGTAACAAGGGCTTAACCAAGAGTTGTAAATTAACTTGCGCCCGGGTGGCCGGTTAAATACCCTTCGCTCGGGTGAGAGATAATCTGTCCCGCTGAGATCTCAGAAACTAGGAGAGCTGGATACACCAGATTCAAAAGTGTGCTGACTTGTTCGTGAACTTTACGTAAACTCACTGTTGTCAAAATTTGGGGCCCGTAGGTCATGACTGTCAGGTCAAATAGGGTCAAATAAGGCTATAGTTGAGATTGGTGCTCAAAGTGCCCCAGAGCCTAGATACCTATTTTAAGCAAAAGATCACTGGTGCTCATTGAAGGTCGGTCACCTTTTTTGACCTCTTGGTATTAATGGTAGCCAAAATCATACAAGACACTTTGCATTTTGCATTTAGATAAGTGTCAAAAATTACAGTAGGCATTGTGTCCCTAAAACAATGTTTCCCGGGCCATGCTAGGTCAGTGACCTATCCTGACCTTTAAGAACTCTATGGACGATGTGTAATACGATTCTTGTGATCAATAAGTTCGAAATGAGCACCAAAAACTTCCAAACACAGCAATCACTAGAGTAATAAAACAGATTGGTTGGAACTAGGTCCGACCCTCATGCCTGACCTTTGGTCAGTTGAAGCTGTTCACTCAATTATTGTGTTGCCTAAGAAGCTATTGCGAAGCTGTGGGCTTCTTATAACTTTCCGTTATTGCATCACGTGGAACGTTTCGCGTAGAAATGGTCTTCGCTGAATCCATGGTATGACGCGGGTCTACCGTGCGTAAGTGACCTCACAAGATGCATCTAAATTGTTTGTACCAAACGGCCCGAAATTTAAATGTATATAACCTTGCAAAATCTGGCACGGCTATGCCACGCCGTTCGGAGCTCATTCCGGGAAGAAACCTCCAGGAGGGTCAAACTCCCCACCCAAACGCGTGTTTTAATACGCGCCCAGGTGGCCGGCTAGACACCCTTCGCTCGAGTGAGGGTCTATTTGATCCCCTTCCCTGAGATCTCGGGAACTAAGAAAGCTAGAGACACCAAATTTACAGGATGTCTTAACCTGTACGTGAACTCACTTAGGTCAAAGTCTGAGCCTCCGGGGTCATAATCTTCAAGTCAAATAAGGTCAAACAATGTCAAATTCCGGGTTGGTCTCCAAAACGCCCCCAGAACCTAGGCAACTGTTTTTAAGTAAAATGTCACAAGCCCAGTTGAGGTCAGTGGCCTTGTTTAACTTTTTGAAGGTCATGGTGACCAGAATCATACGAGACTGCTTCGAGTCTTGCATTTGAAGAAGCGACAAATATTACGCTAGGAAGTATGTTCCTAAAGCAAAATGTCGACTCGGGTCATCTTAGGCCAATGACCTCTTCTGACCTCTAAGAAGTCACTAGATGATCTATAATGCGGTTTCTGCTGTCAATAAATTCGAAATGAGCACTAGAAATAATCCCATACAACAAGCCTTATAGAAATAAATCAGTTTGGTTTTGACCTTGGTCTGACCTCCATACCTGACCTTAGGTCAACGTAATTTGCCCATTCATATTTGTGGAAAGTATCTCAGAGATGCGTGTCTTCGTCAAACACTCCGTTGTTGTATCAGATTGATGGGTTCCCCTAGAAATTGCCTCCGCTGAAACCATGGCCTGACTTTGGCCTGCCATAGGTCAGCGACCTTACGAGACACATCTGATTTGTTTCATGTCAAACGATTTGCTTGAATAGCAAATTGCACAAAATTTGGCGCGGCTACGTCGCGCTGTTCGGAAACCATTCTGGGACAAGTTTCGGGGTGGTCATTGTGACCCCCCCCCCCCCTCCAACCGAGCGCGTGTTAAGGTTGAAATTGGTGCCCAGACATACGAAAAGCTCATGCATGCATCGGTTTAATGACCATTTTTCATAAGACTTGCAATAATATCGGCCCGATTCACCGTTTTTCTACGTTTTTTGGTCCGTGGATGGTTTGTGATACGGCTTTATGTGAGATGTGGCTCTAAATCTGCTGAGGTGCCACTCCTCTGCAGAATTCTGTGGTGCAATCCAAAGGCAAGGCTTTGCGACCAAAACAGAACAAGAAACCTGGCAGGGCAAAGCAGGCTTCTTCTCCAACAGGACCAGTGGCAGCTGGCAGAGCAGGGAAAGGCTCGGCTAGTAAAAAGAAAGCGAAAAAACGAAAGAAAGGAAAGAGGAAGAAAAGGAAAAAGAAGCGTCGAGGTAAGTACACGTTTATGAAAGCAAGTATCTATGTTTACCAAAGAGTGATGACTCTCCGCTTTGGAGGAAATGTTAGCGCCATACATGTTAGTACCATGCATGTTGGTGTCATACATGCTAGTGTCATACATGTTAGTGTCATACAAGCCACACGCAAAGTGTGGCTCGCATCGGAATATTTAAGTCATATTTACCAATCGTGGCGCCAGTTGTAAGTGGAAAAAACACGAAATGAATACAACATGGATGGACGAACTGAGTGATTCATAAACATTTAGGCAAATATAAAGCAAGTTTGTGCCTGAAACCATCAATGACGGTCTGAAATGCTTGATAGAAATATCAATTTCCATTTGACCCCAAATACGTTACAGACCCGGGCCCACAAGCATGATGTCACCCACACGATCTGTGTTTTTCCATTTGGGTCAAAATGGCACTTGTCTGTAAGATGCACAGCCGCAGCCAAAGGCTTTCCGCTTACGCGTGCACTTTCTTCTTGTAGCCCCCTCGATGGCTACTGACAGCGTTGAAAAGCAGCGTGACAAGGTTTCTCTAAACTCCCTCGCTCCTTATGAAAATCCTAGGTGCGTGTGTGTGGGTGTGTGGGTGGGTGTGTGGGTGTGGGTGTGTGGGTGTGGGTGGGTGTGGGTGTGTGGGTGTGAGTGTGTGTGTGTGTGTGTGTGTGTGTGTGAGTGTGTGTGGGTGGGTGTATGATCATTTGGGCTTTAGACGCACTCAGCGGCTGAGGCTATATGGTGCCGCCTGCCTCTTACCATGGCAGGAAGGGCGGGTACTGCGGGGGTTCCAACCCCGTACCTCTGGTTGCCCAGACGCGCAGTGGTCAACGCAGACGTGTTAACCGCTACACCTACGGCACCCCAATCCTTGCTGCATCCCAGGCATGCTTCTATATAAAGAAAATAAAAGACTGAGTTTTTATTCGGTGCAAGAATGCACCGAAATAGGACCAGCTTGATGAACTGAATTCAACTACACTCGGCGCGTCTAAAAACACCTCTTTCTCTCAAACCAATCCTGGATCAAAAACATTTGAGTCACTGCTTTCATGAAAGGAAGATATCGATGCAATCGGTGGCTCGTTGGATTTCAAATATTCAAAATTAAAATCGAGGCCTGCCCATTGCTTAGCCTGTGCCTATGGGCGTTTTTGGCCACTTCGCCGCCCTTTAATGGGGCCTTGGAGACACCTTGAGATCTAACGCACTAAGCAGGCACGGGCCACCGATAAAGCTGCATTAAAAAGCTCGTCTGAACTGCATTCGACAAGGCAGGATTGACCAATGGTGAACGTGACCCGTTGAGCTTATGTGGAGTGTTTATTTGCATGTTGTTTTGAACTGAGATAGACATTTTGAAGATCATTCGGTGCAGTTCACAGCGCTCCCTTTCTTAAAACTTAAAACCGTCTGGTTTCTGAGCTGGCGCCCGCGAAGTTGGGCAGACCATTTCGTTCTGACTATTTCAAGTTTACGCAGGCATGCATGACGCCATAGACGCATCACTGAAATACTTCCACCCTATTGGTCATGCGGAATTCAAGGCCAAAACAAAAAGGACGTCAAAATATTTATACTTGACTTATGTGAGCACGATTTATGGAACCAACATACTTCAACTGGCTCTCGGCTAATGCAATTCAGCCAGTACGAGTTTCAAACACGAGTCACGGTTTGTGCTATGCAATAGAGGCAGTTGGCCAGCGTCACTGGAATCGAAGAACTTAATAATAACGCCACAACCGAGCACTAAATGCCAGTAAAAAATACAAAATGACGGATTGATATACAAGAACACGACTAGACGGAGCCAAAACACGCACACACAATGATGTTTGAGTTCTGGGGACGCTGCACCCATTACCACGGCACCTCTGGAGGAGTTGAGGTACCGCAAAAGTCATCCCGTTCGCTCGGATGACAATTTTTCACGGCCAGTTCGGTAGCCCATCTGACGTCTCACAAACATTCCACGCTGCAATCAAGCAAATATTTTAAGCTTGTTGTCTAGGGCTGTCTTTTGCACTTAAAGGTGCAAATATCCTGTGAATTAAATTTCTCTAGACCCATTAGTTTGTGAGATCCCAAAGAGCTGAATTGCTCTCCACCCGCACCCAGGCGGCGTCGTATTCGACCAGTCTCCTGGACGCGTGTTAACACGCGATACGACCCTGCGTTTCAGCAAAACCAGACGTCTTCAGTGCAGTGGCCATGGAGAACGCGTACTACATTAGTCACAATGCCGGTGACTTCCTAAGCTTTCGAGGCTTCAAGTGGACAGGCGGGAAGAAGAAGAGAGGCAAGAGCAAAAAGAAGAAGCGCGCATGGTGAACGGGCTAACTGGCTTCAAAAAGCGACGGAATATGACGCGCCTGCAGGCCTACCGCGAAGGAGGCCAGGCCGGCAGGCGTGCTGGCCTCTGGCTCGCTCATCCTCTGCGGCAACGATGGCCGCAGCGCCACCACCGACGGAGTACGTCTGCATGAGGAGCGAACGAATCTGTGGTGACTGCGGAACCTCGCAGCCAACGAAACGATCTCGAACGTACCGCACAGATCTCGTGCGCACAGATCTCGAATGTGCCGCACGAATTTCGAACGTGTCGCATAGAGGGCATCCGGGTCCGTAAGGAGGGCGGTGACAGCGGAGCGGGGCTGCGCAATGTCAGCGATGATTGATGGATGGGGAAAAGCAGAGATATAAACGTGCATCGTTATCTGGGAAGAGAAGACATTGGGGCGATGCAAAACAGAACGCGGGGGAACTAAAGCTTGACACGATCCAGTGGGCATAGCATAATGATCAGATTGAGAGATTGGCGCTGAGTTACTGTCCACGGTACCATCACAAGCCTGGAATGAGTTTGTTGCCGCACCGGTCACCGTTTTTCGGTGCGGATGTATGTCGACAACAGCGAATGCGCGCACCAAGACTGTTATGCAGGGATATTGATCTCCTTCGCGACCGGTCATGTTATGGTTTTACCGGTCAGCATGACTTCTATACAGCGCTGTCTTCTTTCAGCATTTCCTGATGGTACGAAGCTATTAAAGACCGATAACGCTGAAGATCTAGCACCATCAGCACCACGAGGGCGCGCCAAGCGATCGCTAACGTGGCCAGTTCGAATCAGCCCAGCGGAATTTTGCAATGCGATCGTAATGGCTTCTTGTGGGGTGGAACTTTCCAGATTCATTGCCTTTATGCTGCATAGAGAACATCTGTGGCTCCGCCTGTTCAGACCTGAACCGCCGTGTCCTGTGTGTGTCTTGCTTGCTGGCTTCGGACCTCTCGCTCTAGGGGCTGCTAATGGCTCCACAATTGCACGCGAATTGCGCGAATAATGCAGCACATTACCACCCGCGGCGAGTTATTTCAGCTCTTTTAATGTAAGAGTCGAGATGTCGAGCGATGTGGCTCAATGACTGCTGTGTGGGCGTCATGGTGATGCATGACGCCATCCGTCTGGAACAACCAGGCCTACAGCCAGACCTACGACGGGGACAGGCATCAAGAGACGTGTTGAAAGCCTAGTACTGTGTATTCGTGATTATTATAGGAAATACATCATGCATAGCTCACAGTCGTATTTGAATTGATGAATCACTCCGTCAGTTAGTTTCGGGTCATCATCAGCTCTTCAGACACTCGTATTCCTTTCACCCCTTCCAGCATGGTACACTATGCACCTTGCGGCACACGGCATGTGATGCCGAACACCGCAAACTACAAATGATTCAGACTTCCTTGAATCGTCCAAAGGGATTGGCTCAATCCTCGGAGGCGCCGGCGGAACTGCCCACTTACCCAGCAACGCAGCGTGTCAGACGAAATGAAATCGATGCAAATGTAATTACCACCACTGGTTCAACTCTTCAAATTGGATCACCTGAGTTTGGGCAAAATCATCGAGAGGATGCAAGTTCTCACCGAATGTATGTGCTTGAGCCAAAAACACAAGCTTTCCGCTTTACCAATCATCAAAGGGATTGGCTTAATCCTCGGAGGTACCGGCGGAACTTTCCACTCACTCAGCAACGCAGTGTGTCAAACGAAATAGATGCAAATGAAATAAATGTAAAAGAAATGAAATAGATGCAAATGTTATTGCCACCACTGGCTCAAATCTTCACTTCATATCACTGAGTTTGGGCAAAATCATCGAGAAATACGAAAATCATCGAAAAATGATACGAGAAATAAAAAAATAGAAATACACCGAATATATTTGTTTGACCCAAAACCACAAGCTTTCCACTTCACCAACTCAGCTCCGTGCATTCAGCTGAATCAGTTTTGTTTGCTTGTTTTGTTCTCCTATCCCACAAAACACTTGCCGTGTCAAAGTGTCACACAAACAGTTTTGCCTTCATTACGACAATATGAACATGTGGAGTCCATGCTGTCCGCGTCTGTCTCACGCGTGATTGTCGGGCACGCCGAAAGCCTGTTTGTAATTTGCAAGGACACGACGTCCAGTTTGAAATGATTTTACTTGTGTGTGGAAGGAGCAACCTTGGCGGAGTTGATGCGCGGGAGTTGATGGTATGGTGGCAGTCGTGTTGACTCGGTCTCTGTGACAGACTTGTGAACGTCTGGATGAACGGCTCGCTGGATGATGGGTATTTTGTAGATGGCCGATGGACAGCAGGTGACACTAAGCCCTTAACGGGACCGGTGGATGACTGCGTGGAAGGCTTGTGGACCGATGAACAAGCGGTCGACCTCGGCTTTGTGGACGGTTCGTGGACAGCTGAGTGGACAGATTTGCAGCCGGTCGGTAGACGGCGCTAGGCCTCTGATGAAGCCTTTCTGACCCAGCCGGAGCGGATCTCCACCAGTCGACGGTTCACAGCCGGGATCAGCTGAATCAGCTTCCCGATCACGCAAATGATCGGCAGGTACAGGGCGTACTGAAAACAGCGATAGCACGCATCACTAATACGCCCCACGGCTCTGCAGACTGGCTTTTAATGGAGATCGCGAAGAGCTGTCATAGACGCCCGTCGTAGTTCTATGGCATCTCCGCCACCCAAAGGGCAGCAAGCCACAGGAGTCACTATCGCACCGTTCCGAAGCCGAGCGTGCAACCGACTCAGGCGGGAGCGACATCTATGTTCCATTCCGCAAACTGATAGTGATATAAGGCAACGTAAACGTCGCCAGTACATGAGAATGCATTTTACCTTGACCTGTGGGCGAGCAGGTTGCGGGGCCCTTTGCAGTTACACACCGCCACCGACGGCGCTTTCTGCCACCCTCAGACATGACCAACCACCCCCTCCACAATGGACGTTGCCGCTCCCAGATATCACACTCCCACGCGATCTCTGCATTTTCAGACGCGCTACGTAACTTCCAAACGGGCCTTTCCACCCGGGCAAACCCTCTCAACCCGGATGTCTATTTCCCCCCTCCCCCACCCCAGGTCGGCTGCCAGATGTCCCGGAACCCAGCCCTCCGATGTGGGCTGACCTGTAGGCCGGTGGGCATGTAGCACTTGTAGCTGGTGACCATGAATTCCCAGCCCAGCACGGCGTCGTGCAGGGAGGCGGCCATCAGAGCCGTCCAGCCTAGCTTCGACTGGACGAACGCAAACTCGCGCCACGTGAGGCGCGCGGTCACCGACGGCAGCGATGCAATGCCCAGAATGGCGAGCAGACAGAGTGCGACCGCACCTGGGACGGGCCAGGGCAGGTCACAGTGAGGGGGACACCCAGTACGGCCAGTAGACAGAGTGCGATCGCACCTGGGAAGGGCCAGGGCAGGGTCACAGTGAGGGGGACACCCAGGAACGAGCAGCGAACAGCACCAGTGCACGAGGGGCAGGGCAGAGCAGGTCACAGAATGGGGATGTCCAGGACAGCTAACAGCAGGGCAGCACTACCCCGGCCACAGGCCAGGTCATGCATCGGAGAGGTAACGTCCAGGACAGCCAACAGCACGGCAGCATCGCCCCTGCCACAGGCCAGGTCATGTAACAGAGAGGTAATGTCCGGGACAGCCAACAGACAGAGCACCGGCGCACCACAGGTAGGTATGGGCCAGGTCATGGCAGAGGGAGGTAATGTCCTAGGACGACCACCAGATGGAGCGCTACCGTCCTGGGGCAAGTCAGGTCGTGTCACAGGAGGAAAGAGTATCTCATATAACCACAACCTGGAGCACGGCAGGTCAGGTAATACCCCAGAGAGACCGCGCCAAGGATAACAAACGGATAAAAAGCGTCGATTAGACCGAACCACTACAGGACAGATGAGCCATCAAATCAAAGACAGACGATACCCTCTGCCCCTTGTAGTAAGCTTTGAAAGCATCTGTATGCGGTAAATACGTAAGCATGCACAAAGCTGCACAATGCAAACCTCTGATATGGGATTTAGGTCACACAAGCTGTTGCACAAGTTGCATTGTCCGTGCAACACTGCTCATTCTTGGGCTTTGTGCTGCAACACGTACTCACGGCATTGAATAACGTTCCAATAAGCTTTCATCTGCTTTCATTCGCATCCCGTTTGACCCAGAGGGACCATGCATGAAAATAACAGAACGGCTTGTCTGGTTTATTAAAGCCGCGGGCTGCGGTGGCGGCCGGCTCCGGCGGCGGCGTCTGAGGCCAGCTGCGCAGTGACGGGAGTGTCAGCGGCGGTGGTGCGGACAGACCGGACGTGCCGTCTCGTCGCTGAGACGTCACCAGCCGCGTCCGGGGTCGCGCTGTCGGTCGGATGGCGCCACTCCTCGGCCGCCGCGCCGCCATGCTCTCATGCTGCAGCGTTCTGAATACGTTTCCGCTCGCGATTTCGAAACATGTTCAGCTGCAATGTGGTTTTGAAATCACTAGCTTACGGATAGTTGTATTTTTGCTATAAAAATGAAGGGACTCGAGGAGCAAACGAGCTTTTGGACCCAAGCCATAATCAAATGAGAGCTAATTCAGGTGCATTCTATGTAACAGCACCCTTATAACTGCACAGGTATGCCATCTTTTCACCATCGAGTTTATGAGTGTGATATCTTGTGGTATATACTCTGCGTATGTGCTCATACGAATGATGTTCGGAAAATACACATTCATGGATTATAATTTCTAAATGTTCTAAAGCCGAGATATAGTTTGTTTCTTGGCTCGCTCTTTTTCCTAAAAACCCTCAGTAGTGTGTAAAGTATCATCTTAAATTTACAGTTTTGTCGAAATTTCATGAGCCATCCGAAATGGAACGAACTGTGCTCATCGTCTGGTTCGTGGTCTGCTCGTCTCCCCCTCCCCCCCCCCCCCTCCAATTCATGTTAAGCTGTATCCTTTCAAACCCGGAGAAACTGCAGCCGCTTTACGCACAGCTCGTGATCTTGTCGGCATCGGAAGAGAACAATTAATGATTCAGGGTCGTCACGAGGAATGAAACCGTCGTCGGGTGTGCAAAATTCGCCGTCATCCCGCAACCGTGTGCACTGTGTGCGGCTGGCTGCAAAGATGTGCGCAGACAGACAGACAGCCTGACACATCCTCGAAAATTAGTGAACTGAATGTGCAGAATCCTGTGGAGTTCCTGTGGTATGGACGACGTGAAACATTTCAACGCCAGCCATCTCCTCAATCACCGGCACCGCGTAAATGTGGGGGTACCCGCGTGCTACGCCCGACGTCGGCCTGGATCCGCCTCTGTCCAGGGTGACGCAAGAGTAGCACCGGCGGCCGGTCCCAAACGCCTCAAGCCATTCCTGCGTCCTACTGGGCAGAGGCGGATCCAGGGTGACGCCGGGCGTGAAACATTGGGGCACTGCGTCCATGGATGTCGGCGTCCCTACGAACAATCCGTCATGGAGGATGATGGCTTTGTAATGTCACACGCATACATGAACGCAAACGGGATACCAGTACCCAAACTGACCAAGAGTGAGGAAGAGCTCGCCCCTCCAAGTCGGGTGGTGAAACCAGATGTTGACAGTCTGGGTTTCGAAGAAGGTCTTGTTGACTTCGACCTCGGCACGGATGGTTTTTGGTGCTTCAAACAGCCAGTCGTATTGGTGATGCGGGTGGTAAATGCCCAGGGAAATGCAGCCCTGCAAACGGAACCGATGAATTCCAAATATGTTTACCGCATAAGCGTGGTTACCTTTTGTTTGCCCCTGCAAAGGGGCAGGCACAAATTGTGGCACGATCGTTGCGCATGTACCGAAGACCATGCATGAGATGGGAGACGCGCACCTCACCGAGGGGCTAGGTACACACGCTGACAAAAACTTGTCTACGCAGTTATCATCGGAGCATGCAAGCCGTTTTAGCTCTGTGGAAAAAAGAAGGCATGGCCACGGTACGCACAGGTACTCAAGAACAAACTGCCACGTGAGTGGTTAGACAGCTTTCGTTAGTTCCTGTGTTACGTATTCACCGTATATCGTATTCACGGCCAGATAAGTTTCGGCCGTGAACGCGAGCTACATACACGGCCACCCCAACCGGACAGTCGACAAGCACGACAAGGCGGGATTGCTTACATGAGTTCCTGCCATTGCCAACATTAGTAGGCCTAGCTGTTTGCGCATGCGCAGCCAGCGATCCAGCCAGGCTGGAAACCGGCTGTACTTTGTTCCTCGATACAGCTGAAGAAAGCCGGCGATGATACCTGACGCGCGGTCCGAAGAAAACCGGTCAGTATCTCATTAAGAGTGTGGTATTGCAGCAACCTCTAGCCGCAATATTTACGCACTAAATACACGCACGCATGAAACACACACAATCATGTTTCAGGTGTGCGATATGACGCTACCCGTGATGCTGAACGGAATGTGAAACTAAACAGTGGCCCTTTCCTTTCTAGTACTGATATAACAAACTGATGGAAGCAAACTGAGGGCTTTTTAAGAGCATGAACAGCTAAGGGATGGAACGAAAATCACAAAAAGCAACAGAAAAGGGTAGCAATGTGCTTGCCCGGCAGTCATGGCAAACACAAAACACATGAACATGCATCACCATGGACACTAGAAATCCGATCGCGACAATGTTCCGCCGAGAAGCCCCTATACATCCCCGAGAATCCTCAGCATCGGGGGTGACACGAAAGAACCTTAACTTGAAATGGGGCTGACCGGAAGGTAAAATGGTTTCCAAACAAAGCGCAGAGCACGGGGAAAACGCATGCAGTGACAGTGCCCTCGTGCCGGGAGGTTAAGCCCAGTTCTGAAAGGGCGGGAGCGCCGAGAGGGCGGCGGTAGGAAAACTTGGTCGCACCTGGCAGATACACAGCTCCCAGTGTCTCCAGCGCTATCACGCCGAGGTTCCGGTTGAAGTTCGTCATGAGGATCTTCTTGAACACGGACCAGTCCCAGGTCTCGTTGACGGTGATGTTTTTGCACAGCTGAAACCTGCGGAGGTGGAGTGGCATTTGCAGCTATCGTGACCCTGTCACAGACGCAAAGGTGACGAGCGAACGTTGTCGGGGATCAGTCCTTTCGGATCTGTCGATTTACTACACCATATGCTTCGATCAGCCACAACATGAGCACATTACAGATCAAGCAATTAACAAGTAGTTTTCGAATGACTTCGGCGCGGCTGGAATGATCTGTGTCAGTATTGTCGCTGTGCAGCGAATCCTTCTACATGCACCGCACGTACTTGATGAAGTTGGCGATGTAGCCGATGAGGAACAGGACGCCCACCACAGCGAAGGCACCCCTCCAGTCGCGGAAGAACTCCAGTGGCATCTTCTCGATGTCCCGTGACATCCGCAACGGCCCCATGTCGACGGGCGTGAAGCCCATGTCGCGCACCAGCTGCACCACCTGGTGCCGCGCCCGCTCCGAGTCGGTCGCGACCGGGATCTGGGACGGTGGTGCCAAGTGGTAACGACGGCTGGTGACAAGTGATAACGGGCCCGCCGGGGTGCTTAAAGTCGCCGATGATTAGTGAGTAATGTCGGAGACTGGTGACAGTGGTGGCCGTCACCATGGTGGCAATAACCGGCACCATTACTGGGCACGGATGATAACTGGTGCCGCCTGCTGTGTGGCTGTTGTACTGTTTTGCTGTTGTTGGTGTATAAATGGTGGGGCCGTTGATGGGTGATAAGTTTTGCTGCGTATGATTTTTGCTGTTGTTGCATGGTTCTTAAACATGTCCGCACCGGAGGCTCAGTGGACTAGAGCCTTCCGATCCACCCACCCTTGGCGATGTGAGTTCGAGTCGCTTTAGGCGCCCGCTATTTGCCCCTGACAGGCAGGACCCGCGACCGGTGGCACCGGCTGTTCTAAAGACCTGGTGACATCAGAGGACAGGACGGACCATGCCGAGCATTGCGGCATCCTAAGCTTTTGCCACAAAACTCCGCCATTGACCTGGGATTTCACGATCATATGGTAGGGGTCAGGGGTCAAACGTCAAGCACTGCTGGGTGTGAGTTTTGAGTTTTGAGTTCTGAAATCCATCCATTCAGAAAACGATCGGACGAAATCTTCAAGAAGCGGATCGGAAAACAGCGCTGCAGAACACACTGAAGTGGTATACAAACCTCCTTGCTGCCCTGGATTCCTCCTGTCTCCAGCAGGTAGGCTGACACCACGTTGAAGGCTTTGACGACGACGGCCGACGGCACCAGCTCCTGCAGATGCTCCGCGTTGGAGCGCAGGCTGCGGTCAGCAGCCCGCGCAGGTCACAGCCAGTCATGGTCCGATCTCGTTGCAGCATAACGGGACAGTAAATCGAGCCAGGCAAATTGCAGAGCCGCGAAACGCGGGCGTTCCAGATAGCGGGTGAAGCAATGCGCGGAGATATGCCATTGGCACAGGGCTGCTGCATCTCGTTATGATTTGTCCAATGACAGCGCTGCTTTCCGTAAGATCTGTGAGTCATTAAAGTATGCAGGGACAACAATAATTTCCAAGGCAAACACAGCGGTGGATTCTACTAATTTGTGCTAGTTCTTCCCATAATTCCCATCCCATACGTGGCCGTGTTCATATTCTGTGCGACCGCTCTGGCTTTCCAGTCCCCACCTACCACTCAGCATCGTCACCAACGAGCAGCGCCACGGTGCTGGCCCGGCTCCAACGCCTACCTCAGCGTCTTGCCCGACACGGGGCCGTTACTGACGTCGATCAGCACCTTGTTCTTCAGCACGTGCAGCGGGAGAGAGTCGTAGAAATCGCGCGCCACGGCCACCACCACCAGGTCAGCGGCAGCGATAGCGTCCACCTGGGACGCCAGGGTGGCCCCAGTGGCTTCGATCAGCTTCATCATGTCACTGCGAGGGCGAGGGCAGGTCAGGTGGACTCTAAATCGCGATTGCGCACGGCGGGCTTGCGAGGCCATGGAGCCCGACCATGGGCCCAGGCAGGGAATCTACACCATAACTGGGAGTACGTAACTTGTGCTCTCAACACTCGAGAGATGGCGCTCTCGCTTCTGAGCCCGGGGGCTGAGCAGCCTCTGCCAAATCCTCAGCGGGTTGAGATGATCGCCCCAGTGAACTGGTTTTCCTTCCAATCCCGCGCCTCGGCACGGTCCGACCGGGTCTGATAACTGCCCCGTCTCAGAAGGAGCTCGCGTCGGTGTCAGCGGACCCTCGGCACGGTGTGGTCGGGTCTGATGGTGGCACAGTCACGCAGGAGACTCGCGCTGGCGTCTGCAGACAGGCCGAAGTGCTCGAGCACAGATAATCATCGGTTCGGCGATAATCACTGTGATCAGAGCAAGGGTACAGCCACGGCGACGCAGGCGGCGCCGATGAGCCGGCCCGGTGTGGCGTGGGGAATGCGTCGGACCGAAGGAGAAAACAGGGAGTGCCCACTAAAATTCTTTTCAGACGAGATGTAGCCCGCCAGAAAATTAATTAATTTCGTTTTCTCAAAACGAGCACTAAGTTTTGATTTTAAGAGTAAATTTTGATACCCAACGCATCCCAAACGCCGAGAACTTAACAGCCTTGCGCTGTGTCTTTGGATTCAAAGCTCGTCATAACAGAAGTCTACCACCACTTGGTGCTCGCCTTCCAAAAGTGCTGTCTAATGGCCACAGCTTTGTACAACTATTGCAGCGTTATTAGCAAATTTCTATCACAATGAGAAGGCCAAGACAACGTGAAGACTATGCCACCTTCCCACGCATTCAATTTCAAAATAGCTGTATCAGTGGGACTACCCATCAGAGCCGTGCGGCCCACATCGATAAGCTATTTTCCATTAGTTACAAATAACGTTACATAATTTTTCCCCATCAAGTTGTGTATTTTTCTATTTGCGAGAAGTTTAAGTGACAGCAATGTTGTGACATTTTCGCGTAAGCATGGGTCCAGTAGAAGGTAGGCGCGATAAAGTGGTTCCTTACAATTGGCAGCGTTTCAGTCCATAGTATCAAGACAAAGGCGAACCTTAAAATGACAATGTTGGAGTGTTATTGCAATAGTGTACTGGATTTGTCGGCCGAAAACCCCCTTTATAAAGCAGGATGTTTCGCTCCTTCCAAGAAAAATAGAACTTGACGGCTTGTTTTGTGAGACCAATCCTTTTAAGCTTCGACATGCATGGCAGGGACGATGCTTGAAATTTACGTCAGCAGTGGACGTCACGGACGTTGTTGACGCTAGAGGTGCTCACTGCCATGCATGATAGGTGATAAAATGTGCGCACTTGATTGATAGGGGGACAGAATCGTAAACATACATTTTTATTAGGCGAAGTCGAAGAGCAACTTGCACATTACGGCGTTTAGACAGGTCTTGCGAATAGATGTTCCTTGCGGCATACCCATGAACACGTCACGAGTAGAAAGCATGTTTGCAAGAGATGTTGACACAAACACTAGGTGAGAGAGGTCGACTCAGATTTGCCCGACACCGCAATCCGTTCAACCCATATCATCAGAAAACTGATTAAGTCACACGGTGCGGTGCTAAAGCACCCACAACGTGTTCCGTGTATCAGCAGGTGCTCTATGCCGTGCTGAAGCGTGCGTGAATTATTTTTTCTTATCTCTGATCGCCGCATGGCGTATGGAATGACACGATTTTAATGGCGTTATTATGTCCCCGATATACCTTTCCTCATTTTCGCGAGCGTGTAGCTAAGGAACTAGAGGGGCTTAAGAGAGTAGAATTGTAAATAGCACCGGAAGTTCTTCAAGGTGGCTACTTCAGTTCAAAACCCCATATAAATGTGGGATACGCCCTTAAGTACATACTGTATACACATCGATATAGAAAAACCGTGGATAGTGTAAGGCAAATAGGACCGCCAGAAACGGCCGCATGTATGCAAGAACCATGTCCATATGTGGGTAATGCATAGGTCGGCATATCGTGGCAGACTATGGCAGATCGATTTCATGACACTGGTGTCAAATAATTGGTCAGCTAGGAGCCCATTCTGTAGTATGCCCATTTAGGGCACAGCTCTGTGGAACGATAAGCTATTTAGTCTTGATCACAGCGGCTGATTATTTGTTATGTTGGGCGTTTATGTCATAGCATGGTTGCTTTCATCGCATCTGAGCGATGTATGAGTGAGCGCTGAAGACCTGTCTGCCGTTCAGAGGCAGACTCAGCCACAAGAGCGAAAGAGGCCTAACAAACAGTGCAAGTAAAAAAAAGTACAAAAAACAGCACACGCAGCAGAACCAGTAAACGCATCAGAAATGACTTTGTTTTCGGAAAGACATGCTAGTGCAGGGGACCCTGCATAGTCTGCACACTCTCTTTTTGTGTGTCATTTTGAAAGCGGCAACCCATCCCGGCTGAGGGTGTCGCTGCCTCCACCTGGAAAGCCGCCGGCCAGCCAGCCATGACGCCCTCTCGCCTGCCACCGCTTCCGGCGCTCTCCAACAAAGGGCCCGCCAACAGCGGAGCGCGACGCTCTCAGAGCCGACGGGGTGGCACAGTCACGCCATTAGCGAAGCCTTTTTCAGAAGCGGTCGAACGGTCTGTGACGCCACGGTGATGTATGTGGGTCCGGACACCGCGGGACGCTGCGATGGAGAAATCTCAGAGTGGGCACCGCCCGGTTTATCTCCGAGACCTGGACAGATTGGGTCAGGTTATGTAATTCAAGCAGATCATTAACGTTACGGTAATACATTTCTGACCGGAACTTGTATGAATAATTACGGCACATGCATACGGCAAATGTTACCATTGGAGCACACAGTGATACAGTGCCGCGATGTATGCATGCCGGATGATAGCAAGCAAGCCTGTGTCTTAGAGCTAGCTGGAGCAAAACGTGTGTCCCATAGAGCTCGTCCCATTTCCCAACGCTTGGTATAATATCACTTACTGCAAACTGTTCCGGAGGTTCCTTGCGAATGAATACCTCAGAGCACCAATGTGTGGTCGTCGTACTAGAAAATCCTGCTTCCACAAACCATCAGCCATTTTTCATAGTTATTGCATAGCAAACCAACCGAATATGCTGCTACCCAGCAAACCAACCGAAGCCTATTTTTGAGCACATATATGGCAAGGATAACAGCGGCAAACATCTGAACTGTTTTGAAAGCAAAGAGCCAGTGACCAAGATTTCGGATTTTGCCTGGGCCAATGTAGCGTTTATAAACTCAGCACTGGAGATAAGCAGCTTCAAACATATCCTTTCCAGTAATCAACGCTGTTTTTTAACGTTCTCACCGGCACCACACCTGTTCGGCCTCCTTCTGATGTTGCTGATAGTAAAACGCCGATGATTCACACTCGGTAACATTCTACCCCTCGCGCGCCTGCCCCTACCCATTCAAAGCGCCCACGACCACACTTCTGATGAGCCCGACTCACGCCTGCTTTTGCTTGCTGCGGGTGCCGATGGTGACCGTGTAGCCGGAGGCGACAGCGCGCTGTGCGAGAGCCCGGCCGAAGTCGCCCGTGCCGAGCACGCAGAGGCTGCGGCTGTGGCCGGGGCTGACCCCCAGCTCTATGTCGTCACGCGCCACCTCGTACCCGCCGTTGCTGGCCATCCCGCAAGCCGCGTCCAGCGAGCCGGAGACCTGCAATGGCGGCGAGCTGGCGTCAGTAGCGCACTGAGCTAGCAGGCTCGACAGGGGGGGCACGCGGTTCAGCATCGCTAGGCTCTTATTTTGTATTGTATGCTGCGGTGTAACTTTTTAAAAGCACTTGGGGGAAGGGAGCTGAACCGATCAGACATCAGCAAGAAAGGCCTTAAACCTTGGTGTTTTCGATGTCATGAACCTGGAGCGCTCATATTGAAAATAATCAACATTCAGTATACAAGGAGGCTGTGATTATACGATTATACGCCACTGTCAAAAAATGTCGGTTCTGTTGAGGAAACCTGACGTTTCGAAGCTGCGCTGATGGTCAGATTTATTCGCGTTAGTCGATCAAAACTACTCCAGTATTCTCTCACTCTGGAATACATCGCACATAACATGTTGATTGGATTCCTCGACAAATTTTTGTGGTGCAACCAGGTGGAAGATAGACTGCCGAGCTCGGCTGGTTAGAGCGCGTGTTTTGATTCACGGACCAGTCGTCAGCTGCGTTCGAGTCGCTTTAAGCGTTTGCTATGCCTTACCGATTGGGATAGCTTGCGGTCGTTGGCAGCGGCCGAGTCGCTTTAAGCGCTCGCTATGCCCTGCCGATTGGGATAGCTTGCGGCCGGTGGCAGCGGTCGCGCTAACGGTCAGATAGTGTCAGAGGGCAGAATGGACCGTGCCGAGCACTGCGGCATGTTAAGCTTTCGTCGCGAAGTTCTTCCCTTCACCCGGAATCACTGATGACTACCGCTGGCGCTGGTCGTGTTTTCCATTCAATCAGCAGTCGAATATCACCGTAGTGACGATTGTGCGACACTTGCCACTGTTGAAGAAAACATGGATTAATCTAAGCCATGTTGTACTTTTAAAAGCTGCCGCATACAGCAGTTGGTTGTCCTTTATCCCAACCCAGGTGTTATAATGTAAAAATCCTGTTAAACATTCACAGCCAGCCCTCACATATGAAGGAGTTGCAACGACAAAACATTGAGTACTTGCCGGGTACTATTTGATACAAGATGGATGTGGTGCTAACACCCATATGTCCAGGCATTTAGTGTACCATTAATGAGGATGCTTTTTTCTGTATTTCTTTGGCCCAGCACTCTCATTTGCTTCTGAGGGGGCTCAAGTCGATATTGAGGGATCAAGAGCCCCGACAGTATGAAAGCCATACCGCTGACTGTACGCCGCAGCGCAAACTTTCAGTGACGTGGTTGTGGGATATTAGCAAGAACCTACAAATATTCGTGTCTTAATCCACAAAATATGTGATTGTGGAGACAGCATTTCCTTACCCACTTTTTCACGCAAAACTAAGGGACCATAACAGCGCTACCTTGACCAAAGTGAAATGCAGGCTGGTTATCTCCCGCTGTCACTTATTAGCAGCTGTGGAATGGCTGGTGCAACCCACTAAACGTGACTCTACTACCGCACCTACCCTTCCCAAAAACAGCATCTTCAGTTCGAAATCAAGCTGGTGCGGATACTGTGCAGGATGTCCCATCGCCAGAGATCTTTAACTGACCGCAAAGCGGTCACCAGTAGGCAATTTTACGGCACCTCAAATGCTATTCTATACATATTTGCCTAGATCCAAAGCATATTTGCCTAGATCCAAAGCACCCTTTATGGTGCTGTATGATCGCGTCCAAAACTCAGCCAATCCTCCTTGGCGATCCTGATAGTAGCTCGGCGGGAAATGACGCCTGGCTACCAGCAGGTTAGTGGTAGTAGTAGTGGTAGAACCAATGAGCAGGCGCCCACCAGCGCCAATAACAATGGGAGGGGCTGTGATTTAGCGGAGTAGCGTGCGCAATTGGATCTGATGGATCTCGTTGATATGCAAAGGAGTTGTGACGAAATGAAATGATAGCTTATCGTACTCAGGTAAACGCACATCAATGAATTTGATCCCACACTGTGTAGGAGGGTTTTGAATGAGCTTTCGTCGTGACAATCAGCCTGTGATTGTATGGAATTGCTCGAAAAGCATCTTGTTTGTACGTTTAGAATTATCGTTTATGTTCTAACGATGTGCATTGGTGACCTCATACACGAGCTCCGAGACGTGAACATTATTTTCTAGGAGAAATTACGAAAGCCACAACACAGAAAGTCATAATGCAACCGAGTGCAATAAAGCAGCAGCCGCTTTCGCCAAACGACCCAAACGACCCACATGACACAAGCTGTACTCCTGTCGATGTCAGACTCTTCCACGAGTCGAGTCAAGGCGCCTTTCAGCAGCCAGCGTGGCCCAGATTGGTGCAGATTTCTCGTCCGACGCCACCAACCGCGGTCTGTCGGGACGCGTCTGGGCGGACCGTCCATCTGTCCCGGAGCGGCGCTGCGGCTGTCCCGGAAGTTATGCATTTACACTGCGGAGCAACCACGGAGGGTGCACCAACCACGCTTAGTATGACGAGAACTTTTTATGTGATGGTTGCTCTGCACCAGGTCGGTGTTCTTGGAGCTGTGAGGGCAACGTTGGGCCGAACGTTGGTTCAACCTGATTCTAATGTTGATCTCGCTCGATCATGACGGACGTTTTTTCCGTCTGCATTAGGTGTGTTTGCTCACCCAGTTGCAACATGGCATTACAACGGTGAACTCCATTGCTCGAGCAGCGGGCAGAAGTATGTTACACAACTTACGTTATTGCACAGCTTAAATCATCTAACGGCGTGTGATCTAGAAATATGTGTAAAAAACCAAGATGACGGAAAATTACAGAATATCCAACCATTCTCCACGCATCGTGTACATTGCTCCCATGCTGGATTCCGATAACAAAATGCACCTAGGTCAGCCTGAAGACTAGCTGTGGCAATGACGACCCGGTGGTTTACGTCATGAGTTAAGGCGACGTGAGTAGCAGCATGGCTGGAGCCGCGCCTCATCAGCCCCTGCGGTCATCGAAGGTCACCTGGTTGTCCGGCGGAGCAACTAACCAACCCTCCCCACATTGACGGGCTGACTGGAATGCACAGTCTATACTCGTTTTGGCATCGACGATCGCGTCGATTTCGGGAGAAGACAGAAGGCACATCGTCTAAACCATTTCTAACTGTGCTGCAGGCATTGACGGTCTGGATACACGGTAGTCAAGGAAGCGCAAACGAAACGAGCGTACATCAATGACAGCCGACCGTTATGCCCTTCGACGCGTCGGAGCTCCAATGTCATGCGCCCTTCACCCGGCCGCTCCCTTGTGAGCCCCGTCAGAGGGTGGCCCCCAGCCGGTCGCGGCCCAGGTCTGATGACAGAGCCTGTGGGACCGGTGCGTGCCTCCACGTGCCAGACGAGGGGGCCGATCCAGAAGGTGTTCCTGCTGTCGTGAGCGTAAGGCCTGACACCGTCAAGGAGCACGCAGACCTTTGAAAGAGAGGAAAGTGCTTTTTAGTAACCATCTGTCTCGCGGGCAAAAAAAATGCAGTCACGAATTATAGTCTGGGCTGTCTGACCCTTGTTTGGGAGCAATCTTTTCTCGAGACCATTAGCACGCTCCCGGTTGGCCGGTTGAATACCCTTCGCTCGAACGGGGGGAGGGGGGAATTTGACCCCGTCATCCGAGAGCGTGTTAAGGGATATATCATTATATCAAGTTGCGTAATACACTGACCTCTTTTGTCGCGTCCAGTAGGGTCACGCACGCTCAAAAGCTAATATATTTTTCACGGTCTTTCCTTGTCCATTTGACACCGTTTGGAATACAATTGGGATCCGACGTATGTGTGCCCTCCAACACTCACTTGCTATAATCATGCACGGAATGTTGAAAATGTAGGGAAGACCTACGTGTTGTGTTCTCTAAAGATACGTCATTTTGTAGATCAAGGTATCTAAAGTCAACGAACTTAAAACTACAGCACACACACACACACCACACCACACACACACACACACACACACACCACCACACACCCACACACACACCACACACACACCACACACACACCCACACACACACACCACACACACACACACACACACACACACACACACACCACACACCACCACACACACACACACACACCACACACACACACACACACCCCACACACACACACACCCACCACACACACACACACCACATGCATATATATATATATATATATATATACTTGATATATATATATATATATATATATATTTATGTATGATGCATGTATGGCAGGACATAAGCATACATTGCAAATGTTCATACGACTCAGGTGTTTGCTTTTTATAAGCAATGTCTCTTATATACGAAGGTCGCTGTAATTCATTGGCTTCAAAAAAGGGGTATAATTAGTTCACCCAATGCTGCTACCTGCCGATATACATACACAACATGTTTTGGTAATCGATCCATCTTTTGAAGAGGCTTTTGAACGATGACTTGTGGCTTTTTACGACTACGATCCGACCAACTCGAGATCACCTGGTCAAGGTCACCTGACCGAGATCGCCCGACGGAGGTTACCTAAACGATCACCCTGTATGATGGTTGGTGATGGTTCGGGTAATTTGACACGACACGCCGCTGCGTGTTGCGTTGAAATACGCATGCACGTCAAAGAAGCCCAATCCCATCTATCCTATCTTACATGACAGGTTGGTTGGCCAAGGAAAAACAAAAGTCCAAAAGACCATGCCATCCTGAATCAAGGGCGAAAA
>NW_023597034.1:25348768-25363911 GCF_011947565.3 Pollicipes pollicipes | reverse complement strand
TGGTAAAACTCGTGACTTTCTGGGATTTGCAGAGTGACGTAGGGAGGCTCAGAGCCATTCCAATTAAAAACTTTGAAGCCCTACAGCGCCGCCTCACTGCGCGAGAACAGCGCAATTTTACCAATAGCATGCCGCAGCCATAATTAGGGCGTTTCAAGTTTCAAAAAGTCTGGATGTGGGAAGGGACAGTCCCAAGGTACACTTTAGTGGGCTTTCATCGTCAATCCAATTCCAGCGACCAATTCCCGGCTGGGACGGCACGAAAAAGACTGTTGTTTCGAGTAAGATAAGCCAAAGAGGGCCGTTCTGCATGAGTAGAAGCACAGACAGTCCCATAGCCACCTCTGCCCACCTTAGCCACATCTGGTCACCACGGGTCCCTCCGGCAGCCCCACCAGTTGGTGCAGGGAGATTGTACATCGGTACATGGCGTTCATGGGTACGTCTCAACCGGTTACGGGAACACCGTGGGGGGGCGTGGGCGAAACGTTCCCACAACTTTCAGAACTTGGGGATGTCTGTCAACCTAACGATTGATTTAGCGATATATGTATATATATATATATATATATATATATATATATATATATATATATATATATATATATATATACATATATATATATATATATATATATATATATATAGTATATGTATATATATATATGCATATTATATTTCGATGTAACTAACATAAGGTTTAAATTACGGTACATTAAAACCAAATCCGATGTTTATTTTGTCAATATCCCATGACCTTGATAGTTGAATTCAAGACCAAATGAGGGGTAAATCCAACCCCAACAAAGCAACAGGCCTATGCCGGACTTCTAAGAAAAGGAAAATTCGAAAGTGTATGAACTAGCATAGGTCCAAAAATCCTGACTTCTCAAAGTCACCCCACAAGATCGAAGACGGGAGCTCCAATCGCCCAAGAGTTTCCGGCATATTTTGGTTTCCTGAGCACCAGAATCATTTTGATCCCATAAACAGGCGTCTGTTAAACATCCCCGAATCTCGAAGTCATAATGCAAGGCCAAATTAAGCCTCAAATGGCGGCTTAAAATGACGGAAAACGCAAAACCACCCAATAGCCAACGGCCAATTTCGGAATTTTAAGCATCAAAATATTTATCTTAACGCATGAAAAGATGTTGACCTCTCAAGGCCACCCTTCAAAGCCAAACGACAGGAGCTCCACACCACTCAAGGGCTGTACACCACAGCAACTACATACTTTTGACAGGCGTCATGGGCGTAGGAACAGGGGGCCGGGGGGGGGCATGGCCCCGCGTCCCGCTTTCAAAGTGGGAGGGCCAGCAATGTTAACTGCCCCCCCCCCCCCCACTTTTCAGATGAAGGTTGCATTTGGCTTACTTTGCATCACGGTAAACACGCATGCCGATTGAATTAGTTCACCTAGCCATCTTCCTTAGGTGCGTCACCTTTTTCGTTGGCTCATTAGCCATCGCTTAACGTTACAGAGCAACCACGGCCGACGCCGCACGTCTGGATGACTGCAATCGCCGGGCGTCGAGTTGTTGTTGCGATGATCTGCGAGCCCGCCTGTTCAAGACATATGTCGTAGTTGTCTTATCAGCAACCAGTTCTGACAGGATCTTGAGCATTTTAAGACGAACGTAGGCTAGCTATGTTAATACGAATAAGGAAACCCCCTTTCATTTACAATCTACGGTCAGGGAGAACTCAATATCTCTGAAGAACACAGAAAAACACGGAACTGGAGTCTATGTGACAATTGCTGGACCACCTGCGGTGATCAGGGACGTTGTTGCGTGAATGAGCGTTCCTGCGCTGATCCGGGCTGAATGCGCGTGTCAGAAGGCCTCTCGTGTCAGGGATGAGAACAATGTGATATGATATAGCCTTCTAAAGATCTCCGGATCGACCAAGAGGTCCCGCCCCGTATCACCAGAATGATAGCCGGAGACACTTCGCGGTGGGACAGAATGGCCCTTCATCCGTTGACCGGAAGTGACAATGTGCCCCTGGTGTTCTACCCAAGAACTCCTTATCCGGAAGGAAATAAGGGGTCTCATTATGGTTGAGTAGAGTGGGGGTCTCATTATTGTTGAATAGGGTAGGTCGAAATGAGCTTAAAGAAACAAGCAGAGCCATGCCATATTTGCCTGAGAGCGTCCACTCTTTCAGAATGTATTATTGAAGCAAATTATAGCAAAAGGCTTGAACATGCGTACCCGCAACCTCGAGAGCAAGAACAAGGATGGTCTTGGTTGCAACTTCCGTAAAATCAAAAAGTTTCGGCCACTGCAAGTGCCACCATACGGCGGACACCGTGTTAATCTATCTTCTGGATAGATAAATAGCTGCAAAAACGCAAATAATAGAGATTCTATCTTCACTCTTCCAGTTTAACTACCAGATTCCAGCCCCACTTCGTGGTGCTTTAAAGGCCAATTTGTTTTTTCATCAGTCTAAAAATTGTGCACGCCAAGTATGCGCTCAGACTGTCCTCTAAATGTGCGGCCTGATGTCATGAAGCGTTCAAGGATACTTTTTTCAGAGGCGTCGTCATTTTCATCCACTCGTTGGCCGCAACTTATTGGCTGCTAGGCCGACGCTGCACGACCTACGGAGGCTGCTAGGCCTGGGGTCGAGGCTTGTGTTTCTAAGATTTTCGAGCGTGCATGTTCAAAAGTACGTTACATCACTTATATTACTAGTCGGCTAAAGTGTTTGAAGGTTATCATTTCAGAAGCGTCATCATTTTCGTCCACCGTTGGGCCACGGCTAAAAGTTAGCCACTGAGCGAACGCTCAGCAGTTTACAGAGATTGCAACGCCTTGTGTCGGGGTTTTTGTTGCTGAGATTTGCGGGCGTGCATGTTAAAAAACGCGTTACATAAATTATATCATTAATCGATTCCGACCGAATGGATAACATTTTCAGACAAACCCGGCTTGGCCATGTTAATACACATTGCTGACCACTCGATCTGCAATCAAATTTTCATCTTCAAATTTGGATCAAACATATCGATCTACAACCTACCTTCGCGATGTCCTCAATGTCTGTAGAACCCAGATAAAAAATTTGACAAAGCTCCTGAATTACATCGGTTTAGAAAGAGTCAACTAATCGTTATAAATTAAGAGCGCCGATGATTTATTCCACGCAGTCGTTCAGCGCCTGATTTCTGCAGTTTATTGGCCTCAAAATACAAACAGGATTGAGCTCATGGTAGCCCTGGTTTCTATTCTGGCTACAAGGTAAAAATAACAATAAAACAAAGAAAACCGTGTCACTTGTTAACAAGTAAGCTATATCCGGGGATTTGGGGGGATCACCGTGAGGTGGGCTTTTGCCAACCTTGTGTTCACCCTGGGCAGGGCCGTGGCCACGTCCCTGCCTGCACACAAAAGCAAATCAAGTCGTATACGTTGCATGATGAGCAATGAAGGGTCCTTTGAGCCAACTCATACCTAAGGCAGACAGCTTCCCGGAGGCCATTTTTCTGCGGTGGTGTAGTGTAAGGGAAGATAATTCGGAAAAAGGTGCTGCTGCAGGTGTCCAACACATGTTTCATACACCATGCAGTAGTAACACTGACCCAAAAGTATGCAACAAAGCAGCCATACGATCAGTTCGCAGTCAGTCATGCGGGATACATTCGGGCCAGGGTAGTGGCCACCGACGGCGGACAGGAGTAGGGCCCAGATAAGGAACATATGACGGATGGGCCTTATTATGTGGCTTAGTTCTTAAAAGACAATCTCCAGTCTTATGACTTTTGTCACATTGCTTCTGTTAGTTTCAAGCTCCCGAATCTACTTCCGCCTAAAATGCTGCTACAAGTTTTATCTCTTGAAAAGCAGCCAGCAAAATGAAGGCGCATGAAAAATTTGTTGCACTGTGAGCCATCAATCCACTTTCAAAATTCTCACCAGCCTATATCCAGGCCGTATTTTGGCATCTACACTGTGGAGGCAGATGCTCCCTTTATGACCCAAAATACCTACCCGCTCGTGGAATTTCTCCGCCCCAGGAAAGACAACGTTGAAATGGACGAATAATCTTGGGAAACTGGATAGCCTTATTTGCCAGATGACAGATGAGTCGAAAAGGTGAGATTGTGCACTAGGGAGAAACAGCCCTAGATGCATATCTGGCATAGCAGCCATGACATTTGAGTAAAGGGCGATAACAACCTGCATCCTTACCCCCCTCTCCCGGGTCATCGGGCTCGCTTTCCAGAAAAAGCTGCTGAGGTACACCTTGAGCTTGCCCCCCCCCCCCTTTTTGAAATGTTTTTACGCCTATGACAGGGGTAGTTCATGTGCTGGTGAATATTTTGATTTTTAGAAATAGAAAATTATCCTGCAAGTTTCGGGAGATATTCATTTGTTTAACTTTGTTGTCCATTTGGACCCCAACTAACAAAGAGGTTGCAAAACTAAAAAGACCGTGTTTTTATATAAGAGAAAGCAAGCTGCATCCACCAAGGAGGATTTAAAGCATTAGACAAAAGTATAGCATGATTTGCAACCATACCCAAGCATAACATTACGCTGTACAACTGCCCTCTGCTCGTTACGCTTCCTTTCCGCCACATCAAACCACCCTTGCCATGCAAAACATGATGTATAGACGGCCCTGAATGGACATAGGATTTGCTGAACTATGCATCCTGCATAGTACTGATAAACTTTGTGGTGAAACAAAGTACGAACTCTGTAATTCATACAAATGTGGGTCTAATTGAGTCATTGCAGTCAGCGTGCCTGCCAAGAACACATGTTGTTGTACACCTCGCACGGCTATGGCCTTGTTTGTAAGAATAACGACACGGCACCTTGTGCTGCGCTGGCTACTGGTCATAAATATGAATGCCCCACGGGACAAGCCACACAAACACTGCATGGGTTCTCAGGCGAAATTGATATGAAATTGAACTGCTCCAATTTCACCACAGATAGGTGAAATGGAATCAGTTTCACCCTGCAGGAGATGAGGTAAGTGAGTAATGAAAAAATAGAAGCTTCGGAATTCCGAGCTGACCTCGGTCGTCCATTGATAACCACGCATCCGTACCTCACAACCAACAAGGCGTGTTGTCGCTCATGGTCTCGAGTCGACCGGGGTACCCGCCGCTGGCTCTGAGTGGTGTCGGCGCAGGAAAAGGGTACGAGGGGTACAGAGCGGCAAAATACGCAGCATGTAAAAAACTCGCATAAATGTCACGCATAAATGTCAAGCGTAAAATGAATGCACGAATACGGGTAGTCATGTCACGTATACAAATTAAGTGCTGTTCCGTGCTGTCGTTATTTGCCAGCGCCGCATCACTTGCATCGCGAACAGAAGTACTTCACGAGTTGGGCCCAGGTGGGCCCGTGCATAGACGGGCTCCGTAGCTCTATGATCTAGGCATAAACTATTTGACTTTACGAGTTGAATAAAGTCAGTGACGTGTATGTAGAATGGATAACGTGTTAGGTTGGCTACATATTTTGGGACAATTACGGGCTTTGGTACGGATATGAGCAAGAAATTGGCAGAATGTTGTGCGGATTCTTCCAGCAACACCATACAGTGCTTCTGTCCGTCCCCTTTTAGTTACAACTAGTTAGGTTTGCACTCCTTTCGCAATTTTGAACGTGAAGGATTAGGTTTAAGTGTAGGCTTTCCTGAAACTTTTCCATAATTTAGAACTGGGCTGCTGGAAAATGCGAAAGGATTAGTAGCGGGTCCAGGTACAAACGACCCCAGGTCCAAACGATAATGAGTGGGTAGTAGGTGGGAACAGACACCGACCCATGGGAAGCGTACGGATTGCGTGAAGGAAATCTTACCTGTGAAATTCTCCATCTTGACCAGGCAAAAACACCGAAGGTCATAATTGGGTCATAAACTCTTCCGTGCTAATAAGAAACTCCTTAATTTGACCGCTTTTCCTCGATCTCCGTGCAGATAACAGGACTTGATCCCTTCCGATATCCTAATGCATGACTAAGTCGATTGTCTGCTCCATTTGTAATGGCTCGCAGAGCTTTATCGTCCCTCACCGAGCCCGAGGCGTCTTCTTGCTTCACGGTGTTGCTCCTATGACAAACCAGTTGTGCCCAGGTGCAGTCGAGCGCAGCCCGGCGATCCGCGCTTCTGACAGCAATCCAATCTTAGCCATCGGGAAATGGCTTTTACACGGCTGCGGCCGCGCTCAACACCTCTTCCCGCGCGGTCGTGTGTGTAATGGATCTGATGCCGTGTATAACTGATGAAGGTAGGACTTTCGAACAGTGGAGATCAGCTTTACAGACTGTAACCTGTATTCGCAGAAAATTGTGTGCGCATGATAATGACGCAAATGCAGTAGAACAAATGCAATAAGATGATCATGGCTAAAAGAGGAAATGGTAACTTGGGTGTGTACCTGGGCCCCCGCTGTCCGAAATGTTGACCTAAAATAAGACGGTTCCCTAACATCCGATACGTATGTACAACTTAAGTGAAATACTGTACTGAAAGGGGGGGGGGATCAACAGAGACACGCCAAAACGTGCTACAAGTTTACATTGCAACTACGCACCACCAAAATTCACTCACGCCAGTTAAACAGACACTTAGGTCTAATTTTCGTCCGTAACCATTGCTTTTCTTTTCCTTAAGATTCGTTTATTTCAATGGCGAAACGAGCCATACTGCCAACCAATATGTGTGCAAAAGAACAACTGAAGTACCATTGACATAACGGACATAAGATGCATTTGATTTCAAAACATTTATCTGTTAAGACGTGCTTATTCCAGAGCCGGTGCCCATGAGAAGGAGCAAATGACAACCGAAAATCTGGATGTGGTGTTTCGCGAGTAAACCAGCTGGAACCAACAACCAGATCATGGTGTTAGCAATGAAATAAAGGAAACCAGGAGGCAGGTTCTGATGTTTGCAAAAGATCCATTGAAACCACGAATCAGGGCATGCCGTTGACGAAGAAACCAGTGGAAGCCAGAAACCATGGTGTGGTGTTCGCAAAGAACCAATCAGATTCAGAAGCCAGGTCATGTTTCAAAAAATAGGATTTTATTGGATTTTATAAAAATACAAATTAATATAATAAATATAAAAATTGGATATTACGAAGGACAGCTTGGAAGAGGCATTGAGAAACCAGGTTCATAACTGCGAGCAGATGCATTTTGACAAGAGCTTTTCAACTCCAATGCCGTTTTCCGCGTGGTTCTAACTTGCTTAGATTTCTTCAGCTTAGATGTCCACCACGGCCTCCTCGTCGAGAACGGCGGTGAAAAAACTCCCGTAGGACGGGGTTAAGTCTTGAAAGTTTCCTTACACCACTAGACATATTAATGTGCTCATGGCTGAAAACCAAACAATATGCAGTCCTTCTCAGGACTCAATAACGAATGACGAATACCTGAGAGTTAACTGGCCGCGACGTTGTGTTTATACCAACACCCAAGACGAAGATGACAGTCAGAACAATTACTCCATCTGTGTTACTAATGCTTCGTCTCAATCCTTCCACGGAACTTTGTAATTCTAGGATCTCGGTGGTGGTGGCACTGGGGGAGGAGTCTTACTTTTGACACTGCAGGCGGTCACATGGCGTGAATAGCCCCTTCACAGATTTTCATTTGGCCGCCCCAGACTCGTCTCTCTCGTGGCGCCACCGTCCACCGTACACTTGGGTGACGATAGCATCGCTTCTCAGCAAGCCGATTACAAACTCCCACAACTCTGATGCAGCTGACGCGGCCCTGCTGTCACACTCCAACATACTTCAGAGCCCGGAACGGCACTGGCTGCTGCAGAAATGCAAACTAGGCTGATCTGCAAGTTTTACGGGAAGGAAGCTGAAGCCGTCTCCCTCCTGGCGACATGTTGGTCCGCGGTCGTACGCTGCCTTCGTCGCCCATAGACGTGCATGCAAGAGAGCAGAGTACCCTGCCGCCCACTCTTTAAGCCAGATGGTGAGAGCCGTCTGCATTTGGTCGGGTGAGGAAAGGATCGTGTGCCTCTCGGGCCCGGGAGAATGCCGGGCAACGGAAAAGTCTACCCCAGGTATAGGAAAAGAGCAGGAGATGGAAGCGTTTTAGAACGTAGAGCGCTTTATTTGACATCGACCACCGCATCACACCAAAGCATTAGGAGGCCCGACGAAAAAACGAGGCGAGACCCCATGAGGATCTCTCTTCCCTGTGGGGGAGCACCCACGAGGGGTCTTGTCGGGGCCCTCCAAACATTAAAACTCTGTTTCCGCGCCAACGACTGTTCACAAGACGACGCTGTGAGGCAGAACCATCGTGACGCGGTGAGAGTATACCCGCGCTGTGTTTAAACGAAGCCTCTTCAGGAATCGCCACTGGAACGTTAGACTTCGTGCGCGACCGTGTCCTCGTTCCATGAAAATACGGATGTCGTGGCGGCCGCGTTATTACAGCTGCTGCACAGAATTGAACGCTTCAGCGCTCTCAAGGTCGTGCAGCGTTCTGCTCGAAACAATAATTTGACATCTTCTGAAGCAGGCATCGCTTAGAGAAACACGATGATGGTAAGCCATCCCATCAACCTCCGCCCACCACGGCCTCTCCTGGCATCCCACGTGATCTACAGAAGCCCACTTCTTGGGTTCCTGCACTTGCGAGCTCGGCATTCCACACACCGTTGCGGTGGAACTTTGAGTATTCCCTCAACCCGAGATGTGAAGGCTCTTACAACCCCAGCAAGCAAGTCAATCAAACTTATCTTAAAATCTCCGTAACGCAAGATTGTCTTGCTTGTGCCAGCAGACGAAGCACTGTGAAGAGGGCCATCACCGATTAAGGACTTAGCCCCAATCGATACGGCCTCAGAGGTCAGGCAGAGTGTTATGGTGGCCGCGACACCCTGACAGCGCTCCCTACGCATGGCAGCCAGAGGGATCGTAAGAACCTTCCAGTGAATCGGTAGCAGTCAGGCTTGTTTTTAAATGGTCTTGCATGCACTGCCATCAAAATGCCGCTCAATTTTTGAGACATAGACGGTGGTCTACACCGATCGCCCTCGCTCCCTGCCCGTTCCTGTGATGGCAGTATGTTGCCTTGTCAGCAGAACACCGTGCCTCCCCTCGCCCTCGCTCTCCGCCCGTTTCTATGATGGCAGTCTGTTGCTTTGTCAATTACAGAACACCGTGCCTCACCCTCGCCCTCGCTCTCCGCCCGTTCCTATGATGGCAGTCTGTTGCCTGGTCAATGACAGAACATCGGGCCTCACCCTCGCCCTCGCTCTCCGCCCGTTCCTATGATGGCAGTCGTCTGTTGCCTTGCCACACGCAGCAGTGCTACACCCATCGCTCTAGTCCCTTAATAGGCATGTGGTTGTATGTAATAAACCACAGGCTGGTAAAAACCTCAGCCACGTCGGTTCGAATCAGTCATTACGACTGTTTTCGACAGTTTGAACCATTTATTTGGGCGCGACGTCGTACACGGCTTGACGTCTACTGCAGCACCATTCAAGCTGCCTTGTGGATTAAAGTTTTGCTCCAAGGCCTCGTCAGCAAAATGTCGTTTGCTAAACTTTCAGTGCGCTTTATGTGCAGGTGCAATTACCGTTATTGTCCATAGCGACAAAGTTATCAAACTCGGCTCCGGATGGAGATAAAAATGCGGTTCGGGCGCAGAACAGGCAGTTTGCAGTGTTCAGCTGCGCCGAGGCTCATTGTTTCAACATCAAAGACTGCTATTGCTGTCGTGAGCAAACACCCATTTGCCAAATTGTGTGACAACGTTGCTGCTTGGGGTCCGGTCATCACGCGTGCACATGACACTGGCGTGTTGCTCGCATACAATGCAGAGGTGTGAAGGGTGAGGCCTCACGCTCAGCGGTTGGGCTGCGCAGAACGCTGCTTTTTCGTGATACATCTTCCTTAACGCAGTACATGCAGCTTTGCTCTGATTATCCGTGTATTTGCTACTGCGTTAAACGGAAGCGTTCGCGCAAAAAACGGTCTCCAAGAACTTGCGCACTGACTGTTTTACGAAAAACTTTGGATACACTATCTACGTGCATTGCCGTACTCCAAAGCTTATAGTGCATAATGTCACGTCAGACTACACTGATGAATTATCACACACAACATGGCTCCACTTTACAAGCGAAGGTGATGATGTCAATGCCATCTTGCGACACGACAAAGCCTAATTAGCTGTTCCAAAAGGTTGCATCTTGTAGTGACAACAGTTAAGTCTACCCTCCTGTAGCCCTGACACTTCAGTTCACTTCATTTGACAGTTCACTGCTTGTGCTTTATAGTGTTCCATTATGCTGAGGAATAAGCAAAATATGACGTACACCAGTGTATGCTCTACCAATGGTAACTTAATTTCTAAGGCTTTGGGTAGGACCCAGTATTTCTTTTTTTCTTTATATACAGACGTCACCCAGCGAATGTTTTGTTGTTTATGTCGGTGTCGGGGACAGCTGAGTGCATACTTTGAAAACGTAACCGTTTGATCATGGCATGGCCAACAAAACGGTACGAAATGTAGCCTGTAATTGCCTCACGAAAAGTAACTTAAGATACCTTACAAAACGACATTTAACAAGGCTGCTCAAAATTTCACCTGGTGTTAAGCCATTTTCAACGACAGCAAATGGATGCCCTGTCATATATCACCAACTAAAGTGACGAACTCCGTCAAACCTAATGCGTCAAACCGCTCCAATGCCACCCTATGATATGCTGTCATAAATGATTAACTGTTCCACATCCGCGCCTCGGCCCTCTCTTCAGTGCTTGTTTCTAGAGCCGCCAGTCTTCCTCCAGTGTCAGTTCGTGCTGCGGAAGTCATACCCGGTTAATGCGCATTATATCAAAACTTTGGAATATATAAGAGGATGATTTAAAACGTTGGAACAATAAAGAGCATACGCCCAGGTCTTGTTAGCATTTTGCAATGCGAGCTTCAATGCCATCGAAACTGTTAAAAACCAGCTCACAAGCCTACACCCAACATCCGCCAGAAGTTCTTTATCATCACGAAACTGCGTCATCTGAAATCATCGAATCATGTAGGGTTGATGCCTTTGTCGCAATGCAGAAATGTGATGCTGGTAACATGCAAATATCACGCAGCAACCATCTACATACAGAACACTCAAAACTGAACTAACCTTCATCTGGACATGACCTCAGTTCTTCGATAGTGTCCAGGACTTCGTCATCAGCTTCTAAAGTCAGTGCGAAATCTAGTCTTTTCTAATAGTATGGTTCTTTGTCTTTTTTTGAGTCATCTCTGGAAACACAATTTTGTAGAGCGGGCGTATCATGGATGTAAAATGAAACGCAACGGCCTTAACTATTAAGCATCTCCTGGTTCTGTTACTGAAAGGGGGTCTGCTAAGCCTAACGTTGGCTTTGTCTCCATCGTTCCCAAAATAGCATCTAGGCATGTAACAGATAAACACCCAATGTTTCGGCTCTGGCTCACTAAGGCAAAGAAAGCGTTTTCACCACTAATTCTAGAAAGTAATGACCACAAATCGGAATGTGAGTGCAATTGGTGCTGACCTTCGCATTGCCAACTAAAAATTTCAGTCCAGCTCATCTTGTATTTTGGGATGTGGGCCAACCATTTAATGTACACGTAGTTGTCGATCGATAATGCAGCTTTATATTGCATGTGTGCTTCGTTTGTACTTACTTCGTACCGTCTTCACCAGATCCGGCAGCCTCTACTGATTCATCCGCATTCTGTACTTCAATTGGTGGTAACTCCGTTTCACTTTTAGACTTCTTCCCACAAGCTGCCAAAAGAAGCACTAGACACACGGTGAAACAGGCAAGTGAAACCGCCAATACCACGGGCTCTACGCTTGGCACCATAGTGTTTGGCTGCTATCTTAAGCCATACGAAATATCGTTTTCTGCTTCCCGAATCGTGAACGTCTCCAAAAATACAATATTTTATAAGCCTCCTTGTCTTTTTCATCCAGACGGAAGCAGGAAGGAGCTCACTGCAATTCGCAATACCCACAGTGCCCATGACATTTTTGCCGTAAAAAAGCAAAGTCGTGTGCATTTTGAAACGTGCATCTATTCCACAACAGTATCCCTCTTCGATGATATCAACATGCCTTATGATATTTGAACAAGGCGGTAGAGTGTATATCCCAACAAGATACTTCTTTTTCTACGGGCAAACAACGTTTTAGATGGAAAGATTCCATTCCATAACCAGCCGCGATTACATACGCACAGAAACGTACACGCTCAAAGCCCGTATCACTTTCATTATACATGATCAGCATCGGTCACTTAACAATACAACAAACGATTTGGCCCCTACGATTTTCTCTACATACCATATATTGGAGATTTGCCTCATACCGACTGAACGTTTTTCACAATGACCACATTTCCCCGATTGCGTGGCTGTCAGGCAACTCCAGAAATGTTCAGCAGAGCGAACAAACGTCACGATCATCGACACAACATGACTGTTCTCTGAGACCTGTCATATTTGATCAGTACCAAAGTCGACTGACCCTATGTGCTTATAATCATGCTCATCTGCATGGTGATAACTCGTCACGTCTGCTATTACCTCCGCTTATTGAACGCAGCAAAAATGAGTCTTACTGTGGCTGACGTGCATTTTTCCAATCGAGTGAGAAAAATGCTGTCGTCACCAAACAGTTCACGCATTACATTTTATAATGGTAATCACTTGATATAGGTTAAGTATCATTCGGAACAGCTTTTGAAGTTTTTTAGCTGCCATAAAGTCTCGATTACACGCAAGTTAAGCGTATCGAGGACGTCAGTGCAATCATCGGCTCTCATATCCAAAACACCACACAACACGCTATTTCGCTCGCTGTTTCAAAAAGCCAGAGAAGCTGAACGGAAATGTTGCAATGATTCCTGCAGAGTCCATCCACCAGGATTTCGTCCACAACGGGATCAATTAGGCCATAGGAGGCACTTTCAGGGAAGCGGCCAAATTTCATTGCTTTTTAGTCCTGTTCAAGTTCAAGTATTTCAGGGTTTCACAAGAAACTTTTTAAGCCTCGGGATCTCATTTTGATGCATCGATGGCTCGGCCTTATCTTTATGTTTTAGAAGGTCGTACTGGTGTTACACTCAAAAATACTAAGACGCTCGATCCCAGGGCTGCTACCTCCACCGAGGGGGAGGGGAGATAAACTACCAAGCCCCCTCCCCTACCTTGGTTATGTCACTACCGAGTTTTGGGCTAGCAAGCGTTTTCCTGGAACCAAGCTCTCCCTTCAAGTTTTCATTACGTGACCTTGGCTGAAACACACAGGAAGTGACAGCAAGGACGCCTGCTACCTAGTTTGGATGATCCGAGAAAAAAGCGTGCCCAAACAGGTTGAACACAATAATTTGATATCGATGGTGAGAGTTTTTGGCATCTTGCCAGCCATTTGACAGTTTTGAAACAGTATAAATACCATTACGCTGGTGCTGGTCTGAGTCAATTTTGAAACTATGCCCAACCAACCTAATTTCTTCAGGTACCAGTGTTGCCCGTGCCTCTCCATCCCCAGGCTTTAAGTTTGCTGGCTTCTTGCTGCTGTAACGCTCAACGCTCGTTTGGAAGTTTTATTTTTTTAGAAATGCTGATTCCGGGTTTGTTTTAAACACCATGGATTTATTCAAACACAGTTTGTTTGGTGCATGCCAACGCCTGATGTGTGCATTTTCTTAAATTGCGCGCTAACGCCATACGCTGAGATTGTCCATGCACGATGGTGCAACACGCGGACTTTGTGAACAGGGGTGATCACAGGATATCCCGGCATTACTGAACCTACCCGGAATGCGTCCGAAGTCTGTTTTAGCAATGTCACTCAGTCGTTTTCTGTATTTCCATTTTGACGGGCGCCGTCCACCCCCAGAACATCTATTTCTGGTGACGCGTCGCAACTCCGGGCTCACAGAGGACGCTGTCTGGCAGCGTGGGCGGCCGGCGGCCCGAACACGCGCAGCTCACGCCAGCCGGTGGGAGGCGCCAGTCTTGACATGCACGGCCGACGGCCAGGCCCGCCGTAATGGAGTGGCCGCTGAGCCGTTGTCGGGGCGCGCGACATAACGCGCGAGTTATCTGTTTAGCGCGATCGGAGTGGGGCGGCTGGTTCTGGGAAGACCGGACCCTCGCAGCTGTCCGCACGACCACCGACGTGGCTCGTGTCAGCCCACCCTGTCGAGACCCTTCTGGTGCCCAACAGAGTTATGTAGCGGCCAACGGCGGTAATGATGGCGTAACATATTGCAACAGCGTGCGGGTAAGTATTTGACGTTATTTGCTAGGCCTACAGACATGTAGGCATGCATCGTAGCAACTCTCTCATGATGCCAGGGCGCTTTAAGCTGACTGACAGCTGGCGTAAAGCGATGGAATGGACCAGAATGAATGCGTTTTGAGGTGGTAAACTCTCTGCTGAGCACCTCGGCCCCGGCTCATTTTGCCAAGCCACGCCCCTGAGGTACTTTGCAAATAGTTGGGGACACAGTAGGGTTATTGAATGATTGTCTGATGATTTCATTCAATGATTTGTTTAAATTTTGTTGAATTATGTATTTTATCGATAATGTTCCAGACAACATCCGTTGGCCCAATACTATGGTTGTGGCGTGACGCGACTGTTGATACATATTTGCAGCTTGAGCAATCTCAGGCAGCACACTGGCTCGAGAATACCGGCTCCCAATGCATCGGTCCCAAACTAATATTTTGTTTTAAACTAATGCCTGCATCTGATAGGTCTGTCACTCCTGTAAAAAATCCGCCGACAAATTTTAGAAAATGATATTCTCGCTGCATTGGCTCATAATTAGTTGTGGCCCTAGCCAACAATATAATGCCCGCCTGATGGATACTGATAACCCATTATTACAAGCAGCCGGGCCCTGCAACTTTGTGTGACCTTGCTGCTTGTTCTATGATCCTCCCGTGTCTCTCGCAGCGGTGCGTATAAGCTTCTGGTATCATTGCTTTTGACAAATATCGCTACACTGTGTGCTAGTGATTAATATCTCACTGCGTTTTACTCCGCAACGAACTAGCCTGACACATTCCGCGCACCACCCACAGTCGACGTCCCCTGGAGGCTTGGCTCCATGTGGTGAGCGCGAA
>NW_023597034.1:25314175-25347768 GCF_011947565.3 Pollicipes pollicipes | reverse complement strand
ATTTGAGCAGATCTCACGTAACAAGGGCTTAACCAAGAGTTGTAAATTAACTTGCGCCCGGGTGGCCGGTTAAATACCCTTCGCTCGGGTGAGAGATAATCTGTCCCGCTGAGATCTCAGAAACTAGGAGAGCTGGATACACCAGATTCAAAAGTGTGCTGACTTGTTCGTGAACTTTACGTAAACTCACTGTTGTCAAAATTTGGGGCCCGTAGGTCATGACTGTCAGGTCAAATAGGGTCAAATAAGGCTATAGTTGAGATTGGTGCTCAAAGTGCCCCAGAGCCTAGATACCTATTTTAAGCAAAAGATCACTGGTGCTCATTGAAGGTCGGTCACCTTTTTTGACCTCTTGGTATTAATGGTAGCCAAAATCATACAAGACACTTTGCATTTTGCATTTAGATAAGTGTCAAAAATTACAGTAGGCATTGTGTCCCTAAAACAATGTTTTCCCGGGCCATGCTAGGTCAGTGACCTATCCTGACCTTTAAGAACTCTATGGACGATGTGTAATACGATTCTTGTGATCAGTAAGTTCGAAATGAGCACCAAAAACTTCCAAACACAGCAATCACTAGAGTAATAAAACAGATTGGTTGGAACTAGGTCCGACCGTCATGCCTGACCTTTGGTCAGTTGAAGCTGTTCACTCAATTATTGTGTTGCCTAAGAAGCTATTGCAAAGCTGTGGGCTTCTTATAACTTTCCGTTATTGCATCACGTGGAACGTTTCGCGTAGAAATGGTCTTCGCTGAATCCATAGTATGACGCGGGTCTACCGTGCGTAAGTGACCTCACAAGATGCATCTAAATTGTTTGTACCAAACGGCCCGAAATTTAAATGTATATAACCTTGCAAAATCTGGCACGGCTATGCCACGCCGTTCGGAGCTCATTCCGGGAAGAAACCTCCAGGAGGGTCAAACTCCCCACCCAAACGCTGTTTTAATACGCGCCCAGGTGGCCGGCTAGACACCCTTCGCTCGAGTGAGGGTCTATTTGATCCCCTTCCCTGAGATCTCGGGAACTAAGAAAGCTAGAGACACCAAATTTACAGGATGTCTTAACCTGTACGTGAACTCACTTAGGTCAAAGTCTGAGCCTCCGGGGTCATAATCTTCAAGTCAAATAAGGTCAAACAATGTCAAATTCCGGGTTGGTCTCCAAAACGCCCCCAGAACCTAGGCAACTGTTTTTAAGTAAAATGTCACAACCCAGTTGAGGTCAGTGGCCTTGTTTAACTTTTGAAGGTCATGGTGACCAGAATCATACGAGACTGCTTCGAGTCTTGCATTTGAAGAAGCGACAAATATTACGCTAGGAAGTATGTTCCTAAAGCAAAATGTCGACTCGGGTCATCTTAGGCCAATGACCTCTTCTGACCTCTAAGAAGTCACTAGATGATCTATAATGCGGTTTCTGCTGTCAATAAATTCGAAATGAGCACTAGAAATAATCCCATACAACAAGCCTTATAGAAATAAATCAGTTTGGTTTTGACCTTGGTCTGACCTCCATACCTGACCTTAGGTCAACGTAATTTGCCCATTCATATTTGTGGAAAGTATCTCAGAGATGCGTGTCTTCGTCAAACACTCCGTTGTTGTATCAGATTGATGGGTTCCCCTAGAAATTGCCTCCGCTGAAACCATGGCCTGACTTTGGCCTGCCATAGGTCAGCGACCTTACGAGACACATCTGATTTGTTTCATGTCAAACAATTTGCTTGAATAGCAAATTGCACAAAATTTGGCGCGGCTACGTCGCGCTGTTCGGAAACCATTCTGGGACAAGTTTCGGGGTGGTCATTGTGACCCCCCCCCCCCTCCACCGAGCGCGTGTTAAGGTTGAAATTGGTGCCCAGACATACGAAAAGCTCATTCATGCATCGGTTTAATGACCATTTTTCATAAGACTTGCAATAATATCGGCCCGCTTCACCGTTTTTCTACGTTTTTTGGTCCGTGGATGGTTTGTGATACGGCTTTATGTGAGATGTGGCTCTAAATCTGCTGAGGTGCCACTCCTCTGCAGAATTCTGTGGTGCAATCCAAAGGCAAGGCTTTGCGACCAAAACAGAACAAGAAACCTGGCAGGGCAAAGCAGGCTTCTTCTCCAACAGGACCAGTGGCAGCTGGCAGAGCAGGGAAAGGCTCGGCTAGTAAAAAGAAAGCGAAAAAACCAAAGAAAGGAAAGAGGAAGAAAAGGAAAAAGAAGCGTCGAGGTAAGTACACGTTTATGAAAGCAAGTATCTATGTTTACAAAGAGTGATGACTCTCCGCTTTGGAGGAAATGTTTAAGCGCCATAACATGTTAGTACCATGCATGTTGGTGTCATAATGCTAGTGTCATACTGTTAGTGTCATACAAGCCACACGCAAAGTGTGGCTCGCATCGGAATATTTAAGTCATATTTACCAATCGTGGCGCCAGTTGTAAGTGGAAAAAACACGAAATGAATACAACATGGATGGACGAACTGAGTGATTCATAAACATTTAGGCAAATATAAAGCAAGTTTGTGCTGAAACCATCAATGACGGTCTGAAATGCTTGATAGAAATATCAATTTCCATTTGACCCCAAATACGTTACAGACCCGGGCCCACAAGCATGATGTCACCCACACGATCTGTGTTTTTTCCCTTTGGGTCAAAATGGCACTTGTCTGTAAGATGCACAGCCGCAGCCAAGGCTTTCCGCTTACGCGTGCACTTTCTTCTTGTAGCACCCTCGATGGCTACTGACAGCGCTGAAAAGCAGGCGTGACAAGTTTCTCTAAACTCCCTCGCTCCTTATGAAAATCCTAGGTGCGTGTGTGTGGGTGTGTGGGTGGGTGTGTGGGTGTGGGTGTGTGGGTGTGGGTGGGTGTGGGTGTGTGGGTGTGAGTGTGTGTGTGTGTGTGTGTGTGTGTGTGTGTGAGTGTGTGTGGGTGGGTGTATGATCATTTGGGCCTTTAGACGCACTCAGCGGCTGAGGCTATATGGTGCCGCCTGCCTCTTACCATGGCAGGAAGGGCGGGGTACTTGCAGGGGTTCCAACCCCGTACCTCTGGTTGCCCAGACGCGCAGTGGTCAACGCAGACGTGTTAACCGCTACACCTACGGCACCCCAATCCTTGCATGCATCCCAGGCATGCTTCTATATAAAGAAAATAAAAGACTGAGTTTTTATTCGGTGCAAGAATGCACCGAAATAGGACCAGCTTGATGAACTGAATTCAACCTACACTCGGCGCGTCTAAAAACACCTCCTTTCTCTCAAACCAATCCTGGATCAAAAACATTTGAGTCACTGCTTTCATGAAAGGAAGGATATCGATGCAATCGGTGGCTCGTTGGATTTCAAATATTCAAATTAAAATCGAGGCCTGCCCATTGCTTAGCCTGTGCCTATGGGCGTTTTTTGGCCACTTCGCGCCCTTTAATGGGGCCTTGGAGACACCTTGAGATCTAAACGCACTAAGCAGGCACGGGCCACCGATAAAGCTGCATTAAAAGCTCGTCTGAACTGCATTCGACAAGGCAGGATTGACCAATGGTGAACGTGACCCGTTGAGCTTATGTGGAGTGTTTATTTGCATGTTGTTTTGAACTGAGATAGACATTTTGAAGATCATTCGGTGCAGTTCACAGCGCTCCCTTTCTTAAAACTTAAAACCGTCTGGTTTCTGAGCTGGCGCCCGCGAAGTTGGGCAGACCATTTTTCTGACTATTTCAAGTTTACGCAGGCATGCATGACGCCATAGACACATCACTGAAATACTCCACCCTATTGGTCATGCGGAATTCAAGGCCAAAACAAAAAGGACGTCAAAATTACTATTGACTTATGTGAGCACGATTTATGGAACCAACATACTTCAACTGGCTCTGGTATGCAATAGAGGCAGTTGGCCAGCGTCATGGAATCGAACAACTTAATATAACGCCACAACCGAGCACTAAATGCCAGTAAAAAATACAAAATGACGGATTGATACAAGAACACGACTAGACGGGCCAAAAACACGCACACACAATGATGTTTGAGTTCTGGGGACGCTGCACCCCATTACCACGGCACCTCTGGAGGAGTTGAGGTACCGCAAAAGTCATCCCGTTCGCTCCGGATGACAATTTTTCACGGCCAGTTTCGGTAGCCCATCTGACGTCTCACAAACATTCCACGCTGCAATCAAGCAAATATTTTAAGCTTGTTGTCTAGGGCTTGTCTTTTGCACTTAAAGGTGCAAATATCCTGTGAATTAAATTTCTCTAGACCCATTAGTTTGTGAGATCCCAAAGAGCTGAATTGCTCTCCACCCGCACCCAGGCGGCGTCGTATTCGACCAGTCTCCTGGACGCGTGTTAACACGCGATACGACCCTGCGTTTCAGCAAAACCAGACGTCTTCAGTGCAGTGGCCATGGAGAAACGCGTACTACATTAGTCACAATGCCGGTGACTTCCTAAGCTTTCGAGGCTTCAAGTGGACAGGCGGGAAGAAGAAGAGAGGCAAGAGCAAAAAGAAGAAGCGCGCATGGTGAACGGGCTAACTGGCTTCAAAAAGCGACGGAATATGACGCGCCTGCAGGCCTACCGCGAAGGAGGCCAGGCCGGCAGGCGTGCTGGCCTCTGGCTCGCTCATCCTCTGCGGCAACGATGGCCGCAGCGCCACCACCGACGGAGTACGTCTGCATGAGGAGCGAACGAATCTGTGGTGACTGCGGAACCTCGCAGCCAACGAAACGATCTCGAACGTACCGCACAGATCTCGTGCGCACAGATCTCGAATGTGCCGCACGAATTTCGAACGTGTCGCATAGAGGGCATCCGGGTCCGTAAGGAGGGCGGTGACAGCGGAGCGGGGTTGCGCAATGTCAGCGATGATTGATGGATGGGGAAAAGCAGAGATATAAACGTGCATCGTTATCTGGGAAGAGAAGACATTGGGGCGATGCAAAACAGAACGCGGGGGAACTAAAGCTTGACACGATCCAGTGGGCATAGCATAATGATCAGATTGAGAGATTGGCGCTGAGTTACTGTCCACGGTACCATCACAAGCCTGGAATGAGTTTGTTGCCGCACCGGTCACCGTTTTTCGGTGCGGATGTATGTCGACAACAGCGAATGCGCGCACCAAGACTGTTATGCAGGGATATTGATCTCCTTCGCGACCGGTCATGTTATGGTTTTACCGGTCAGCATGACTTCTATACAGCGCTGTCTTCTTTTCAGCATTTCCTGATGGTACGAAGCTATTAAAGACCGATAACGCTGAAGATCTAGCACCATCAGCACCACGAGGGCGCGCCAAGCGATCGCTAACGTGGCCAGTTCGAATCAGCCCAGCGGAATTTTGCAATGCGATCGTAATGGCTTCTTGTGGGGTGGAACTTTCCAGATTCATTGCCTTTATGCTGCATAGAGAACATCTGTGGCTCCGCCTGTTCAGACCTGAACCGCCGTGTCCTGTGTGTGTCTTGCTTGCTGGCTTCGGACCTCTCGCTCTAGGGGCTGCTAATGGCTCCACAATTGCACGCGAATTGCGCGAATAATGCAGCACATTACCACCCGCGGCGAGTTATTTCAGCTCTTTTAATGTAAGAGTCGAGATGTCGAGCGATGTGGCTCAATGACTGCTGTGTGGGCGTCATGGTGATGCATGACGCCATCCGTCTGGAACAACCAGGCCTACAGCCAGACCTACGACGGGGACAGGCATCAAGAGACGTGTTGAAAGCCTAGTACTGTGTATTCGTGATTATTATAGGAAATACATCATGCATAGCTCACAGTCGTATTTGAATTGATGAATCACTCCGTCAGTTAGTTTCGGGTCATCATCAGCTCTTCAGACACTCGTATTCCTTTCACCCCTTCCAGCATGGTACACTATACACCTTGCGGTACACGGCATGTGATGCCGAACACCGTAAACTACAAATGATTCAGACTTCCTTGAATCGTCCAAAGGGATTGGCTCAATCCTCGGAGGCGCCGGCGGAACTGCCCACTTACCCAGCAACGCAGCGTGTCAGACGAAATGAAATCGATGCAAATGTAATTACCACCACTGGTTCAACTCTTCAAATTGGATCACCGAGTTTGGGCAAAATCATCGAGAGGTGCAAGTTCTCACCGAATGTATGTGCTTGAGCCAAAAACACAAGCTTTCCGCTTTACCAATCATCAAAGGGATTGGCTTAATCCTCGGAGGTACCGGCGGAACTTTCCACTCACTCAGCAACGCAGTGTGTCAAACGAAATAGATGCAAATGAAATAAATGTAAAAGAAATGAAATAGATGCAAATGTTATTGCCACCACTGGCTCAAATCTTCACTTCATGTCACTGAGTTTGGGCAAAATCATCGAGAAATACGAAAATCATCGAAAAATGATACGAGAAATAAAAAAATAGAAATACACCGAATATATTTGTTTGACCCAAAACCACAAGCTTTCCACTTCACCAACTCAGCTCCGTGCATTCAGCTGAATCAGTTTTGTTTGCTTGTTTTGTTCTCCTATCCCACAAAACACTTGCCGTGTCAAAGTGTCACACAAACAGTTTTGCCTTCATTACGACAATATGAACATGTGGAGTCCATGCTGTCCGCGTCTGTCTCACGCGTGATTGTCGGGCACGCCGAGAAGCCTGTTTGTAATTTGCAAGGACACGACGTCCAGTTCGAAATGATTTTACTTGTGTGTGGAAGGAGCAACCTTGGCGGAGTTGATGCGCGGGAGTTGATGGTATGGTGGCAGTCGTGTTGACTCGGTCTCTGTGACAGACTTGTGAACGTCTGGATGAACGGCTCGCTGGATGATGGGTATTTTGTAGATGGCCGATGGACAGGCAGGTGACACTAAGCCCTTAACGGGACCGGTGGATGACTGCGTGGAAGGCTTGTGGACCGATGAACAAGCGGTCGACCTCGGATTTGTGGACGGTTCGTGGACAGCTGAGTGGACAGATTTGCAGCCGGTCGGTAGACGGCGCTAGGCCTCTGATGAAGCCTTTCTGACCCAGCCGGAGCGGATCTCCACCAGTCGACGGTTCACAGCCGGGATCAGCTGAATCAGCTTCCCGATCACGCAAATGATCGGCAGGTACAGGGCGTACTGAAAACAGCGATAGCACGCATCACTAATACGCCCCACGGCTCTGCAGACTGGCTTTTAATGGAGATCGCGAAGAGCTGTCATAGACGCCCGTCGTAGTTCTATGGCATCTCCGCCACCCAAAGGGCAGCAAGCCACAGGAGTCACTATCGCACCGTTCCGAAGCTGAGCGTGCAACCGACTCAGGCGGGAGCGACATCTATGTTCCATTCCGCAAACTGATAGTGATATAAGGCAACGTAAACGTCGCCAGTACATGAGAATGCATTTTACCTTGACCTGTGGGCGAGCAGTTGCGGGGCCCTTTGCAGTTACACACCGCCACCGACGGCGCTTTCTGCCACCCTCAGACATGACCAACCACCCCCTCCACAATGGACGTTGCCACTCCCAGATATCACACTCCCACGCGATCTCTGCATTTTCAGACGCGCTACGTAACTTCCAAACGGGCCTTTCCACCCGGGCAAACCCTCTCAACCCGGATGTCTATTTCCCCCCTCCCCCACCCCAGGTCGGCTGCCAGATGTCCCGGAACCCAGCCCTCCGATGTGGGCTGACCTGTAGGCCGGTGGGCATGTAGCACTTGTAGCTGGTGACCATGAATTCCCAGCCCAGCACGGCGTCGTGCAGGGAGGCGGCCACCAGAGCCGTCCAGCCTAGCTTCGACTGGACGAACGCAAACTCGCGCCACGTGAGGCGCGCGGTCACCGACGGCAGCGATGCAATGCCCAGAATGGCGAGCAGACAGAGTGCGACCGCACCTGGGACGGGCCAGGGCAGGTCACAGTGAGGGGGACACCCAGTACGGCCAGTAGACAGAGTGCGACCGCACCTGGGAAGGGCCAGGGCAGGTCACAGTGAGGGGGACACCCAGGACGAGCAGCGGACAGCACCAGTGCACGAGGGGCAGGGCAGAGCAGGTCACAGAATGGGGATGTCCAGGACAGCTAACAGCAGGGCAGCACTACCCCGGCCACAGGCCAGGTCATGCATCGGAGAGGTAACGTCCAGGACAGCCAACAGCACGGCAGCATCGCCCCTGCCACAGGCCAGGTCATGTAACAGAGAGGTAATGTCCGGGACAGCCAACAGACAGAGCACCGGCGCACCACAGGTAGGTATGGCCAGGTCATGGCAGAGGGAGGTAATGTCCAGGACGACCACCAGATGGAGCGCTACCGTCCTGGGGCAAGTCAGGTCGTGTCACAGGAGGAAAGAGTATCTCATATAACCACAACCTGGAGCACGGCAGGTCAGGTAATACCCCCAGAGAGACCGCGCCAAGGATAACAAACGGATAAAAAGCGTCGATTAGACCGAACCACTACAGGACAGATGAGCCATCAAATCAAAGACAGACGATACCCTCTGCCCCTTGTAGTAAGCTTTGAAAGCATCTGTATGCGGTAAATACGTAAGCATGCACAAAGCTGCACAATGCAAACCTCTGATATGGGATTTAGGTCACACAAGCTGTTGCACAAGTTGCATTGTCCGTGCAACACTGCTCATTCTTGGGCTTTGTGCTGCAACACGTACTCACGGCATTGGAGAACGTTCCAATAAGCTTTCATCTGCTTTCATTCGCATCCCGTTTGACCCAGGGGACCATGCATGAAAATAACCGAACGGCTTGTCTGGTTTATTAAAGCCGCGGGCTGCGGTGGCGGCCGGCTCCGGCGGCGGCGTCTGAGGCCAGCTGCGCAGTGACGGGAGTGTCAGCGGCGGTGGTGCGGACAGACCGGACGTGCCGTCTCGTCGCTGAGACGTCACCAGCCGCGTCCGGGGTCGCGCTGTCGGTCGGATGGCGCCACTCCTCGGCCGCCGCGCCGCCATGCTCTCATGCTGCAGCGTTCTGAATACGTTTCCGCTCGCGATTTCGAAACATGTTCGAGCTGCAATGTGGTTTTGAAATCACTAGCTTACGGATAGTTGTATTTTTGCTATAAAAATGAAGGGACTCGAGGAGCAAACGAGCTTTTGGACCCAAGCCATAATCAAATGAGAGCTAATTCAGGTGCATTCTATGTAACAGCACCCTTATAACTGCACAGGTATGCCATCTTTTCACCATCGAGTTTATGAGTGTGATATCTTGTGGTATATACTCTGCGTATGTGCTCATACGAATGATGTTCGGAAAATACACATTCATGGATTATAATTTCTAAATGTTCTAAAGCCGAGATATAGTTTGTTTCTTGGCTCGCTCTTTTTCCTAAAAACCCTCAGTAGTGTGTAAAGTATCATCTTAAATTTACAGTTTTGTCGAAATTTCATGAGCCATCCGAAATGGAACGAACTGTGCTCATCGTCTGGTTCGTGGTCTGCTCGTCTCCCCCTCCCCCCCCCCCCCCCCTCCAATTCATGTTAAGCTGTATCCTTTCAAACCCGGAGAAACTGCAGCCGCTTTACGCACAGCTCGTGATCTTGTCGGCATCGGAAGGGAACAATTAATGATTCAGGGTCGTCACGAGGAATGAAACCGTCGTCGGGTGTGCAAAATTCGCCGTCATCCGCGCAACCGTGTGCACTGTGTGCGGCTGGCTGCAAAGATGTGCGCAGACAGACAGACAGCCTGACACATCCTCGAAAATTAGTGAACTGAATGTGCAGAATCCTGTGGAGTTCCTGTGGTATGACGACGTGAAACATTTCAACGCCAGCCATCTCCTCAATCACCGGCACCGCGTAAATGTGGGGGTACCCGCGTGCTACGCCCGACGTCGGCCTGGATCCGCCTCTGTCCAGGGTGACGCAAGAATAGCACCGGCGGCCGGTCCCAAACGCCTCAAGCCATTCCTGCGTCCTACTGGGCGGAGGCGGATCCAGGGCGACGCCGGGCGTGAAACATTGGGGCACTGCGTCCATGGATGTCGGCGTCCCTACGAACAATCCGTCATGGAGGATGATGGCTTTTGTAATGTCACACGCATACATGAACGCAAACGGGATACCATACCCAAACTGACCAAGAGTGAGGAAGAGCTCGCCCCTCCAAGTCGGGTGGTGAAACCAGATGTTGACAGTCTGGGTTTCGAAGAAGGTCTTGTTGACTTCGACCTCGGCACGGATGGTTTTTGGTGCTTCAAACAGCCAGTCGTATTGGTGATGCGGGTGGTAAATGCCCAGGGAAATGCAGCCCTGCAAACGGAACCGATGAATTCCAAATATGTTTACCGCATAAGCGTGGTTACCTTTTGTTTGCCCCTGCAAAGGGGCAGGCACAATTGTGGCACGATCGTTGCGCATGTACCGAAGACCATGCATGAGATGGGAGACGCGCACCTCACCGAGGGGCTAGGTACACACGCTGACAAAAACTTGTCTACGCAGTTATCATCGGAGCATGCAAGCCGTTTTAGGCTCTGTGGAAAAAAGAAGGCATGGCCACGGTACGCACAGGTACTCAAGAACAAACTGCCACGTGAGTGGTTAGACAGCTTTCGTTAGTTCCGTGTTACGTATTCACCGTATATCGTATTCACGGCCAGATAAGTTTCGGCCGTGAACGCGAGCTACATACACGGCCACCCCAACCGGACAGTCGACAAGCACGACAAGGCGGGATTGCTTACATGAGTTCCTGCCATTGCCAACATTAGTAGGCCTAGCTGTTTGCGCATGCGCAGCCAGCGATCCAGCCAGGCTGGAAACCGGCTGTACTTTGTTCCTCGATACAGCTGAAGAAAGCCGGCGATGATACCTGACGCGCGGTCCGAAGAAAACCGGTCAGTATCTCATTAAGAGTGTGGTATTGCAGCAACCTCTAGCCGCAATATTTACGCACTAAATACACGCACGCAATGAAACACACACAATCATGTTTCAGGTGTGCGATTAGATATCGCGAGCAACTGTACTCTGCACCCTGGACGTGCCACATGACGCTACCCGTGATGCTGAAGGGAATGTGAAACTAAACAGTGGCCCTTTCCTTTCTAGTACTGAAATAACAAACTGATGGAAGCAAACTGAGGGCTTTTTAAGAGCATGAACAGCTAAAGGGATGGAACGAAATCACAAAAAGCAACAGAAAAGGGTAGCAATGCGCTTGCCCGGCAGTCATGGCAAACACAAACACATGAACATGCATCACCATGGACACTAGAAATCCGATCGCGACAATGTTCCGCCGAGAAGCCCCTATACATCCCCGAGAAATCCTCAGCATCGGGGGTGACACGAAAGAACCTTAACTTGAAATGGGGCTGACCGGAAGGTAAAATGGTTTTCAAACAAAGCGCAGAGCACGGGGAAAACGCATGCAGTGACAGTGCCCCGTGCCGGGAGGTTAAGCCCAGTTCTGAAAGGGCGGGAGCGCCGAGAGGGCGGCGGTAGGAAAACTTGGTCGCACCTGGCAGATACACAGCTCCCAGTGTCTCCAGCGCTATCACGCCGAGGTTCCGGTTGAAGTTCGTCATGAGGATCTTCTTGAACACGGACCAGTCCCAGGTCTCGTTGACGGTGATGTTTTTGCACAGCTGAAACCTGCGGAGGTGGAGTGGCATTTGCAGCTATCGTGACCCTGTCACAGACGCAAAGGTGACGAGCGGAACGTTGTCGGGGATCAGTCCTTTCGGATCTGTCGATTTACTACACCATATGCTTCGATCAGCCACAACATGAGCACATTGCAGATCAAGCAATTAACAAGTAGTTTTCGAATGACTTCGGCGCGGCTGGAATAATCTGTGTCAGTATTGTCGCTGTGCAGCGAATCCTTCTACATGCACCGCACGTACTTGATGAAGTTGGCGATGTAGCCGATGAGGAACAGGACGCCCACCACAGCGAAGGCACCCCTCCAGTCGCGGAAGAACTCCAGTGGCATCTTCTCGATGTCCCGTGACATCCGCAACGGCCCCATGTCGACGGGCGTGAAGCCCATGTCGCGCACCAGCTGCACCACCTGGTGCCGCGCCCGCTCCGAGTCGGTCGCGACCGGGATCTGGGACGGTGGTGCCAAGTGGAAACGACGGCTGGTGACAAGTGATAACGGGCCCGCCGGGGTGCTTAAAGTCGCCGATGATTAGTGAGTGATGTCGGAGACTGGTGACAGTGGTGGCCGTCACCATGGTGGCAATAACCGGCGCCATTACTGGGCACGGATGATAACTGGTGCCGCCTGGTGTGTGGCTGTTGTACTGTTTTGCTGTTGTTGGTGTATAAATGGTGGGGCTGTTGATCGGTAGTAAGTTTTGTTGCGCATGATCTTTGCTGTTGTTGCATGGTTCTTAAACATGTCCGTACCGGAGGCTCATTGGACTAGAGCCTTCCGATCCACCCACCCTTGGCGATGTGGGTTCGAGTCGCTTTAGGCGCCCGTTATTTGCCCCTGTCAGGCATAACCCGCGGTCGGTGGCACCGGCTGTTCTAAAGACCTGGTGACATCAGAGGGCAGGACGGACCATGCCGAGCATTGCGGCATGCTGAGCTTTTGCCACTAAACTCCGCCATTCACCTGGGATTTCACGATCATATGGTAGGGGTCAGGGGTCAAACGTCAAGCACTGCTGGGTGTGAGTTTTGAGTTTTGAGTTCTGAAATCCATCCATTCAAAAAACAATCGGACGAAATCTTCAAGAAGCGGATCGGAAAACAGCGCTGCAGAACACACTGAAGTGGTATACCAACCTCCTTGCTGCCCTGGATTCCTCCTGTCTCCAGCAGGTAGGCTGACACCACGTTGAAGGCTTTGACGACGACGGCCGACGGCACCAGCTCCTGCAGATGCTCCGCGTTGGAGCGCAGGCTGCGGTCAGCAGCCCGCGCAGGTCACAGCCAGTCATGGTCCGATCTCGTTGCAGCATAACGGGACAGTAAATCGAGCCAGGCAAATTGCAGAGCCGCGAAACGCGGGCGTTCCAGATAGCGGGCGAAGCAATGCGCGGAGATATGCCATTGGCACAGGGCTGCTGCATCTCGTTATGATTTGTCCAATGACAGCGCTGCTTTCCGTAAGAGCTGTGAGCCATTAAAGTATACAGGGACAACAATACTTTCCAAGACAAACACAGCGGTGGATTCTACTAATTTGTGCAAGTTCTTCCCATAATTTCCATCCCATACGTGGCCGTGTTCATATTCTGTGCGACCGCTCTGGCTTTCCAGTCCCCACCTACCACTCAGCATCGTCACCAACGAGCAGCGCCACGGTGCTGGCCCGGCTCCAACGCCTACCTCAGCGCCTTGCCCGACACGGGGCCGTTACTGACGTCGATCAGCACCTTGTTCTTCAGCACGTGCAGCGGGAGAGAGTCGTAGAAATCGCGCGCCACGGCCACCACCACCAGGTCAGCGGCAGCGATAGCGTCCACCTGGGACGCCAGGGTGGCCCCAGTGGCTTCGATCAGCTTCATCATGTCACTGCGAGGGCGAGGGCAGGTCAGGTGGACTCTAAATCGCGATTGCGCACGGCGGGCTTGCGAGGCCATGGAGCCCGACCATGGGCCCAGGCAGGGAATCTACACCATAACTGGGAGTACGTAACTTGTGCTCTCAACACTCGAGAGATGGCGCTCTCGCTTCTGAGCCCGGGGGCTGAGCAGCCTCTGCCAACTCCTCAGCGGGTTGAGATGATCGCCCCAGTGAACTGGTTTTCCTTCCAATCCCGCGCCTCGGCACGGTCCGACCGGGTCTGATAACTGCCCCGTCTCAGAAGGAGCTCGCGTCGGTGTCAGCGGACCCTCGGCACGGTGTGGTCGGGTCTGATGGTGGCACAGTCACGCAGGAGACTCGCGCTGGCGTCTGCAGACAGGCCGAAGTGCTCGAGCACGGATAATCATCGGTTTGGCGATAATCACTGTGATCAGAGCAAGGGTACAGCCACGGCGACGCAGGCGGCGCCGATGAGCCGGCCCGGTGTGGCGTGGGGAATGCGTCGGACCGAAGGAGAAACAGGGAGTGCCCACTAAAATTCTTTTTCAGACGAGATGTAGCCCACCAGAAAATTAATTAATTTCGTTTTCTCAAAACGAGCACTAAGTTTTGATTTTAAGAGTAAATTTTGATACCCAACGCATCCCAAACGCCGAGAACTTAACAGCCTTGCGCTGTGTCTTTGGATTCAAACCTCGTCATAACAGAAGTCTACCACCACTTGGTGCTCGCCTTCCAAAAGTGCTGTCTAATGGCCACGACTTTGTACAACTATTGCAGCGTTATTAGCAAATTCCTATCACAATGAGAAGGCCAAGACAACGTGAAGACTATGCCACCTTCCCACGCATTCAATTTCAAAATAGCTGTATCAGTGGGACTACCCATCAGAGCCGTGCGGCCCACATCGATAAGCTATTTTCCATTAGGTACAAATAACGTTACATAATTTTTCCCCATCAAGTTGTGTATTTTTCTATTTGCGAGAAGTTTAAGTGACAGCAATGTTGTGACATTTTCGCGTAAGCATGGGTCCAGTAGAAGGTAGGCGCGACAAAGTGGTTCCTTACAATTGGCAGCGTTTCAGTCCATAGTATCAAGACAAAGGCGAACCTTAAAATGACAATGTTGGAGTGTTATTGCAATAGTGTACTGGATTTGTTGGCCGAAAACCCCCTTTATAAAGCAGGATGTTTCGTTCCTTCCAAGAAAAATAGAACTTGACGGCTTGTTTTGTGAGACCAATCCTTTTAGGCTTCGACATGCATGGCAGGACGATGCTTGAAATTTACGTCAGCAGCGGACGTCACGGACGTTGTTGACGCTAGAGGTGCTCACTGCCATGCATGATAGGTGATAAAATGTGCGCACTTGATTGATGGGGGGATAGAATCGTAAACATACATTTTTATTAGGCGAAGTCGAAGAGCAACTTGCACATTACGGCGTTTAGACAGGTCTTGCGAATAGATGTTCCTTGCGGCATACCCATTAACACGTCACGAGTAGAAAGTATGTTTGCAAGAGATGTTGACACAAACACTGGGTGAGAGAGGTCGACTCAGATTTGCCCGACACCGCAATCCGTTCACCCATATCATCAGAAAACTGATTAAGTCACATGGTGCGATGCCAAAGCACCCACAACGTGTTCCGTGTATCAGCAGGTGCTCTATGCCGTGCTGAAGCGTGCGTGAATTATTTTTTCTTATCTCTGATCGCCGCATGGCGTATGGAATGACACGATTTTAATGGCGTTATTATGTCCCCGATATACCTTTCCTCATTTTCGCGGGCGTGTAGCTAAGGAACTAGAGGGCTTAAGAAGAGTAGAATTGTAAATAGCACCGGAAGTTCTTCAAGGTGGCTACTTCAGTTCAAAACCCCATATAAATGTGGGATACGCCCTTAAGTACATACTGTATACACATCGATATAGAAAAACCGTGGATAATGTAAGGCAAATAGGACAGCCAGAAACGGCCGCATGTATGCAAGAACCATGTCCATATGTGGGTAATACATAGGTCGGCATATCGTGGCAGACTATGGCAGATCGATTTCATGACACTGGTGTCAAAATAATTGGTCAGCTAGGAGCCCATTCTGTAGTATGCCCATTTAGGGCACAGCTCTGTGGAACGATAAGCTATTTAGTCTTGATCACAGCGGCTGATTATTTGTTATGTCGGGCGTTTATGTCATAGCATGGTTGCTTTCATCGCATCTGAGCGATGTATGAGTGAGCGCTGAAGACCTGTCTGCCGTTCAGAGGCAGACTCAGCCACAAGAGCGAAAGAGGCCTAACAAACAGTGCAAGTAAAAAAAAGAACAGAAAAAAACAGCACACGCAGCGCAACCAGCAAACGCATTAGAAATGATTTTGTTTTCGGAAAGACATGCCAGTGCAGGGGACCCTGCATAGTCTGCACACTCTCTTTTTGTGTGTCATTTTGAAACGGCAACCCATCCCGGCTGAGGGTGTCGCTGCCTCCACCTGGAAAGCCGCCGGCCAGCCAGCCATGACGCCCTCTCGCCTGCCACCGCTTCCGGCGCTCTCCAACAAAGGGCCCGCCAACAGTGGAGCGCGACGCTCTCAGAGCCGACGGGGTGGCACAGTCACGCCATTAGCGAAGCCTTTTTCAGAAGCGGTCGAACGGTCTGTGGCGCCACGGTGATGTATGTGGGTCCGGACACCGCGGGACGCTGCGATGGAGAAATCTCAGAGTGGGCACCGCCCGGTTATCTCCGAGACCTGGACAGATTGGGGCAGGTTATGTAATTCAAGCAGATCATTAACGTTACGGTAATACATTTCTGACCGGAACTTTTATGAAAAATTACGGCACATGCATACAGCAAATGTTACCATTGGAGCACACAGTGATACAGTGCCGCGATGTATGCATGCCGGATGATAGCAAGCAAGCCTGTGTCTTAGAGCTAGCTGGAGTAAAACGTGTGTCCCATAGAGCTCGTCCCATTTCCCAACGCTTGGTATAATATCACTTACTGCAAACTGTTCCGGAGGTTCCTTGCGAATGAATACCTCAGAGCACCAATGTGTGGTCGTCGTACTAGAAAATCCTGCTTCCACAAACCATCAGCCATTTTTCATAGTTATTGCATAGCAAACCAACCGAATATGCTGCTACCCAGCAAACCAACCGAAGCCTATTTTTGAGCACATATATGGCAAGGATAACAGCGGCAAACATCTGAACTGTTTTGAAAGCAAAGAGCCAGTGACCAAGATTTCGGATTTTGCCTGGGCCAATGTAGCGTTTATAAACTTAGCACTGAGATAAGCAGCTTCAAGCATATCCTTTCCAGTAATCAACGTGGTTTTTAACGTTCTCACCGCACCACACCTGTTCGGCCTCCTTCTGATGTTGCTGGTAGTAAAACGCCGATGATTCACACTCGGTAACATTCTACCCCTCGCGCGCCTGCCCCTACCCATTCAAAGCGCCCACGACCACAGTTCTGATGAGCCCGACTCACGCCTGCTTTTGCTTGCTGCGGGTGCCGATGGTGACCGTGTAGCCGGAGGCGACAGCGCGCTGTGCGAGAGCCCGGCCGAAGTCGCCCGTGCCGAGCACGCAGAGGCTGCGGCTGTGGCCGGGGCTGACCCCCAGCTCTATGTCGTCACGCGCCACCTCGTACCCGCCGTTGCTGGCCATCCCGCAAGCCGCGTCCAGCGAGCCGGAGACCTGCAATGGCGGCGAGCTGGTGTCAGTAGCGCACTGAGCTAGCAGGCTCGACAGGGGGGCCGCGGTTCAGCATCGCTAGGCTCTTATTTTGTATTGTATGCTGCGGTGTAGCTTTTTAAAAGCACTGGGGGAAAGGGGGCTGAACCAATCAGACATCAGCAAGAAAGGCCTTAAACCTTGGTGTTTCGATGTCGTGAACCTGGAGCGCTCATATTGAAAATAATCAACCTTCAGTATACAAGGAGGCGGTGATTATACGATTATACGCCACTGTCAAAAAATGTCGGTTCTGTTGAGGAAACCTGACGTTTCGAAGCTGCGCTGATGGTCAGATTTATTCGCGTTAGTCGATCAAAACTACTCCAGTATTCTCTCACTCTGGAATACATCGCACATAACATGTTGATTGGATTCCTCGACAAATTTTTGTGGTGCAACCAGGTGGAAGATAGACTGCCGAGCTCGGCTGGTTAGAGCGCGTGTTTTGATTCACGGACCAGTCGTCAGCTGCGTTCGAGTCGCTTTAAGCGTTTGCTATGCCTTACCGATTGGGATAGCTTGCGGTCGTTGGCAGCGGCCGAGTCGCTTTAAGCGCTCGCTATGCCCTGCCGATTGGGATAGCTTGCGGCTGGTGGCAGCGGTCGCGCTAACGGTCAGATAGTGTCAGAGGGCAGAATGGACCGTGCCGAGCACTGCGGCATGTTAAGCTTTCGTCGCGAAGTTCTGCCCTTCACCCGGAATCACTGATGACCTACCGCTGTCGCTGGTCGTGTTTTCCATTCAATCAGCAGTCGAATATCACCGTAGTGACGATTGTGCGACACTTGCCACTGTTGAAGAAAACATGGATTAATCTAAGCCATGTTGTACTTTTAAAAGCTGCCGCATACAGCAGTTGGTTGTCCTTTATCCCAACCCAGGTGTTATAATGTAAAAATCCTGTTAAACATTCACAGCCAGCCCTCACATATGAAGGAGTTGCAACGACAAAACATTGAGTACTTGCCGGTTATTATTTGATACAAGATGGATGTGGTGCTAACACCCATATGTCCAGGCATTTAGTGTACCATTAATGAGGATGCTTTTTTCTGTATTTCTTTGGCCCAGCACTCTCATTTGCTTCTGAGGGGGCTCAAGTCGATATTGAGGGATCAAGAGCCCCGACAGTATGAAAGCCATACCGCTGACTGTACGCCGCAGCGCAAACTTTTCAGTGACGCGGTTGTGGGATATTAGCAAGAACCTACAAATATTCGTGTCTTAATCCACAAAATATGTGATTGTGGAGACAGCATTTCCTTACCCACTTTTTCACGCAAAACTAAGGGACCATAACAGCGCTACCTTGACCAAAGTGAAATGCAGGCTGGTTATCTCCCGCTGTCACTTATTAGCAGCTGTGGAATGACTGGTGCAACCCACTAAACGTGACTCTACCGCACCTACCCTTCCCAAAAACAGCATCTTCAGTTCGAAATCAAGCTGGTGCGGATACTGTGCAGGATGTCCCATCGCCAGAGATCTTTAATTGACCGCAAAGCGGTCACCAGTAGGCAATTTTGCGGCACCTCAAATGCTATTCTATACATATTTGCCTAGATCCAAAGCATATTTGCCTAGATCCAAAGCACCCTTTACGGTGCTGTATGATCGCGTCCAAAACTCTGCCAATCCTCCTTGGCGATCCTGATAGTAGCTCGGCGGGAAATGACGCCTGGCTACCACCAGGTTAGTGGTAGTAGTAGTGGTAGAACCAATGAGCAGGCGCCCACCAGCGCCGATAACAATGGGAGGGGCTGTGATTTAGCGGAGTAGCGTGCGCAATTGGATCTGATGGATCTCGTTGATATGCAAAGGAGTTGTGACGAAATGAAATGATAGCTTATCGTACTCAGGTAAACGTACATCAATGAATTTGATCCCACACTGTGTAGGAGGGTTTTGAATGAGCTTTCGTCGTGACAAATCAGCCTGTGATTGTATGGAATTGCTCGAAAAGCATCTTGTTTGTACGTTTAGAATTATCGTTTATGTTCTAACGATGTGCATTGGTGACCTCATACACGAGCTCCGAGATGTGAACATTATTTTCTACGAGAAATTACGAAAGCCACAACACAGAAAGTCACAATGCAACCGAGTGCAATAAAGCAGCAGCCGCTTTCGCCAAACGACCCAAACGACCCACATGACACAAGCTGTACTCCTGCCGATGTCAGACTCTTCCACGAAAGTCGAGTCAAGGCGCTTTTCAGCAGCCAGAGTGGCCCAGATTGGTGCAGATTTCTCGTCCGACGCCACCAACCGCGGTCTGTCGGGACGCGTCTGGACGGACCGTCCATCTGTCCCGGAGCGGCGCTGCGGCTGTCCCGGAAGTTATGCATTTACACTGCGGAGCAACCACGGAGGGTGCACCAACCACGCTTAGTATGACGAGAACTTTTTATGTGATGGTTGCTCTGCACCAGGTCGGTGTTCTTGGAGCTGTGAGGGCAACGTTGGGCCGAACGTTGGTTCAACCTGATTCTAATGTTGATCTCGCTCGATCATGACGGACGTTTTTCCGTCTGCATTAGGTGTGTTTGCTCACCCAGTTGCAACATGGCATTACAACGGTGAACTCAATTGCTCGAGCAGCGGGCAGAAGTATGTTACACAACTTACGTTATTGCACAGCTTAAATCATCTAACGGCGTGTGATCTAGAAATATGTGTAAAAAACCAAGATGACGGAAAATGTACAGAATATCCAACCATTCTCCACGCATTGTGTACATTGCTCCCATGCTGGATTCCGATAACAAAATGCACCTAGGTCAGCCTGAAGACTAGCTGTGGCAATGACGACCCGGTGGTTTACGTCATGAGTTAAGGCGACGTGAGTAGCAGCATGGCTGGAGCCGCGCCTCATCAGCCCCTGCGGTCATCGAAGGTCACCTGGTGTCCGGCGGAGCAACTAACCAACCCTCCCCACATTGACGGGCTGACTGGAATGCACAGTCTATACTCGTTTGGCATCGACGATCGCGTCGATTTCGGGAGAAGACAGAAGCACATCGTCTACCATTTTCTAACTGTGCTGCAGGCATTGACGGTCTGGATACACGGTAGTCAAAGGAAGCGCAACGAAACGAGCGTACATCAATGACAGCCGACCGTTATGCCCTTCGACGCGTCGGAGCTCCAATGTCATGCGCCCTTCACCCGGCGCTCCCTTGTGAGCCCCGTCAGAGGGTGGCCCCCAGCCGGTCGCGGCCCAGGTCTGATGACAGAGCCTGTGGGACCGGTGCGTGCCTCCACGTGCCAGACGAGGGGCCGATCCAGAAGGTGTTCCTGCTGTCGTGAGCGTAAGGCCTGACACCGTCAAGGAGCACGCAGACCTTTGAAAGAGAGGAAAGTGCTTTTTAGTAATCATCTGTCTCGCGGGCAAAAAATGCAGTCACGAATTACAGTCTGGGCTGTCTGACCCTTGTTTGGGAGCAATCTTTTCTCGAGACCATTAGCACGCTCCCGGTTGGCCGGTTGAATACCCTTCGCTCGAACGGGGGGAGGGGGGGAATTTGACCCCGTCATCCGAGAGCGTGTTAAGGGATATATCATTATATCAAGTTGCGTAATACACTGACCTCTTTTGTCGCGTCCAGTAGGGTCACGCACGCTCAAAAGCTAATATATTTTTCACGGTCTTTCCTTGTCCATTTGACACCGTTTGGAATACAATTGGGATCCGACGTATGTGTGCCCTCCAACACTCACTTGCTATAATCATGCACGGAATGTTGAAATGTAGGGAAGACCTACGTGTTGTGTTCTCTAAAGATACGTCATTTTGTAGATCAAGGTATCTAAAGTCAACGAACTTAAAACTACAGCACACCACGACAACACACACACACACACACACACCACACACAAGACACACACACACACACCACACACACACACACAACACACACACACACACACACACCAACCATCACACACAACACACACACACACACAGCACCACACCAACACACACACACACACAACACACACCACACACACACACACACACACACACACACACACACACACACCACACAACACACCACCACACACACACACAACACACACACACACACACACACACACACACACACACAAACACAACACACACACACACACACACACACCACACACACACACACACACACACACCACACACCACACACACACACACACAACACACACACACACCACGCCACACACACACACACACACACACACACACACACACACACACACACACAACACACACACACACACACCCACACACACACACACACACACACACACACACACCCACACACACAACACACCACACACACACACACACACACACACCACACACACAACACACATGCATATATATATATATATATATATATATATATATATATATATATATATATATATATATATATATATATATACATATATATATATATATATATATCTATATATATATATATAGATATATATATATATGTATATGTATGCTGCATGTATGGCAGGACATAACCATACATTGCAAATGTTCATACGACTCAGGTGTTTGCTTTTTATAAGCAATGTCTCTTTATATACGAAGGTCGCTGTAATTTATTGGCTTCAAAAAAGGGGTATAATTAGTTCACCCAATGCTGCTACCTGCCGATATAACATACACAACATGTTTTGGTAATCGATCCATCTCTTGAAGAGGCTTTTGAACGATGACTTGTGGCTTTTTACGACTACGATCCGACCAACTCGAGATCACCTGGTCAAGGTCACCTGACCGAGATCGCCCGACGGAGGTTACCTAAACGAGATCACCCTGTATGATGGTTGGTGATGGTTCGGGTAATTTGACACGACACGCCGCTGCGTGTTGCGTTGAAATACGCATGCACGTCAAAGAAGCCCAATCCCATCTATCCTATCTTACATGACAGGTTGGTTGGCCAAGGAAAAAGGACAAAAGTCCAAAAGACCATGCCATCCCGAATCAAGGGCGAAAAACATGATGTCGGAGACAGCGGGTAATATGTAATCTAGACAAGGCACAATTCAAACGTCAAACACACAATACGTTTCTTCCACAAACTGTTGCCGAATTCAACACAAGAAAGGGTTACACCCAATCTTGTTGAAATCCCTGTGCCTTGAATGCAGGGCTCGCACGGAACGATGCTGCGGGTGGTGCCCAGGTCCCAGGGGATGCCCTCGCGCCCGGCCAGGTCCCAGGGGATGCACGGGCGCCCAGCCAGGTCCCAGGGGACGCACGGGGGCCCAGCCAGGTCCCAGGGGACGCACGGGGCCCAGCCAGGTCCCAGGGGACGCACGGGGGCCGAGTGCACCCGCCTTGATACGGGCCTCGTGCTCACAACAGATGAACGACGTGCAAATCAAATCGTGCAAACTTGGTTATACAATTCCATCAGGGTCGCATCTGACCTTAAAAAAACTAAACAAAAAGGTCGGCTGCGTCACGCTCCCTGCCCACAGCCGGCCATCTGATCGGTGGAGCGTCCCTGCTCCAGCACGCGCCGCCGCCGGTCGGGCGCCCGGCCCCCCGCCGCGCACTGACCGCGTGCCGTCTGCCCGGAGGATCCCGGCCGGCCCACGCCCGGCCACTTTCGTCACAGCCGTCTGAGACGATTTGTCAGAGCCGATCTCGGCGTGCCGGCGCGGTGAGAGCGGGGTCAGGGCGTGGCGCTTCAACCGGTCGGCGAGGCGCGCACGGGACCGGGTGCGGACGATGGGCGCAACCCGCCTGCCCTCCCGTCGGTACGGAGGGCGCCGAGCTAGCGGGCATGGCCACGAGATGGCACTGTGGTCAAAAGAAGACGAAGGCTCTCTCGACCTTTGCTTGACATTATGCCGCAGACAGAATTGTTACGCAATAGCTCGTGTACGGAGATAAGGGTTCGCCGTTGTTGTGCAGCACGTTTGGACGATCTATCCCATAAACCCATTTTTAGACTACCAGACGCCCTTCTTGAAAAGGTCACCTCTGATGCGACAGTGAAGTGATGCGACGCACCCGTCGCTGAACGTGTCCTAGTTACATAAGTTTCGGGGGCTATATACCCACCTGTGGGCCTCGCTGCCCTCGGCCGGTCACCGGTGTCTTATGAGGCCCGCCGGCGTGTGGGGAGAGGGAGAGGTCCAGTCAAACAGCACGACAGCGTATCTGGAACGCGATCACATGTCGGGGAGTATGTGTCCCGCGTCTCTTATCGCGATGGTGTTAGATGCAGAGAGAAAGCAGACGACGTTCTTTTGCGACACCCGCAAGGATCCGTGACATGTCGCCAGATTGTTTTGCTGTTGTTACGTACCCGATGCATGTGCTGTGTCTTTAGACATGAACGAACTTGTCACCTGTACAAATAAAACGCGATTTCTGGGAGAACGTAAAAATGCTGGAAGTGTACAACTAAGACTGAGAGTAGCCGATTGTTTTTCTGATTACGATTCGCACAATGCTGAGCTGTTCGGGTGACTAGAAGCATCGCCATCGGCCTGCATCGTTGTGGCAATGGCGTTAACTTCGCGTCCAAATCAAGCAATATATAGTGCTTCTGACCTGGGAGCCTCAGCACCGATATGGAAAACCTACAACGGTATAGTACAAGGATTGACTCCTGTGTCAGCACTTGCTACATAATGCTCCGAACGCAGCTCATTTGAAACAATTGCACACGAGAATATGCATCGTTCATGTGCACAGTTTTACGGATTGCTGATGCTGTTTGTTGTCTGGGCATGTCGCGCTTCTTGGCGTGTAGCTAAATATAATGAGACGGTGAGGAGAGAGAGAGAGAGAGAGAGAGAGAGAGAGAGAGAGAGAGAGAGAGAGAGAGAGAGAGAGAGAGAGAGAGAGAGAGAGAGAGAGAGAGAGAGAGAGAGAGAGAGAGAGAGAGAGAGAGAGAGAGAGAGAGGGAGGGGAGACTGCATTATACTAGTGACACACCCTGGGATCCCAACAACAGCCCATTAACCTTTCTCAGCCTCTCCTTCCGCACCTGGAAAGGCTAATGTACGCTTGTATTTCACTCGAGATGCTTACGATCTATCCATTGGCCTTCTCAGATAACGTCCGATTGTTATCTGAGAATGGAGTTTTCCCGCTTGCGTCTGAACACAATACTCCGGAGCTACTAGGCCACACACTCAGCGTCTGAACACAATACTCCCGAGCTACTAGGCCACACACTCAGCGCCGTCCCGAACGCGTTGCTACAAAGGCTCATTACGCGGCTGACTCTGCTCGCCGCGACACCGGCAGGCTGCCCCGTCGGATCTCCGGGATCGCTCCCACCCCATCCCTTAGCCATGACCGGGTCGCCTTGGCTGCGGCCGTGCCAGGTGACCGCTGGCTGCCGTGCTCCAGCGGCGTGAGCGAGCGCTCACACTGCTCGCGCTGCCGCCATGGAAGACCATTGTTTTCTCCCGGCCGGCGGCTTCGCGTCTCGTTGATGTTGAATGGAAGTGGCGCATGCTGACAGTCACGTGACACGGGTCGTGGTCGAGGCTCTGAATGGAGGCGCGTCACATGTCACTGGCGGAAGACTTGGACGTTACATGCTTACGACACTTACGGTGGGAAAGAGCGGGTGAAGCAAGTCCCGCTCTCGTTCCCGCCGCAACTATTTCATGTCACGCTATAATAACCTCCGCCGCAAGGTACGTAAGCTCATGAGAAAAAGATTCAACACCACAAACAAGCTCAAGGACAGCACAGCAACAAATATAACTGGAGAATTGGCAAGTAGTTCATGTGGGCGTTGATGAGTCGACAACGTTTTTCCTCAGAGGTCGTTCAGAGGTCATTCCCGAGGTGCTTACTGGTGGTGAGCATCGTGGAGACCCCGGCTAAGACCAGGTTACGACTCTCAGTCACAAACAGACAGTAAAATGTCTGTGGTCGCCATGGCATATCGATTATGGCTCATATTTTTTTGTTTCTGCCGTCGTGTGATCTTAAGATAGCTGTCTGGCGATGGCCAAAGCGTGCATATGCATCATACCAATGTGTGGAAACAGCATCACTCTAGCGACGTTGTTAACATGTCTTAGACAATACGCCTGCAAGTCTTACTCATTGTTGTACACCTATCCGAAGAAGTGAAGACCACTTCCCTTCCTTTTCCCGCCTTCGCGATGTTGTCTGCTGGGACTGACAGGTTTGGCACGCAGTAGATGAATGTGTAAGCTCTTGTAGAGGCGTGGACCGGGATACCGACCATCTGATTAAAGCCCCAGATGGGCCTGGGAAACCCAGAGCCGCCCGCGGCCTGGCTGCTGAGCCACGCCATGTCTGCTGGAGGCCAGCAGTGGAGCGCGCGCGGGTGGGCCACGGACGACGGTCAGGGTTTAACGCGGCCGCTGTACCATCACCCCGCGAGCTCGCGACGTCTGTTCGGTCGCAGTCGTCGATGAACTCTGTTCAACAATGGATGCCTTATGAGGATTCCCCCGATTCCTGCATGTTCAGCGCAATCTGAGTACGGACAGGAATTGTCAAGGCCACGTGAATTGCACCACATAACCAGAGGATAATAACTTCAGGCCTCCTCACCATGACGTGCAAGTTTTCGACGCAGTTGTTTCGCCGCCTTTGCCTTGAACCGTCAGCCATCCAAGGTCAGAAGAGCACCATCAGGTATGCCGTTCGTCGATTACCAATGTTTATCCGGGATCCATAACGCACAGTCCGCTGAGCGACGAGCATATGAGACTTTGTGAGTCCTCGCTCTCGCTATCACCCTCGGTCTCTCTCCGCGAACAATTTTCGTCCGAAAGCCTGCGAGGTGGTAATACTTCAGGTTCCGATTCCGCTATTTGACACCAAAAATGCTTTACTCAGGCCGGGTCCGAGCCTTGTTACGAAGCACCAGGGTCAGATGGTCTTCGGCTTACATGCTTCGGTTTTTGGACCGGCGCGGCAAACCAAGCGCGATATATTGCGCAAATTTTCCATAAAGAGGAACGTTCCGCTGTTTCTCAGCTGTGACATGTACCACCTTCAAGTTTGTGTCTTGGCACTCTACTAAACCCCCTCCCCCTCCCCCCACCCGACCTCAAAAGCACAAAATTCAGAATTTTAGATTATCTTCCTGTAACTGACTTCCAGTCAATCGATTTCCTACCTGTAATCACTGCACGGACAAAGCAGCTGTGTTGCTGCATTACCTATATTAGGCACACCGCGAGAGACTGCCTGCATGCCTGTTATCAATCTTTGGTGCCATTTATCTTCAGGGAGTCCTGCAGCTTTCTTATTTTTTGATCCATAATCTTATTTTTTACTCCTTATCTGTACTGTATGTGGAGAATTTCAGGGATTCTACCCACGTGACGATGGGTCACACCTGGAGATCTGATGAAACTTGAGCTAAGTCCTGGCAAAGCTTCCTAACGAGATCTACGGCGTGGATAAGCAATACACGTTATCCTGCGTACATCCTCTTTCAAGGCCCTCTTGCATGCTTTGTAACTCCGAGTGGTTTCCTCACTGCTAACACGTACTGAAAACCATTAACTTCCCAGGATATTTCTCCTTATACTATTGCAGGCCGGCAAGTTTCCTATTTTCTGTGTTTCTGTGCAGTGCTCTTGCTCCCCTAACCTCTGGCCAGTCGAATAAAATACATTTGCATCATTTCACATAACCATTTCATTTGGCGTGGGCTATGGAGCGCTCATATTTAGCCGCAGGTATCTTGACATGTTGTCATTGGGGCTTACGACGCACTCAGCTGTTTAGGGCTTATTGATTTGGTTATTGGAATGCTTGCATGTATTACTTATTGAAACACCTTCGCGTTTTACCGTCACACGACATATTCATGCGTGCGGCTCGTTGCTGGGCTTAAGGCTCTTCCGCTGAACTTTTCTCTGCGACTTGTTTTTCCTGATAAAACGGAGAAAGGACCTCCGGTAGACTTTTCATTTATTTCTCCTGGAGTCAACGCGTTCATCCTCGGCCTGGTGTGGGGGGGGGGGGCCTGATGCAGCCCCCTAAGCTGTTTTGATAATACCTCTTTAGCATGTTTGGCGATCGCGCCCAATTTTTCAGTTGTCTATGGAGCATCACTTGCACGTGTTTTGATGCCAAAACGTGTTCCTAGCTTTTTCTGGTTTCGGAGCAGCGGCAGTTTTGAAGAGCACTGCACCGATGATCTAAGGCGGCGCGAGCGAAGGGCGGCAGCCGATGATACCGAAGAAGGCGTGCAACGGCCCGACATTGTTACATTCGCACAGCTATAAATCATAGATTGATAAATAATCAAAAGACATGAGATATACACTAATGTACTCAGATTTGAACGAGAAATTCGCCTGTTTAGATTGCTGGGGCTGGCTGTGAAGCCAGAAAAAGTGCATGTTTCTGGACAATTTGATATTTGGCCTGTCATAATGGGAACAGTTATTGACTAAATCGCACCAAAACTAGCATCAATACACCTAATACAATTTTGGGCTTGTTTGGCCTAGGATGTCTTACGAAGCTGCTGTCTCATTAGGTTTTCTAACGGGATTTGCAGTCTGCGTCACGCGCGTCGCCTCTTTGCTCTTTCGTATGGCACAGGTTTAATCATGGTTCGGATTGTTGCTCTCATCAGCAGCGTTTCTGTTGATTTTCCCTGGCCGTCGTCAAGCGTCAGTTGGTCCACAGAAGGACACGTTGATGTTTGTATTAGACCACGTGGGATCAGACCGCCAATGAATAAGGCCACCGAGAGTGACGTTTGCCATAAACGTTCCAGTCATTTGTCTTCCGTATTTTGGCCTTTTTAGCATAGGATGTCATACCGGGCTGCTACCTCACTGGTCACTGAGCTTGTTGGCAGGATTTGGAGCCAGTGCCACGAGCGTCGCTTCCTTGGTCTTTCGTACTTTTCAATTAGGTTCTCCTTCTCCCTCTCTCTCTCTCTCTCTCTCTCTCTCTCTCTCTCTCTCTCTCTCTCTCTCTCTCTCTCTCTCTCTCGCTCTCTCTCTCTCTCTCTTCTCTCTCTCTCTCTCTCTCTCTCTCTCTCTCTCTCTCTCTCTCTCTCTCTCTCTCTCTTCTCTCTCTCTCTCTCTCTCCTTCTCTCTCTCTCTCTTCTTCCTCTCTCCTCTCTCTCTCTCTCCTCTCTCTCTCTCTCTCTCTCTCCTCTTTCTCTCCTCTCTCTCTCTCTCTCTCTCTCTCTCTCTCTCTCTCTCTCTCTCTCTCTCTCTCCTCTCTCTCTCTCTCTCTCTTCTCCTCTCTCTCTTCTCTCTCTATCTCTCTCTCTCTCTCTCTCTCTCTCTCTCTCTCTCTCTCTCTCTCTCTCTTTCTCTCTCTCTCTCTCTCTCCCTTCCTCTGTCCTTGTCTCTCTCTCCTCTCTCTCTCTCTCTCTCTGTCTCTCTCTCTCTCTTTTTCTTCCGATAATACAAGACGACCTGTTGTTTGTTGGTCGTTGTTCGATATTTTAGTGAAATGTGAGGATCATCGTCGGTCAGACACAAATTATTGGGATTTAAAAGTACGCAACGGTGCCCCATCCAGGGCAACAAAGCCGCATTCGATTTATAGACAACCGTGCCATGCCCCTGAGATGTTCTGAACGCGTCTCAGCGTGCCAAGCTGCGAGGGTGGCTTTCGCTCGCTTGTGTAGTCTTTCGTCGAGTTCCGCCGCACACCACCCTCTGCTGCTTGCTTACCTGCCGCGCCGGGCCCTTTGCCGTCCGCCGCAGCCGCACCGCGTCGGCCGTTTCCTGTCGGCGCACCGCTCCGCGCGCTGCCGGCGACCGGTACGGATTTTGGAGCGGGAACCCGCACGCAGCACCTGTTCCTAGCCCCGCCGCGACGCGACTGCGGCGACCGGTGAGGCGAGGTGCGCCAGTGTGGGTCCGTGGCGCCAGCTGGGTTCGCGGGGATTGCGCGCCGTGGACGCTGTTAACTATAGCAGCCATGTCGCACGTGTATTGAGCGATGCTCCATAGCAGCTGTAGTGTCATGATGCGACACAGCCGGGCTCCGGGCGACTCGTGCATTGAGTGATGCTCCATAGTAGTTGTAGTTTGGTGATGCGGCACAGCCGGGCTCCAGGTGACACGTGTATTAAGTAATGCTCCATAGCAGTTGTAGTGTTGTGATGCGGCACAGCCGGGCTCCGGGTGGCACGTACATTGAGTGATGCTCCATAGTAGCTGTAGTGTTGTGATGCGGCACAGCTGGGCTCCGGTCGACATGCGTATTGAGCGATGCTCCATAGTAGTTGTAGTTTTGGGATGCGGCACAGCCGGGCTCCGGACGAATCCATCTGTGCAGCTGAAAGTATTCGTGCTTTACCACAGCCATATCAATGTGGAGCTCTCATTTGGATATGGCGGTATTAAGATCGTTAGGCATCTTAGATATGATTACTGAGTTCGCGGTTGGGAAAGTACAGTAAATGATGGTGCATAAGTATTCACCGTAGTGTGGGAACAGAGTATTGTGTGAAACGTATCACATGTAAACGCGTAAGCTGGGGGTTGACAGAAGGCCTCGGATACCAGCATGGCGAAGGGATGCGAACACATGACCTTACCAGCTGGGGTCCCTCCTCCTCCTAGCGTCCAGTACGTCGGAGGTGAGTAGCATGATGTTCGGGTCGTCACCAGCGGCCGGAACGGGGCCACATCCCTGCAGCCCGTAGCTGCAAGCACGTACAAATAGACGGCCAGTCGTTTATGTATTACCGCATTCACTGTACATATTTATTTTTCTTATTTTATTTTAATTATTGCTTATTTCAAAGTGTTGTCGGACCAGAAGTGGTTCGAGCTCTGGTGTCCTTCCCGGGGATGAACAGCGAGTCTTCAGCCGCGCACGGGCTGTGCCGTCATCCAAGGACGGACGCAGCGAACGCGTCTCGCGTCGTGTTTATGCGCGACTGTAAATTCAAGGTTGGTCGCACCTATATTCATTGAAACCAGCCAGCTAAGCCGATGTTTGGGTGTTCTATTGACTGCTGTGGTAAATGCTGTTCTTCTCCATTCTGTTCGTTCAGGCTTTCGTCTACTGCGCGCATCAAACATATCGATCGATAAAAATGGCTGTCATCCGCCTTCACCAATGTGATTCACAATGGAATCACCAGATGAGTTGAACGTGGAAGTACCGCAGATAGCTGGGTCGTCACGCGCGTACAATGCGCGGTCCAGCCGTCGCCTGATTGCGGGGGGTTTAACCCGATCGGCCTCGAGTCGGCAGCTGCTTACCGGCGTCGTCTGAGCTCTGCCTGGAGCACTTAACTGGCGACGGCCTCACACACTTCAGTACTTCAATCGGCAGAGCAAGGTACAACACTGCCGCGGCGTGCGCAGAGTGTTCCCTCTTTGGTGCGAGCTTTTGCGTGGGGGACGAGACGGATGTGCGCTTCTGGCCGATCTGACAGGCCTGGTGGCCCCCGAGCATTGCGTGTCGCCTGTCGTTGGGGGTCGTCTGGCCTTGGCCGCTGGTCCCGGTACGATGAGCGCGCTCAGCGGCCGGACGGCTGGTGAGGGAGCGGTTGTTGATAGGGCCGTGCATAGTGGAGAGCCTGTCGCGAAATACACTCCTGGCGAGTGTTTTCGGCACTGCTTCGGGTGCCCCGGTAGTGCAATAAGAGAACGATAAGCGTGCGAGGGTCTGCTGAGGTGATGGCCGATGTGAGGCGGTCACAGTGTGGCCGCGACTAGTCGACCCGCGAGCAGCCAACCGCGAGACTTGAGCGTGCAGCCGAATAGACATATCCCGGTTTCTCATTAAAACCCGTGTGCATGTAGAGAAAAACGCTACAGAGCAGCATCTTACCAGGTGATCAATGTGCTCTTCTAGGATCATATGCCGGTTGATATTACGCAAGGCTATTAAAGGTTCTGCTCCCACGGATAATTGCACCTCTGCTGTTCAGTGCGACACGAGCTGAGCTTTAGGATTTTGACGTGATTCAAAACCACTCAGCTGCTTTCTGCTAGTACCTGATGTATGATGCTGGAAAAGCACTACGTAACAGCAACTAATTATGTTACACTTTCGGCACTTCAACAATATTGTGGTTCGATCCCAAAAAAGTCCCTGAGCGCTTTCCGAATGCTGGACAGTCTCAATCTTTCACGTGCCAACGCAAGACCTTATTGTAAATGCTGTAAACCAACGGTACAAGGATATGACAGTGGTGTCCCCCGCCCGGAGTCCCGGTGGCTGTGACGGCTTCTTCTGCAGCATCTGCGTAACATGCACGGCTCGGTCGTTTCGAGGAGCCAAACGGATAGGGCTCGGTACCAATGTGTTTGCCCATTATAGGCATGTGTCGGGCGAGCGCGCGCGCGCACACACACACACACACACACACACACACACGTACACACACACACACACACACACACACACACACACACACGTACACACACACACACACACACACACACACACACACACCACACACACACACCACACCACACACCCACACACAAACACACACACACACACACACACACACACACACACACACACACACACCCCACACACACAACCCACACACACACACACCACACACAAACACACACACACACACACACACACACATATATATATATATATATTATATATATTTTGACCTTCAATGTGGAGTCCGATCAAAGGTGCGCCCGGACTGGATCATAATGCACAATGTCGTTTCTGTCCGTCGATCTCGTATGATCATCGTCCATTACTGCCTGACGGCTCCCGGCATTCACGCCGCTGCTAGTCCCGACGCATCCGTGCAGCAGCGTTCCGTCGCCCTTCGTTACGCAACTCACGCAGAGCGACGGCATCCACTGCATAGCAGCACGCGGGTCCGGCTGCGAGCCGCTCCAACGACGCATTTACGCGCACGTGACCGCCGCCGGCACCCGGCAACTTGGACCGAGCGGAAGGAAAACGCCGAGCAGGGCTGTGGGCACGCTCAGGAAATTATTCTGGCGGTTATGCGCGTCCACATGATCCGAATATATCAGTAAGTGCAAGGTGTCCTCGAAAAGTCAAAGAATAACTCGCGCGGTGGCCGGCCTTAGCCACGCTTGTATTCCGTCGGGTACAGTTCAAACGCGTGTGCTTAACGGCGTCGGCGAACACGTGCAGCTAACAGGAGCGGTGGCTCCCAGTCTCCTTTAGCCTTGTGCTGGCTTGCGCTGGAGAAGGGACGGCTTGTGGCGTGGATGCCGCCCGTGGAGCACAAGGCAGCGGTGAGAGCTGGGCCGCGGAACCGGTTCTCCTCCCCCCACGTCTCGTGCACGCCCGGAACTTTCGCCCGTAACGTCAGTGTGGTCCACGGAGATCCTCTGTTACGACGAAGGCTTAGAAAGGCACGCTCTGTTCAGTCGGATTTCTGGTGAGCAGAATGGTGAACAAACTCAGGTCTACTAGTGAGCATGACGATATATATATATATATAATATATATAATATATATCTATATATGTGTGTGTGTGTATATGGATATATAATATGCTTAAGGACTATAGTTTATAGCATCACACTATGTATTCGACCTAAGGAAGTTACACGTGTGTACCAAGTCATCAGGTTAGCAAAATGTCACATAGCACAAAGCAGTTAGGCATTCTCATGACACTCACTGTTGTAACAATGCAGGTTCTGGGACTCTAAAAGGACCATAAACACAGTTGTGGTGTCCTGAAAAATAACTGGAAAGCAGCTTCCAACGCAGTTAACATTAAATCCTACCACCTATAGCTATAGGCACCTGGTATATACGCATATATAAATATATATGTATATATATGTATATATATACATATAATATAAATATGTATATATATGCATATGTTTAGATATATATATATACATAGATATATATATATAGTATAATATATATATATATATATATATATATATAGGCACCTGATAGCAGCACAGAAACTGCATTTCTTATTCAACGCAAGCATCAGCAAATGAACCAGCAGTGGTGAACAACAGCGTAGCACGTGCTGTTTCGTGTCACTCACTCTTCTGCTCTCAAAACTTTCCATGGTTGCCTTCCGGCCGTCATCGGAAATGCCCACTGAATGTACACTGAACTCGCAACTCGCCTGATTGCACCTTGCCCCGTCTCTGAGGTGTAAGCCTGCGCGATTCATAGTCCGAGCATCACCCGTCACGTACTTTGTTTAGTAACTCTCGCTACGGTTCACCATGATTCGCCGTTTTTCGTAATGATGAACGATAGGGGGTGGTGCGCCCCAGCCCCTGATTATTCCAAACTAATAACGATAGAGCTGAACAGAAGCACCGGTAGATTTGTCTCAACGAGCCTCGCTATTGATACTATTTCAAACTTTTTCAGCCTTACA
>NW_023597034.1:25307218-25314165 GCF_011947565.3 Pollicipes pollicipes | reverse complement strand
GTGCAGCGAATCCTTCTACATGCACCGCACGTACTTGATGAAGTTGGCGATGTAGCCGATGAGGAACAGGACGCCCACCACAGCGAAGGCACCCCTCCAGTCGCGGAAGAACTCCAGTGGCATCTTCTCGATGTCCCGTGACATCCGCAACGGCCCCATGTCGACGGGCGTGAAGCCCATGTCGCGCACCAGCTGCACCACCTGGTGCCGCGCCCGCTCCGAGTCGGTCGCGACCGGGATCTGGGACGGTGGTGCCAAGTGGAAACGACGGCTGGTGACAAGTGATAACGGGCCCGCCGGGGTGCTTAAAGTCGCCGATGATTAGTGAGTGATGTCGGAGACTGGTGACAGTGGTGGCCGTCACCATGGTGGCAATAACCGGCGCCATTACTGGGCACGGATGATAACTGGTGCCGCCTGGTGTGTGGCTGTTGTACTGTTTTGCTGTTGTTGGTGTATAAATGGTGGGGCTGTTGATCGGTAGTAAGTTTTGTTGCGCATGATCTTTGCTGTTGTTGCATGGTTCTTAAACATGTCCGTACCGGAGGCTCATTGGACTAGAGCCTTCCGATCCACCCACCCTTGGCGATGTGGGTTCGAGTCGCTTTAGGCGCCCGTTATTTGCCCCTGTCAGGCATAACCCGCGGTCGGTGGCACCGGCTGTTCTAAAGACCTGGTGACATCAGAGGGCAGGACGGACCATGCCGAGCATTGCGGCATGCTGAGCTTTTGCCACTAAACTCCGCCATTCACCTGGGATTTCACGATCATATGGTAGGGGTCAGGGGTCAAACGTCAAGCACTGCTGGGTGTGAGTTTTGAGTTTTGAGTTCTGAAATCCATCCATTCAAAAAACAATCGGACGAAATCTTCAAGAAGCGGATCGGAAAACAGCGCTGCAGAACACACTGAAGTGGTATACCAACCTCCTTGCTGCCCTGGATTCCTCCTGTCTCCAGCAGGTAGGCTGACACCACGTTGAAGGCTTTGACGACGACGGCCGACGGCACCAGCTCCTGCAGATGCTCCGCGTTGGAGCGCAGGCTGCGGTCAGCAGCCCGCGCAGGTCACAGCCAGTCATGGTCCGATCTCGTTGCAGCATAACGGGACAGTAAATCGAGCCAGGCAAATTGCAGAGCCGCGAAACGCGGGCGTTCCAGATAGCGGGCGAAGCAATGCGCGGAGATATGCCATTGGCACAGGGCTGCTGCATCTCGTTATGATTTGTCCAATGACAGCGCTGCTTTCCGTAAGAGCTGTGAGCCATTAAAGTATACAGGGACAACAATACTTTCCAAGACAAACACAGCGGTGGATTCTACTAATTTGTGCAAGTTCTTCCCATAATTCCATCCCATACGTGGCCGTGTTCATATTCTGTGCGACCGCTCTGGCTTTCCAGTCCCCACCTACCACTCAGCATCGTCACCAACGAGCAGCGCCACGGTGCTGGCCCGGCTCCAACGCCTACCTCAGCGCCTTGCCCGACACGGGGCCGTTACTGACGTCGATCAGCACCTTGTTCTTCAGCACGTGCAGCGGGAGAGAGTCGTAGAAATCGCGCGCCACGGCCACCACCACCGGTCAGCGGCAGCGATAGCGTCCACCTGGGACGCCAGGGTGGCCCCAGTGGCTTCGATCAGCTTCATCATGTCACTGCGAGGGCGAGGGCAGGTCAGGTGGACTCTAAATCGCGATTGCGCACGGCGGGCTTGCGAGGCCATGGAGCCCGACCATGGGCCCAGGCAGGGAATCTACACCATAACTGGGAGTACGTAACTTGTGCTCTCAACACTCGAGAGATGGCGCTCTCGCTTCTGAGCCCGGGGGCTGAGCAGCCTCTGCCAACTCCTCAGCGGGTTGAGATGATCGCCCCAGTGAACTGGTTTTCCTTCCAATCCCGCGCCTCGGCACGGTCCGACCGGGTCTGATAACTGCCCCGTCTCAGAAGGAGCTCGCGTCGGTGTCAGCGGACCCTCGGCACGGTGTGGTCGGGTCTGATGGTGGCACAGTCACGCAGGAGACTCGCGCTGGCGTCTGCAGACAGGCCGAAGTGCTCGAGCACGGATAATCATCGGTTTGGCGATAATCACTGTGATCAGAGCAAGGGTACAGCCACGGCGACGCAGGCGGCGCCGATGAGCCGGCCCGGTGTGGCGTGGGGAATGCGTCGGACCGAAGGAGAAACAGGGAGTGCCCACTAAAATTCTTTTTCAGACGAGATGTAGCCCACCAGAAAATTAATTAATTTCGTTTTCTCAAAACGAGCACTAAGTTTTGATTTTAAGAGTAAATTTTGATACCCAACGCATCCCAAACGCCGAGAACTTAACAGCCTTGCGCTGTGTCTTTGGATTCAAACCTCGTCATAACAGAAGTCTACCACCACTTGGTGCTCGCCTTCCAAAAGTGCTGTCTAATGGCCACGACTTTGTACAACTATTGCAGCGTTATTAGCAAATTCCTATCACAATGAGAAGGCCAAGACAACGTGAAGACTATGCCACCTTCCCACGCATTCAATTTCAAAATAGCTGTATCAGTGGGACTACCCATCAGAGCCGTGCGGCCCACATCGATAAGCTATTTTCCATTAGGTACAAATAACGTTACATAATTTTTCCCCATCAAGTTGTGTATTTTTCTATTTGCGAGAAGTTTAAGTGACAGCAATGTTGTGACATTTTCGCGTAAGCATGGGTCCAGTAGAAGGTAGGCGCGACAAAGTGGTTCCTTACAATTGGCAGCGTTTCAGTCCATAGTATCAAGACAAAGGCGAACCTTAAAATGACAATGTTGGAGTGTTATTGCAATAGTGTACTGGATTTGTTGGCCGAAAACCCCCTTTATAAAGCAGGATGTTTCGTTCCTTCCAAGAAAAATAGAACTTGACGGCTTGTTTTGTGAGACCAATCCTTTTAGGCTTCGACATGCATGGCAGGACGATGCTTGAAATTTACGTCAGCAGCGGACGTCACGGACGTTGTTGACGCTAGAGGTGCTCACTGCCATGCATGATAGGTGATAAAATGTGCGCACTTGATTGATGGGGGGATAGAATCGTAAACATACATTTTTATTAGGCGAAGTCGAAGAGCAACTTGCACATTACGGCGTTTAGACAGGTCTTGCGAATAGATGTTCCTTGCGGCATACCCATTAACACGTCACGAGTAGAAAGTATGTTTGCAAGAGATGTTGACACAAACACTGGGTGAGAGAGGTCGACTCAGATTTGCCCGACACCGCAATCCGTTCACCCATATCATCAGAAAACTGATTAAGTCACATGGTGCGATGCCAAAGCACCCACAACGTGTTCCGTGTATCAGCAGGTGCTCTATGCCGTGCTGAAGCGTGCGTGAATTATTTTTTCTTATCTCTGATCGCCGCATGGCGTATGGAATGACACGATTTTAATGGCGTTATTATGTCCCCGATATACCTTTCCTCATTTTCGCGGGCGTGTAGCTAAGGAACTAGAGGGGCTTAAGAAGAGTAGAATTGTAAATAGCACCGGAAGTTCTTCAAGGTGGCTACTTCAGTTCAAAACCCCATATAAATGTGGGATACGCCCTTAAGTACATACTGTATACACATCGATATAGAAAAACCGTGGATAATGTAAGGCAAATAGGACAGCCAGAAACGGCCGCATGTATGCAAGAACCATGTCCATATGTGGGTAATACATAGGTCGGCATATCGTGGCAGACTATGGCAGATCGATTTCATGACACTGGTGTCAAAATAATTGGTCAGCTAGGAGCCCATTCTGTAGTATGCCCATTTAGGGCACAGCTCTGTGGAACGATAAGCTATTTAGTCTTGATCACAGCGGCTGATTATTTGTTATGTCGGGCGTTTATGTCATAGCATGGTTGCTTTCATCGCATCTGAGCGATGTATGAGTGAGCGCTGAAGACCTGTCTGCCGTTCAGAGGCAGACTCAGCCACAAGAGCGAAAGAGGCCTAACAAACAGTGCAAGTAAAAAAAAGAACAGAAAAAAACAGCACACGCAGCGCAACCAGCAAACGCATTAGAAATGATTTTGTTTTCGGAAAGACATGCCAGTGCAGGGGACCCTGCATAGTCTGCACACTCTCTTTTTGTGTGTCATTTTGAAACGGCAACCCATCCCGGCTGAGGGTGTCGCTGCCTCCACCTGGAAAGCCGCCGGCCAGCCAGCCATGACGCCCTCTCGCCTGCCACCGCTTCCGGCGCTCTCCAACAAAGGGCCCGCCAACAGTGGAGCGCGACGCTCTCAGAGCCGACGGGGTGGCACAGTCACGCCATTAGCGAAGCCTTTTTCAGAAGCGGTCGAACGGTCTGTGGCGCCACGGTGATGTATGTGGGTCCGGACACCGCGGGACGCTGCGATGGAGAAATCTCAGAGTGGGCACCGCCCGGTTATCTCCGAGACCTGGACAGATTGGGGCAGGTTATGTAATTCAAGCAGATCATTAACGTTACGGTAATACATTTCTGACCGGAACTTTTATGAAAAATTACGGCACATGCATACAGCAAATGTTACCATTGGAGCACACAGTGATACAGTGCCGCGATGTATGCATGCCGGATGATAGCAAGCAAGCCTGTGTCTTAGAGCTAGCTGGAGTAAAACGTGTGTCCCATAGAGCTCGTCCCATTTCCCAACGCTTGGTATAATATCACTTACTGCAAACTGTTCCGGAGGTTCCTTGCGAATGAATACCTCAGAGCACCAATGTGTGGTCGTCGTACTAGAAAATCCTGCTTCCACAAACCATCAGCCATTTTTCATAGTTATTGCATAGCAAACCAACCGAATATGCTGCTACCCAGCAAACCAACCGAAGCCTATTTTTGAGCACATATATGGCAAGGATAACAGCGGCAAACATCTGAACTGTTTTGAAAGCAAAGAGCCAGTGACCAAGATTTCGGATTTTGCCTGGGCCAATGTAGCGTTTATAAACTTAGCACTGAGATAAGCAGCTTCAAGCATATCCTTTCCAGTAATCAACGTGGTTTTTAACGTTCTCACCGCACCACACCTGTTCGGCCTCCTTCTGATGTTGCTGGTAGTAAAACGCCGATGATTCACACTCGGTAACATTCTACCCCTCGCGCGCCTGCCCCTACCCATTCAAAGCGCCCACGACCACACTTCTGATGAGCCCGACTCACGCCTGCTTTTGCTTGGCGGGTGCCGATGGTGACCGTGTAGCCGGAGGCGACAGCGCGCTGTGGAGAGCCCGGCCGAAGTCGCCCGTGCCGAGCACGCAGAGGCTGCGGCTGTGGCCGGGGCTGACCCCCAGCTCTATGTCGTCACGCGCCACCTCGTACCCGCCGTTGCTGGCCATCCCGCAAGCCGCGTCCAGCGAGCCGGAGACCTGCAATGGCGGCGAGCTGGTGTCAGTAGCGCACTGAGCTAGCAGGCTCGACAGGGGGGCCGCGGTTCAGCATCGCTAGGCTCTTTTTGTATTGTATGCTGCGGTGTAACTTTTTAAAAGCACTTGGGGGAAGGGAGCTGAACCGATCAGACATCAGCAAGAAAGGCCTTAAACCTTGGTGTTTCGATGTCATGAACCTGGAGCGCTCATATTGAAATAATCAACCTTCAGTATACAAGGAGGCGGTGATTATACGATTATACGCCACTGTCAAAAAATGTCGGTTCTGGTTGAGGAACCTGACGTTTCGAAGCTGCGCTGATGGTCAGATTTATTCGCGTTAGTCGATCAAAACTACTCCAGTATTCTCTCACTCTGGAATACATCGCACATAACATGTTGATTGGATTCCTCGACAAATTTTGTGGTGCAACCAGGTGGAGAGATGACTGCCGAGCTCGGCTGGTTAGAGCGCGTGGTTTGATTCACGGACCAGTCGTCAGCTGGCGTTCGAGTCGCTTTAAGCGTTTGCTATGCCTTACCGATTGGGATAGCTTGCGGTCGTTGGCAGCGGCCGAGTCGCTTTAAGCGCTCGCTATGCCCTGCCGATTGGGATAGCTTGCGGCCGGTGGCAGCGGTCGCGCTAACGGTCAGATAGTGTCAGAGGGACAGAATGGACCGTGCCGAGGCACTGCGGCATGTTAAGCTTTCGTCGCGGAGTTCTGCCCTTCACCCGGAATCACTGATGACCACCGCTGTCGCTGGTCGTGTTTTCCATTCAATCAGCAGTCGAATATCACCGTAGTGACGATTGGTGCGACACTTGCCACTGTTGAAGAAAACATGGAGTTAATCTAAGCCATGTTGTACTTTTAAAAGCTGCCGCATACAGCAGTTGGCTGTTCTTTATCCCAACCCAGGTGTTAGAATGTAAAAATCCTGTTAAACGTTCACAGCCAGCCCTACATATGAAGGAGTTGCAACGACAAAACATTGAGTACTTGCCGGTTACTATTTGATACAAGATGGATGTGGTGCTAATACCCATATGTCCAGGCAGTTAGTGTACCACTAATGAGGATGCTTTTTTCTGTATTTCTTTGGCCCAGCACTCTCATTTGCTTCTGAGGGGCTCAAGTCGATATTGAGGGATCAAGAGCCCCGACAGTATGAAAGCCATACCGCTGACTGTACGCCAGACGCAAACTTTCAGTGACGCCGGTGTGGGATATTAGCAAGAACCTACAAATATTCGTGTCTTAATCCACAAAGATATGTGATTGTGGAGACAACATTTCCTTACCACTTTTTCACGCAAAACTAAGGGACCATAACAGCGCTAACCTTGACCAAAAGTGAAATGCAGGCTGTTATCTCCGCGGTCACTTATTAGCAGCTGTGGAATGACTGGTGCAGACCCACTAAACGTGACTCTACCGCACCCACCCCTTCCCAAAAACAGCATCTTCCGTTCGAAATCAAGCTGGTGCGGATACTGTGGCAGGATGTCCCATCGCCAGAGATCTTTAATTGACTGCAAAGGCGGTCACCAGTAGGCAATTTACGGC
>NW_023597034.1:25299718-25302218 GCF_011947565.3 Pollicipes pollicipes | reverse complement strand
TTCTGATTACGATTCGCACAATGCTGAGCTGTTCGGGTGACTAGAAGCATCGCCATCGCTTGCATCGTTGTGGCAATGGCGTTAACTTCGCGTCCAAATCAAGCAATATATGGTGCTTCTGACCTGGGAGCCTCAGCACCGATATGGAAAATCTACAACGGTATAGTACAAGGATTGACTCCTGTGTCAGCACTTGCTACATAATGCTCCGAACGCAGCTCATTTGAAACAATTGCACACGAGAATATGCATCGTTCATGTGCACAGTTTTACGGATTGCTGATGCTGTTTGTTGCCTGGGCATGTCGCGCTTCTTGGCGTGTAGCTAAATATAATGAGACGGTGAGGAGAGAGAGAGAGAGAGAGAGAGAGAGAGAGAGAGAGAGAGAGAGAGAGAGAGAGAGAGAGAGAGAGAGAGAGAGAGAGAGAGAGAGAGAGAGAGAGAGAGAGAGAGAGAGAGAGAGGAGGGAGGGAGAGACTGCATTATACTAGTGACACACCCTGGGATCCCAACAACAGCCCATTAACCTTTCTCAGCCTCTCCTTCCGCACCTGGAAAGGCTAATGTACGCTTGTATTTCACTCGAGATGCTTACGATCTATCCATTGGCCTTCTCAGATAACGTCCGATTGTTATCTGAGAATGGAGTTTTCCCGCTTGCGTCTGAACACAATACTCCGGAGCTACTAGGCCACACACTCAGCGTCTGAACACAATACTCCCGAGCTACTAGGCCACACACTCAGCGCCGTCCCGAACGCGTTGCTACAAAGGCTCATTACGCGGCTGACTCTGCTCACCACAACACCGGCAGGCTGCCCCGTCGGATCCCCGGGATCGCTCCCACCCCATCCTTAGCCATGACCGGGTCGCCTTGGCTTCGGCCGCGCCAGGTGACCGCTGGCTGCCGTGCTCCAGCGGCGTGAGCGAGCGCTCACACTGCTCGCGCTGCCGCCATGGAAGGCCATTGTTCTCTCCCGGCCGGCGGCTTCGCGTCTCGTTGATATTGAATGGAAGTGGCGCATGCTGACAGTCACGTGACACGGGTCGTGGTCGAGGCTCTGAATGGAGGCGCGTCACATGTCAGTGGCGGAAGACTTGGACGTTACATGTTTACGACACTTACGGTGGGAAAGAACGGGTGAAGCAAGTCCCGCTCTCGTTCTCGCCGCAACTATTTCATGTCAGGCTATAATAACATCCGCCGCAAGGTACGTAAGCTCATGAGAAAAAGGCTCAACACCACAAACAAGCTCAAGGACAGCACAGCAGCAAAAATAACTTGAGAATTGGCAAGTAGTTCATGTGGGCGTTGATGAGTCGACAACGTTTTTCCTCAGAGGTCGTTCAGAGGTCATTTCCCAGGTGCTTACTGGTGGTGAGCATCGTGGAGACCCCGGCTAAGACCAGGTTACGACTCTCAGTCACCAACAGACAGTAAAATGTCTGTGGTCGCCATGGCATATCGATTATGGCTCATATTTTTTTGTTTCTGCCGTCGTGTGATCTTAAGATAGCTGTCTGGCGATGGCCAAAGCGTGCATATGCATCATACCAATGTGTGGAAACAGCATCGCTCTAGCGACGTTGTGAACATGTCTTAGACAATACGCCTGCAAGTCTTACTCATTGTTGTACACCTATCCGAAGAAGTGAAGACCACTTCCTTCCTTTTCCCGCCTTCGCGATGTTGTCTGCTGGGATTGACAGGTTTGGCACGCAGTAGCTGAATGTGTAAGCTCTTGTAGAGGCGTGGACCGGGATACCGACCATCTGATTAAGGCCCCAGATGGGCCTGGGAAACCCAGAGCCGCCCGCGGCCTGGCTGCTGAGCCACGCCATGTCTGCTGGAGGCCAGCAGTGGAGCGCGCGCGGGTGGACCACGGACGACGGTCAGGGCTTAACGCTGCCGCTGTACCATCACCACCCCCGCGAGCTCGCGACGTCTGTTCGGTCGCAGTCGTCGATGAACTCTGTTCAACAATGGATGCCTTATGAGGATTCCCCCGATTCCTGCATGTTCAGCGCAATCTGAGTACGGACAGGAATTGTCAAGGCCACGTGAATTGCACCACATAACCAGAGGATAATAACTTCAGGCCTCCTCACCATGACGTGCAAGTTTTTCGACGCAGTTGTTTCGCCCGCCTTTGCCTTGAACCGTCAGCCATCCAAGGTCAGAAGAGCAACCATCAGGTATGCCGTTCGTCGATTACCAATGTTTATCCGGGATCCATAACGCACCGTCCGCTGAGCGACGAGCATATGAGACTTTGTGAGTCCTCGCTCTCGCTATCACCCTCGGTCTCTCTCCGCGAACAATTTTCGTCCGAAAGCCTGCGAGGTGGTAATACTTCAGGTTCCGATTTCGCTATTTGACACCAAAAATGCTTTACTCAGGCCGGGTCCGAGCCTTGTTACGAAGCACCAGGGTCAGATGGTCTTCGGCTTACATGCTTCGGTTTTTGGACCGGCGCGGCAAACCAAGCGCGATATATT
>NW_023597034.1:25289718-25292218 GCF_011947565.3 Pollicipes pollicipes | reverse complement strand
ATTCTGAGTACAATGGTGTGTCTTTGTATGTGTTTTGAGCATATATTTATTACATGTGGCTCGGTGAATACAACAATGTCGGCGCGACGCGCGAGTTCCGCAGCATCGTCGGTCGCCGCCCACCGCCTGCGTCGGCCATAGATTGCTGTGTGGTGTACCTAAAAAAACACCGCTGTTCCGAAACCAGAAAACGTAGTAACGTTTTTTTTTGTTAAAACACGTGCAATAGCTACCTGATACACATCGTCAAATTAGAACGCACCAGTGGCTATTCAAAAGATGGACGAGATTGTGCAGCATGCCAGGCAGCTATTTTCAACAACAAAAAACATTAGGGCTGGGTCGCATCGACCCCCTTTCAGGGCAAGGGATAACGTCCGCTCGAGTGTGGGATCAAATTCACCCCCAAGAGATCTTGTAGAATAATGCATGAGCGTAGCAGCGTAACCACGACAAACCTCGCACACCTGTAGGCAATCGAATAGCAGATCTTTGGTTAACGAAGTTAGGTGGCGGGGGATGGGATAATTGCGCCCGTGAGAAAATTGCACCCTTCCTCGCTATAGGCCAAACAGCAGGTATGGCTGTAAAGTATGACCGAACACTGATTGGTGGTCAAAATAGGCTAGGTCTAGGAAACCAGCTTTCCGGTTGTATAACGCAACGGCTATGGTCCCGAGATTTGTCAAGCACATTTGGCTGAAAAACACTGTAAGTTTTTCTGGGAAATTTGCAAATTTGTGTCCAGAAATAAGATCTGTAAGCACCTTCATCACCAAATTTGGTTTCTGCGCTGAGTTTGCACTATGTGTAGTCTAAGCACGGGTTTGACCGATTTTGTCTCTCGGTAGAATGCTTCGTAACATATATGTGATCACTCTGGCGGGCCGCATAAGGCGCTCTCGTGGCGCGCGGCGTATTTATCCGCCACGGGCCACATGCCGCCGTTTAATGTGCTAGTACGCACACCCCAGGACCATGTGGAAGCCAAACGACGTAAGACATGACGCACCGTAGGCAGATCCTTGTTTCTACGTCAATATCTCAACATTGCATAGTTTCATATAAAGTGTATAGCTTGGAGGCAACTCGAAATCTCCCGCGAGTGCAATTGAATGTTATTGTCATGACGGGCTAAATGCATCACATGTGCTTTACTCAATTACCCCTCACGGGTAGCCGCGGAGGAAGGCATGCGCGTCACATAGACAAAGAGTTCTTAGCGGTTAGCGACGAAGAAAGCCTTACACGGTTGGTTCGCTGGTTATTCGGATTAGAGCCCATTCAACTAGAATTGGTCATTTCAACGCATTTCGGGGATAAAGGAGATTGAATAACGGTGGGGCAGAACTGCATGTGCCTGGGCGGCCAACCGGCGAACTTAGCTCGAGCAGTGCCCCTCTGCGGGGTATGCGCTGGGTGTGCGGTCGGGGCCCCCTCCAGGGGGCCTCTCGGCCCACTCGTGGCTGGCGCATGCAGCCTGCCGAACCGTGTCGAGCCCATGGCGTCAATTTGCAGCAGATCAAGAACACGCGGAAGGATGAAGCGACTGAAAAAGTGAAAGCCGTGAGTTCTAGACGACCTAAAAACCTTAAACGTTTGTTTCAAAGGACGAAAGCCATATTTACGTCGGGCGGCTTGACAGAAGGGATGTGGGACGTTTGATGAGACGGTTGGGGCAGTGCATGGCGAAGAAGGCTCGAATCCTGAGACAAGGCGAGATGATGTTTTGAATTCTATAACAGTGACGGTACTCCAGATGCTCGAGAAAAGGGTCAAGAACAAGATCTCCGGGAAAAAAACACATACAAATTGATCAGCTGGCGGAAGAATGACTCCACTTCTGGGGTCTGCCAAGTTTCACCGCAGCCCACATGAAGAAAGCAGCTATGCTTACCGCAGAGAAAGGCGCACCGTTAAGAACAACCTATTTGGAGGCAGCAAGGCCGTATAAGTTTGATGACAATAGAGAGCATATTCATCCCCAGGGATGGAGATACTAGATTTACTCCATACATGTAACCATCTTCGAAGTTATCCGCTGGGGAGGAAGGTGTATGTCATCACCGACCACTGGACACTTACGATGCTCTGAAGTGTTGTTGAGAGATATCGTTGTGTACGGAGCTACTGAAGTATGGTTGAGTGATAACCGTACCACTTTCAGGAATACAGTGATGAACAGTTTTTGCATAGAGCTCAGTATCAGACAGCTTTCCTTCTACGCCCTCATCAGAGCATCAGATTGGTGAAGGGATACATGTGCTGGATCAAAGAGTGAAGCCCGGTCGGTCGAAGAAATTACATTGGTGCTGGAAAACAGGCTTCCGCATGGTTGAGCACTCAGTGCGAGTATGCTTGAGGGGTTAACTGATTGATTTTCAGAGAGCAAAAATGATTTTTGGGCAGAAGGAGGGGCTTATGAGCTGGCAAAAGAGTCCCGAGTAGCTAAAATGCTGGTGTCAAGATAGTCGCGAGAATAAAAGAAGCGGGGGGGGGG
>NW_023597034.1:25267280-25288826 GCF_011947565.3 Pollicipes pollicipes | reverse complement strand
TAATAGATATATATATGTGTATATATATCTATATATATATATATATATTTGACCTTCAATGTGGAGTCCGATCAAAGGTGCGCCCGGACTGGATCATAACTGCACAATGTCGTTTCTGTCCGTCGATCTCGTATGATCATCGTCCATTACTGCCTGACGGCTCCGGCCATCACGCCGCTGCTAGTCCCGACGCATCGTGCAGCAGCGTTCCGTCGCCCTTCGTTACGCAACTCACCGCAGCGACCGGCACTCCACTGCATAGCAGCACGCGGGTCCGGCCTGCGAGCCGCTCCAACGACGCATTTACGCGCACGTGACCGCCGCCGGCACCCCGGCAACTTGGACCGAGCGGAAAGGAAAACGCCCGAGCAGGGCTGTGGGCACGCTCAGGAAATTATTCTGGCGGTATGCGCGTCCACATGATCCGAATATATCAGTAAGTGCAAGGTTGTCCTCGAAAAGTCAAAGAATAACTCGCGCGGCTGGCCGGCCTTAGCCACGCTTGTATTTCCGTGTCGGGTACAGTTCAACACGCTGTGCTTAACGGCGTCGGCGAACCACGTGCAGCTAACAGGAGCGGTGCTCCCAGTCTCCTTTAGCCTTGTGCTGGCTTGCGCTGGAGAAGGGACGGCTTGTGGCGTGGATGCCGCCCGTTGGAGCACAAGGCAGCGGTGAGAGCTGGGCCGCGGAACCGGTTCTCCTCCCCCCACGTCTCGTGCACGCCCGGAACTTTCGCCGTAACGTCAGTGAGTCCACGGAGATGCTCTGTTACGACGAAGGCTTAGAAAGGCACGCTCTGTTCAGTCGGATTTCTGGTGAGCAGAATGGTGAACAAACTCAGGTCTACTAGTGAGCATGACGATATATATATATATATATATATATATATATATATATATATATGTGTGTGTGTGTATATATGGATATATAATATGCTTAAGGACTATAGTGTTATAGCATTCACACTTAGTATTCGCACCCTAAGGAAGAGTACACTGCGTGTTACCAAGTCATCAGGTTAGCAAAATGTCACATAGCACAACGCAGTTAGGCATTCTCATGACACTCACTGTTGTAACAATGCAGGTTCTGGGACTCTAAAAGGACCATAAACCACAATTGTGGTGTCCTGAAAATAACTGGAAAGCAGCTTCCAACGCAGTTAACATTAAATCCTACCACCTATAGCTATAGGCACCTGGTATATACGCATATATAAATATATATGTATATATATGTATATATATAAATATATATATATATATATGTATATATATATATACATATATGTTTATATATATATATATATATATATATATATATATATATATATATATATATATATAGGCACCTGATAGCAGCACAGAAACTGCATCTCTTATTCAACGCAAGCATCAGCAAATGAACCAGCAGTGGTGAACAACAGCGTAGCACGTGCTGCTTTCGTGTCACTCACTCTTCTGCTCTCAAAACTTTCCCATGGTTGCCTTCCGGCCGTCATCGGAAATGCCCACTGAATGTACACTGAACTCGCAACTCGCCTGATTGCACCTTGCCCCGTCTCTGAGGTGTCTAGCCTGCGCGATTCATAGTCCGAGCATCACCCGTCACGTACTTTGTTTCGTAACTCTCGCTACGGTTCGCCATGATTCGCCGTTTTTCATAATGATGAACGATAGGGGGTTGGTGCGCCCCAGCCCCCTGATTATTCCAAACTAATAACGATAGAGCTGAACAGAAAGCACCGGTAGATTTGTCTCAACGAGCCTCGCTATTGATACTATTTCAAACTTTTTCAGCCTTACATCATACATACGAGATCATGATTCGTGGTGCAAAATTTGAAATGTTTCTTGTTTGATTCTGAGTACAATGGTGTGTCTTTGTATGTGTTTTGAGCATATATTTATTACATGTGGCTCGGTGAATACAACAATGTCGGCGCGACGCGCGAGTTCCGCAGCATCGTCGGTCGCCGCCCACCGCCTGCGTCGGCCATAGATTGCTGTGTGGTGTACCTAAAAAAACACCGCTGTTCCGAAACCAGAAAACGTAGTAACGTTTTTTTTTGTTAAAACACGTGCAATAGCTACCTGATACACATCGTCAAATTAGAACGCACCAGTGGCTATTCAAAAGATGGACGAGATTGTGCAGCATGCCAGGCAGCTATTTTCAACAACAAAAAACATTAGGGCTGGGTCGCATCGACCCCCTTTCAGGGCAAGGGATAACGTCCGCTCGAGTGTGGGATCAAATTCACCCCCAAGAGATCTTGTAGAATAATGCATGAGCGTAGCAGCGTAACCACGACAAACCTCGCACACCTGTAGGCAATCGAATAGCAGATCTTTGGTTAACGAAGTTAGGTGGCGGGGGATGGGATAATTGCGCCCGTGAGAAAATTGCACCCTTCCTCGCTATAGGCCAAACAGCAGGTATGGCTGTAAAGTATGACCGAACACTGATTGGTGGTCAAAATAGGCTAGGTCTAGGAAACCAGCTTTCCGGTTGTATAACGCAACGGCTATGGTCCCGAGATTTGTCAAGCACATTTGGCTGAAAAACACTGTAAGTTTTTCTGGGAAATTTGCAAATTTGTGTCCAGAAATAAGATCTGTAAGCACCTTCATCACCAAATTTGGTTTCTGCGCTGAGTTTGCACTATGTGTAGTCTAAGCACGGGTTTGACCGATTTTGTCTCTCGGTAGAATGCTTCGTAACATATATGTGATCACTCTGGCGGGCCGCATAAGGCGCTCTCGTGGCGCGCGGCGTATTTATCCGCCACGGGCCACATGCCGCCGTTTAATGTGCTAGTACGCACACCCCAGGACCATGTGGAAGCCAAACGACGTAAGACATGACGCACCGTAGGCAGATCCTTGTTTCTACGTCAATATCTCAACATTGCATAGTTTCATATAAAGTGTATAGCTTGGAGGCAACTCGAAATCTCCCGCGAGTGCAATTGAATGTTATTGTCATGACGGGCTAAATGCATCACATGTGCTTTACTCAATTACCCCTCACGGGTAGCCGCGGAGGAAGGCATGCGCGTCACATAGACAAAGAGTTCTTAGCGGTTAGCGACGAAGAAAGCCTTACACGGTTGGTTCGCTGGTTATTCGGATTAGAGCCCATTCAACTAGAATTGGTCATTTCAACGCATTTCGGGGATAAAGGAGATTGAATAACGGTGGGGCAGAACTGCATGTGCCTGGGCGGCCAACCGGCGAACTTAGCTCGAGCAGTGCCCCTCTGCGGGGTATGCGCTGGGTGTGCGGTCGGGGCCCCCTCCAGGGGGCCTCTCGGCCCACTCGTGGCTGGCGCATGCAGCCTGCCGAACCGTGTCGAGCCCATGGCGTCAATTTGCAGCAGATCAAGAACACGCGGAAGGATGAAGCGACTGAAAAAGTGAAAGCCGTGAGTTCTAGACGACCTAAAAACCTTAAACGTTTGTTTCAAAGGACGAAAGCCATATTTACGTCGGGCGGCTTGACAGAAGGGATGTGGGACGTTTGATGAGACGGTTGGGGCAGTGCATGGCGAAGAAGGCTCGAATCCTGAGACAAGGCGAGATGATGTTTTGAATTCTATAACAGTGACGGTACTCCAGATGCTCGAGAAAAGGGTCAAGAACAAGATCTCCGGGAAAAAAACACATACAAATTGATCAGCTGGCGGAAGAATGACTCCACTTCTGGGGTCTGCCAAGTTTCACCGCAGCCCACATGAAGAAAGCAGCTATGCTTACCGCAGAGAAAGGCGCACCGTTAAGAACAACCTATTTGGAGGCAGCAAGGCCGTATAAGTTTGATGACAATAGAGAGCATATTCATCCCCAGGGATGGAGATACTAGATTTACTCCATACATGTAACCATCTTCGAAGTTATCCGCTGGGGAGGAAGGTGTATGTCATCACCGACCACTGGACACTTACGATGCTTCTGAAGTGTTGTTGAGAGATATCGTTGTGTACGGAGCTACTGAGGTATGGTTGAGTGATAACCGTACCACTTTCAGGAATACAGTGATGAACAGTTTTTGCATAGAGCTCAGTATCAGACAGCTTTCCTTCTACGCCCTCATCAGAGCATCAGATTGGTGAAGGGATACATGTGCTGGATCAAAGAGTGAAGCCCGGTCGGTCGAAGAAATTACATTGGTGCTGGAAAACAGGCTTCCGCATGGTTGAGCACTCAGTGCGAGTATGCTTGAGGGGTTAACTGATTGATTTTCAGAGAGCAAAAATGATTTTTGGGCAGAAGGAGGGGCTTATGAGCTGGCAAAAGAGTCCCGAGTAGCTAAAATGCTGGTGTCAAGATAGTCGCGAGAATAAAAGAAGCGGGGGGGGGGGGACTTCCCGCGAGAAAGCGGGGCGCTTAGCAGGCAGAAAGCCCTCAACTCAACATCTAAAGGGGTTAGGCCCTGAGCATGGGGCTGTCTGCAGCTCATTCGGTTTTTTTTTTGTCTCTTGGTGACCTTTGACTTGGCCTAAGGTCACCATGTTCTGGAAATGATCGGATATCGGCTGTGGCGCATGGACCAGAGAAGGTTTTGTGGTAATCTGCGCCGAGGGCTCGGAGCACTGGTTGTCTGCAAACTGATTTTTTAGATTTTTTGCATTTTGGTTACTAGTCACCTGACCCGGTCACTATCTTCTGGCTAGAGTAGATTACGAACTAAGTTCTATCGCATGGTAAAGATTTCGTGTTGATCGGCTACATAGGCTCGGAGAATAAGGTTGCCAGCAGGTTTTGTCAGTCGTTTAGTCTCTCTCGTAAGTGCTCGCGTACGAACTTCTGGGATGTTGGATTTGGCGGGAGACGCGTCGTGGCGGATGCGACGGAGGAGGTGCTATTGGAATTGGGTGGGTATTTGTGCATTTCGTTTTGATGTGTGCTGCTCGCATGAGTTTGCCTCTGCAACCACGTAAATTTAATTTCGCTTTAGCATGCACCACGAGCGAAGTGAAACGTAGGTGATGTCTACTTTGGAGAATACCCTGACACCTGCATAACATTTCCCATTACTGTGCATGTTAAACTGGACATTATCAATGTATTTCCACAGCACAGATTCACTTCTTGGCCACCACCCTCTCTTGTGTATGACAGAGCTATGCCTGATAAGAAGTAAGGATGCACCCATGGAATGTGCATCAAAAGAAGCGTGGCATTGTGAATGCATATTAACATTTGTTTCAGTGCTGGTGTCCATATGTAGGCACAATCAGAGGCTACCATGATATCATTCTTTGTGTTGAAGGCACAGGTGTACACAAGGTAGAACAGGTAACAATGCATTTGTGTGCCAGTTGCCCTATTGCTGAAGTCCTCTAAACTGAGGCCAGGGAAATTTTGGGGGAATTAAAAGAAGAAAAAAACATTATGGAGCATTGTGCCTAAGATTATATTTGTAACATAGGATCTATTCCTGTTGCTCCTTTAACCTCCTCTAACCTTTGCAGAGCTTGCCATTGGATTGGAGGTTGTTGCTTGCCACCCTCTAATCTCTGAAAAGAAAGATAGTTTTTCAGGAGAGTTTGGAGCAGTTGTAGAAATTGGTGGGGACAGCTTATTCATATTCTTTTTTGGTCTTTTTCTTGGCACATAACAAATGTCTGCTGTGTGACTTGGTGCTAATAGGTTATATCCTCAGTCAACCATATAGTTTCAGAATTATTATTGCACATATTTACATTGTTGAATATGTTTTTCAATGATCACAACATCTTAGCTATTTGTTATTAGTGTGCAAAAACTATTGGTTTAAATTGTGTTCAGACAGCTTTTCCCTTCCCCAAAGTTATTCTGTTGGCAGCAGATTCAATGCAGATCCATCACTCCTGGATCATTCTCCATGCTAAGCTTCTCTTTTTGGAGGAGTGGCCAGAACAGACCCAAAATGATTCCTTGAAACATTGGTCCTTTGTACTAAAATTTATGACAAACTTTTGCCAATTTCTTTGTGCTCAGATGTATGGCTATGTATGTTGAAATTGTTCATGGAAGATGTCCTGGACATGTTCAGTATAACATGTGTTTGTTGTAGTTTGGCCTGTAGGTACTGTTGTAGCCTGCATGGTAGTTGGAGGTATCTATAGGCTACAGATATGCCTACAAAAGCATTATTGTTATCTATTCTACTATGTCTCTTTTAATATCCATGCTGTGCAGGTTTCAAGTGCTTTTTTAATGAAAATATACAATTGTATATGTATATTATTACACACTAGCTGGTATTTCCTGTTAGATCTAAAGCAGCAATGCCTACCTGCACCTAATGTCTCAAATTGATGCCCCCCACCTGTACCAAACAGTTGTTGCTTGTGAGGGAGGGGCAAGGGGCAGCCACCTTCCCAACAACAGGCAGTATTCAAACTGTGTCTGCGCACAGAAAGCAACAAGGTAAAAATGATATACCCTCCTCCCCACCATTGCTCACCCCTATCCCCACAGAAGATTCACCTCCACTGGTCCCATGGTAATGAGCTCTAAAAGGGATATAAAAAATGGCTGGCATTAAGTTTGCTCGGCATTGTATATGCTAGGTGCTGTTGATAAATGGGTCTGAAAATGTGAAGGTGTTGTGAGTCTTTCATGCAGTCAAGATTTTGGGTCAGGTGGAAAATCATGAGAGAGCTCTCCAAACCAACAGATAAATCAAACTTTTTAACATTTCAGAAAGAGTTTTGTACTATCTAGTGGCTGCATCTGTGTCACTTGTGAGTTATGGCTGAGGGCAACTAGGCAGAATTTTCAAGACCACCCAAAAGATTGCCAGTAGACCCTGTGCAATGTACCAATATTGTTGTGCCTGAAGGTCACATGTGCATGCCATCATAAGCAAGTGGGCATTAAACAGAAGTGGTTGGCATTGTGTGTAATTTCCTCATCAGTGGGCACTGAACTGGCCCTTTTGAATTATGCTCTAGGAATATTCAGTGGGCACTGAACTGGCCCTTTTGAATTATGCTCTAGAAATATTTCAGACATAGATTTTTCAGTCAGGCAGACACAGATTTACATCCCAATATTAAACATATCTGCCCTGTCAGTGACAGCCATCTGGCAACCAGGACTAAGCAGGAACATTGCTGTTATGCTGTGCCTTTGTGGGAGCTTTTTAGAAGGTTTGAGCAAAGTCCTCTACAGCTAGAATCATTCTAATGGAAAACCAAGGTTGATGTCTTCACCTTGAGATGTTCAGGGGCCCTTCTGATATTGTGCCAAAACAGCTGCATTAAAAGCACTGCAGAGACAGAAATGGCTTCACTGAAACCCTGGAGGAGACTTAAATCAGTAGGAAATGCATGCATAAGTTGGAGACTGAGGTAATAAAAAAGGTAAGAAAATGGCACAATTAAGAGTCCAACATTGCCTGTAAAAGATAGTATGTCCACCCGAAATCTTGAATTTTGACACATTAGCCTCTCATCTAAAGCTATATCTGCAAAGCAGTGAGTCAGGCTCATTTGAACAAATTCTACATAGAATGGAAATAATACATTTCATGTGATGGTGAGTCTGAGCACACCACCACACCACCCCTGCCACTCCTTCAAGCTTACTTGAGTCACTGTGTTTGTAGGTGTGGATATGCTTCATTGAGCACAACTGAAGTTTACAGTGAATCACCCAATGATGTGGACCTCTGATTCCTTGGATTGCTCCAGGTACTGCATGGAAGAGAGCAGCGAGCCTGTCCGTGCGGCGGGGAAGATCGTCAAGCTACCCCACCACGACCAAGAGCCACTCTGCGAAACACGAGCCAAGTATAGGCAGGGCAAGAAGCTTACTGCTGTTAAGGTAATGCCGCGGTATGTCGCTATGATATCGTGTTGAAGCGTGCAGTGAACGTTTGTATTGCGGCCGAGGTACGAACGGCGGGGTGTGACATCGCCCGCCGGGGAGGTGGCCACCCAATGGTTGGTACGGACATGCAATGGACCGGTGGCTCCGCATGCAGCGACAGCGCGTCCATTGGGGCACTAGGTGCACGCGCCGGCTTAGATAGGTCTTCTGCGTAGTAAATGGTGGACCAAATAGGTCTCGGCAATGGACGGTGTAGTCGGCGGTAAGTGCTGCTCAGGCGGTACCATATTATGTCAGTGCAACAGCAGGGTCTCGTATCTGAATTAGTTTTCTCCGATGCGCTCTGAATCAGCGTTCAGGCTGAGAGCTTGGTGAGATCAGCTCGTCTTTTGAGCCCTCTCCCCTCCCCGCCCCGAAATATGCATGAATGTCTTTTTACCGATTACCGATTTCGGATGGACATGAAAGGTCTCTGCCCTTGTTTGTTGCCTCTGATAGGTGGTTGTCTCTGTCCTGAAGCCGTGCCATGCCGCGCTGGAAAAGGAAGCGCGCGCTGCAGTCCCCGGCCGCCGAGGCGCGCCGGCCGCCAGCCGACGGCTGCTCGTCTCCCGGCTCACCGCGACGTCGGAGCAGGACCGGCGCAGATGCTTCCTCCGTCACCGCGCTGGGAGGCGGGAAGAAGCCCGCCAGGGACGTGACTCCGGCCACTCCGACCCGACGGAGGCGGGCCAGTAAAGACGTGTCTCCTGCCACTCCGTCGCGTCGCAGGCGAGCCAGCAAAGACGTGTCTCCTGCCACTCCGTCGCGTCGCAGGCGAGCCAGCGGAGACGTGTCTCCTGCCACTCCGCCGCGTCGCAGGCGGGCCAGCAAAGACGTGTCTCCTGCCACTCCGTCTCGTGGCAGGCGAGCCAGTAAAGACGTGTCTCCCGCCACTCTGTCGCGTCGCAGGCGAGCCAGTAAAGACGTGTCTCCCGCCACTCCGTCGCGTCGCGGGAGAGCCAGTAAAGACGTGTCTCGCGCCACTCCGTCGCGTCGCGGGAGAGCCAGTAAAGACGTGTCTCCTGCCGCTCCGTCGCGCGGCAGGCGGGCCAGTGGAAACAGCCCCAGTTCCACAAGCGGTCACCAGAGCGCGGACGGAGGCGTGGGGTGCTCCGCTGGAGGGCGGGGCGGACGGACTGCGAGGAGCGAGGCCGACGGCGGCGAGCTGACGCTGGCCGAGCGGCAGACGCTGCTGCGCTACGACCCGCCGGAGGACGAGTCGCCGGCCGCGGACGACTGCTGCGCGCCACCCGCGTTTCGCCCGGCGCACTTCCTGCGCTGCCACTCGGCGCGCGACGACCCGGCCGACGTGCACACGGAGCTGTGGGACTGCAAGTTCGAGCCGGGCGGCGGCGCGGTGGTGGCGACGTGCGGCGGCCGCTCCGTCTGCCTGCTGGACGCCGGCTCTGGTCTGCTGCTCAAGAAGTTCTCCCACCCGGACCTGCGCGAGCGGTTGGGCGCGCTGGCCTGGAGTCGGCTGCGACTGGATGAGGTCGGCTCGCGGCGGCTCTCCGTACTGGCCGTTGGCGGCGCGCGTCACGTGCACCTGCTGCATCCGGACAACCTGACGTGGTACGCCAGCTTCGCGGCGGGCGGCGCCGGCTGCCGGGAGGTCACGGCGCTGCTCTTCCACCCGCGCCGCTCGCGCTGGCTGCTGTGCGCCACGGGCGACTGCCACGTTTCCCTCTGGGATGTCGGTGTGCCGGCGCCGCCGCACTATCAGGTGCGGCCCCGGCGGCTGCTGACACTGGAGACGGCCGCGCCGCCGCTGGCGCTGGCGCTGGCCGCCGACCAGGAGCTGCTGCTGGCCGGCAGCGAGGACGGTCTATGCGGCTGGCGGCTGGTGCCCGATGCGTTGCGCGCCGGCCAGCCGCCGCAGCGGCTGCAGTACACCCTGCCGCCGCCGCCGGCTGGCTCGGGCGAGCGCGTCGACGCGCTGGCGGTGCTGGGCGGCGCCCGACTGGCTGTGAAGTGCTCCGGCCGCGGCCAGATCCTGGTCTGGCCGCTGGCTGCCCTGCTGCCGGTGCCGGGGCCGGCCGAGCGTTGCGTGGACCTGGCGGCGGCGCCGCACCGTGTCCTCCGCTGGAGCGACACGGAGGCGGCCTATCTGGGATTGGGCGCCGGCCGCCGCCTGCTGGCCGCCGGAGACGACTGTGGTGACGTCTGGCTGTACGACTGGAGCGCCAACGACAGCGGCGGTGGCGATGAGCCGATCCACACGCTGCGCTGGCCGCGGCCCGTCGACGACGAGCTGATGCGCGCGCGCAAGGTGCCGCTGCACGAGTTCGACATCCTGGTGAACCGGGTGTGCGTGAGCGAGGACGAGCGATACCTAGTGGCCGTGACGCACAACAACATGGTCTGCGTCTGGCACCGGCTCGGTCTGGAGAGCGGCGGCAAGTACGGCGAGGACACGGAACTAGAGTGATTACTTGTTGGCAACGGTTCCGGATGCCTTGCCGAGCAACTCCCTGCGTCTGTAACTGGGTTGGCGTTAGATGATGTGTCCTGTACAAGGCTCGCGTAGTGTGATGGTTTTGAATGGTCGTCTCGAAGAACACGTGCTAAAAAGTGTTCTTCGACATCGCGTGTGGTCACCGTCGCGAATGGACGGACCACGGACCGGCTGCCTCTTGCCGCGAAGTGTCTTCCTGCCGACCGTGGTCGTCGCCACAGGGATGGAGCTGCTCGTGCACGTTCTAAGAAGTGTCTTGCCTATCTTACCGACCTTTCTGCGGGACCTGACAGTGCAAGTTCTTGTTCTTGCCGGTTTTTGTACTAATACAGACATTCCATAGCAGCCATGTAGCAGATGCAGGCGGCTGTGAAGGACTGGTAGCTATGTCGCCGAGGCGACCGCCTGTCATGCTACATTTTCTACTGGTCCTTGTGCATGTCACGGGCATGAACGATTGTCCTCGCATGATCACGTGACGTCCTGGAAGTCAGCACCAGGAAACGAACTTTTCTGCGCGTAGCTGGGAAACAGCACCTGTCGCTTTAGCCAGACAGACTTTACGCATGGTACCGCGCAGATGCCCCGAACACGAAAGGAACTATGAGATTCATAGCGAGAACTGAAAGCTTTTAGAAGGGTTTAAAGCAGGCTTCAAGTTCAAGTAGCCAGCATTTGCTGGGATTTGCCGAACAGTGCATGAAACGCCCTCCGAACAAGAGCTTGTTAAGAGCACCAAACTTCGAACTGGAAAGAGGGGCTCGAGAGGCTAGTCTGGCGTCATTTATGGTTCACAGGGGAACAGATGCTGAGCGGCGGGGAAATTCGCCTCGGTTGGCTGCAATGCACAGCGCATTCCAATTCCATTTGTAGATGCTGCTTTTTGTGCATGTGGCTGTTGGCCTGTTGCACTTCCCCAGCTTATCAGCTGTTGCGTGTGTGCTAAAGTGCATATGATGCCATTGTCTAGCTCTGCAGTTGCATATGTGATGGCTGGTTATATGCGGGCTCCGCCGCGCCTGGATACTTGCCGATTAGGATACTTGCCGATTAGTCCGCCTCAGACGTGCCGATTAGTCCGCCTCAGACGTGCCGATTAGTCCGCCTCAGACGTGCCGGTTAGTCCGCCTCAGACGTGCCGGTTAGTCCGCATCAGACGTGCCGGTTAGTCCGCCTCAGACGTGCCGGTTAGTCCGCCTCAGACGTGCCGGTTAGTCCGCCTCAAACGTGCCGGTTAGTCCGCCTCAGACGTGCCGGTTAGTCCGCCTCAGACGTGCCGGTTGGTCCGCTGCAGACGTGGCGGTTAGTCCGCTGCAGGCGTGACAATTAGTCCGCTGCAGGCGTGCCGGTTAGTCCGCTGCAGGCGTGACGGTTAGTCCGCTGCAGACGTGGCGGTTAGTCCGCTGCAGGCGTGGCGGTTAGTCCGCTGCGGGCGTGACGGTTAATCCGCTGCAGACGCGGTGTTTAGTCCGCTGCAGACATGGCGGTTAGTCCGCTGCAGACGTGACGGTCAGTCCGCTGCAGACGTGACGGTCAGTCCGCTGCAGACGTGACAGTCGGTCCACTGCAGACGTGACGGTTGGTCTGCTGCAGACGTGACGGTTGGTCTGCTGCAGACGTGACGGCTGGTCTGCCGCAGACGAGACGAGTAGCGCGCTGCAGACGGGATGGGTAGCGCGCTGCTGCGGGTGTGTGCGTTTCGATTGGTCGCTCGATGCAGGTACGCATTTGATGTTTTTCGCTGCTGCAGGCGGCTGTTAATCTTGTAGCGGCTGGTCCGCACATGTGGCGGTCCGGTTCCGCAGCTCCGCACGTCACGGTCTGGCGCTACAGCTGCACATGTGACGGTCTGGCGCTACAGCTGCACATGTGACGGTCTGGCGCTACAGCTGCACGTGTGACGGTCTGGCGCTACAGCTGCACATGTGACGGTCTGGCGCTACAGCTGCACATGTGACGGTCTGGCGCTACAGCTGCACATGTGACGGTCTGGCGCTACAGCTGCACATGTGACGGTCTGGCGCTACAGCTGCACATGTGACGGTCTGGCGCTACAGCTGCACATGTGACGGTCTGGCGCTACAGCTGCACGTGTGACGGTCTGGCGCCACAGCTGCACATGTGACGGTCTGGCGCTACAGCTGCACGTGTGACGGTCTGGCGCTACAGCTGCACATGTGACGGTCTGGCGCTACAGCTGCACATGTGACGGTCTGGCGCTACCTGGACGTCTGGCTACGGCTGCACATCTGACGGTCTGGCGCTACAGCTGCACATGTGACGGTCTGGCGCCACAGCTGCACATGTGACGGTCTGGCGCTACAGATGCACATGTGACGGTCTGGCGCTACAGATGCACATGTGACGGTCTGGCGCTACGGCTGCACATGTGACGGTCTGGCGCTACAGCTGCGCCTGTGACGGTTGGCCGCCTGCTGCAGGTGTACACGGTGGCCGACGAGTCGCGCCACCTGCTGCTGCAGAACGTGACCTCGGTGGACGTGCGGGACGAGCTGGAGGCGCTGTGCCGCCGCTTTGGTCCGCTGCAGCGACTGAATGCTGTCGATGACTACGAAACGGAGCGGTTCACCCGGGTGTACCACGCGCAGTACCGGCGCATGGCCGCGGCCAGGTGAGGGCTCTGACCGGTGATGCTGCTCTGGGTCTGTAGCCGGACGAGATCCTGCGCTTTCGAGCGCGCTGTATTGCGCAGAAGGTGTGCGCGGGGCTGCGGTGTTCTTCACCGGGGTTGAATGTAGCAGTGTCATACTTTCGTGATTTTGCCGTGCCAGTGGTAATGTGTGACAGCAGTGGAGCTTCATTGTCCAACGGCGATGTATGTCAGTTGCCGGAGGGCTCGTGGACTTCGTCCGCTTCCCTGTCCAAATCTACATGCGGTCACTGAAATTAAGCACCATAATGCAAAATTGCATTGCATGCACTGCATTTGATTTGAATGGTGTTCAACGCACGCCTAGCAGATATTCACACACCCGAGCGAGATAGCGGGCAGGCCTCTTCCGTGATACGTGCTTTTACGGCACGGCGCTCTACTTCCAGCGTGATTCGTACGCACCAGAGTAAGGGCTGCCTTCGCGCGCTCAGTCACCCCGAGTCTACCACACAATGTGACGATTCGTCAGGAAGCGATGCGCGCCCGAGCAGTCACCCAGCCGAACCGGACCTTTGGGCGGCGCGTCAGTGCTCTCTCTGTCGCGTGCTGACCGGTTTCTGCTGGTGTTTGTGGCTGCGAGGTGGTGCGTGTGGACTGAGTGAAGGATGCGCCGCCTCCGGCAGGCTGGCCAAGAGTCAACTGGACGATCGCAACTTCTTCGGCACGCACCTAAAGGTCTGCTACGCCCCCGAGCTGGAGACACCTGCCGAGACGGCCGACAAGCTCCGCTGGCGGCGCTCCTACTACCGCGCCGGCTTGGCCAGGTCAGTGTCCGCCACCGGGCCGACGTGGGCTCGGGGACCACACGGAAACCGTGTGACGATGTGCTGGCTGCTGCTGCTGACTGGCGGCTCCTACCACGTGTAGTCGGCTCACGTGGGCCTGGTCCCCTGTCCCGTTTAACGTGAAGCTTCTGCTTCAGATGCCAGGGCAGTGGGAGGCAGCCGGGCAGAACAGCGGCTGCGGGCGCCGGGCTGCTGGGCGCCGGGGTGGGCCCGGGGCCGTCTGGCGGCGGCACGGCGCCCCCGCCGCCGGAGCCGCCGCCGGCCGCGCTGATCGGCCCCCGCCTCCCGCTGCCGACACAGCCGTCCCCCGGACGGACCGAGGGGCCGCCGCGGGTGGCGCCTCTGCCGCTGCCACCCCAGGTGGCGCCGCCGCCTCCGCCGGAACCCAGAGCGGCCGGCCGGCCCGCGAGACGTATCGTGTTCAGGAGGAGCAGGTGAGCCTGGAGGAGCATCACGGACCTGACTCTAGGATGACCCCGATCTCCTTGGAGAAATCCTTCGTGCGTACGGTGAAGCGTGTCAGCGCATCACTGGGCAAAAGTGACGTGGGACGAGCGGACGCAGCCGGATAATGTACTCACGATGCGCCGTGAAATGTATGATGCGTAGTTACTCCAGGTGAGAGCTGTAGGTCCAAGACGGGAACAAAGTGCAGGGATGGGGAGCGCAACTGTTCTATATTAGACTTCACATAAACTGAGCTTCCTCACCGTCACGCATTTCCCGCAATACGAGGGATCCATTTGCGTTGGCAGCGGGTTCCCATAGCACGGTCCGACGTAATTTGTGGTCCCCCCAATCGCACCGGTTGTCCCCTCACTGATGACCGTCACGTACCGGCACGGCACGGCGCCGGCGGACGGCGAGGCCTCGCCGCTGGCCGGCAGGCGTGCCCGCGGCGGGCTGATGATGTCTGCGGGTCCGTCGGCAGGCCGGGCCGGACCGGTGGGCCGGCAGACCGACCGGATCGGCCGGGAGTCGAAGAGGAGACGGGTGCCAGGCTGCAGCGGGTCCGTGAGCAGATCCAGCAGGTGGGCTGCGGGTGGCATCTGACGGACGGGGCCTGCGGCGTGGCGCGCGCCAAACCGACCCTGTCGTATGATGACGCCTCCTGGTGGTGTGACGGCATGTCCCTGTCGTGTGGTGATATCTTTGACATGTATGTGGTGTGGTGGTATCGTTGACATGTATGTTGTGTGGTGATATCGTTGACATGTATGTCGTGTGGTGGTATCGTTGACATGTCTGTAGTGTAGTGGCATCGTGGACATGTCTGTGGTGTGGTGATATTTTTGACATGTCTGCGGTGTGAAGGTACCGTTGACATGTCTCGTGTGGTGGTATCGTTGACATGTCTGTCGTGTGGTGGTATTATTGACATGTCTCAGTCCTGTGGTGGTGTCGGTAACATGTCTCTCTGCGGTGTGATATCGTCGGAATATCTGTGGCATGGCGGTATCGTTGACATGTATATGGTGTGGTGGTATCGTTGACATGTCTGCTGTGTGGTAGTATCGTTGACATGTCTGCTGCGTGGTGGTATCGTTGGCATGTCTGTGTCGTGTGGTGGCATCGTTGACATGTCTGTGGTTGGTGGCATCGTTGACATGTCTGTGGTGTGATGGCATCGTTGACATGTCTGTGGTGTGATGGCATCGTTGGCATGTCTGTGGTGTGGTGGTATTGTTGACACGTCTGTCGTGTGGTGGTATTATTGACATGTCTCTGTCGTGTGGTGGTATCGTTGACATGTTCCTGTGGTGTGATGGTATCAGTGACGTGTATGTGGTGGGGTGATATCGTTGACATGTTCCTGTGGTGTGGTGGTAAGTGCACGAAAAGATAGCGTTGGACAGATGGCTGGGTCAGCCCTCGCCGCATCTATACCGTTCTTCGAAGGCATTCCCAAACCGCTTGGCACATCATGTCGAGTCTTGGCCTACCTCTTGCACCTGGTGCGCCTGATGTGCAGGCTCGAGGTTTCTAACTTGCCTAGTCACTCGCGTGTAACCTCGCACTCCATGGCCTGTGCAGGTAGGAGCTGGGATAAGAGGGTTCTGAGACGCATGCCTGCTCTTTGTACCAGAGCCTCTGCGTTGGTTGCAAATATGTGGGGTAGGCACATAGTTACGTTGTCACTAGTCTTTCCTTTCTGATGGTCACGCGGGGTTAAGGTTTTAAGGTTAAGGTTTTGGCAATGCGAATCTGGCGGTTGGATCACATTAGTTCACAAAATTGTGGTGGTTTGGACAAAAACATATGAGAGGTCTTAGTGATGATGTGTGGGTCAGTCTAGGCGGTTCTTCATGTTGGGTCGAGTCTGGAATCACTTCAGGCAACGCTAGTGAATACTTATCATATTCAGTTATGTTATATCATATATGATCATATCAGTGTCATGTTCACATTATCTTTCAGAACCGGTGGCGTGCTTTGACTCAATCTTTACGCCTCTGCATACGCCCGCTTGAGTCATATTTTCTGCTCTGAGGACGTATGCAAGCCTAAACCTAGACTTAACAAACTTAACTTTACATCGGTACCGAAGGCCTTCTAACGGCGCTGTGCTGTTGAAATGAACCGATCTGATGCGCCGGCCTGATTCGGGTCCCGTGCGTCGATCTCGAAGGGGGGCATCACGTGGTGTGGTGTGATGACACGGGTCCACAGGCGTCGTAAATGGCGGGGGTCAGGTCAGGCTCATGCCCCCCCCCCCCCATCCTCGTCCCCTTCCGACGGCAGCGACGATCCTGCGGGGGCCTGGTTTCGACGCTGACCATCCCGTGGTTGGCCTGTCCCTCCCTCCCCAGATCGTGTGCTGTGTCTCAATATCCAGATCCAGAACCAGACCCAGCTCCAGATCCAAACTATCCCATGTTTCTTTTTTTTCTCCACCATCGTCCGCGCAGATCCTCGGTTAGGCCCACGGGCTTCACAACCCGGCGCTCGCCGCGCACGTGACTGAAGTGGCGTGGCCAGGATTTCACTCAGGAAGGAGCTCGATCGGGTTATAGGGCACTTATTCAGCCAAGGTGTCCCTTTCGGCACTACAGCCGCTTTTTTTACTCCGGAGATTTATTTTAAGCTCAGGCCCTACTCTGATGCCTCGGGTTCTTTTTATGTTTAAGAAGCTCTGCCGGGCGCCTGATGACATTAGTACAGGGCCTTTAGCCTCAGGGGTCCCAGCCACCATTAGGCGGGAGGGGAGAGGGGGGCATGGTCTCATGAACTCCTCCTTGGCTACGCCACAACGTAGCTGCGACGACTTGCGACTGTGTCGATGCCATAAGTCACTGACACGCGCTGTGAACACTCCCCCCAAGACCCTGCAGTGTTGACACTCGGTTGTGGTGCGGTGTCATGACACGACGCTGGGTAGACTCGGCCCTGTGGTGGGACGAGTCTTGCGTGGTGCGCTACTTGTGACCTTGTATTGGTGTCGCGACCTAGTAAGCTGGCCCCTGACACTGATCAGCTGTCGCCGGGCAGGCAGTTGCGCGCTCTCAGCAGAGGCGGCGCGCTGACCCGGCGGCGGTCGACTCGTGACCGGCGTTGGCTGGACTCCGGGCCGGCTCGCGCTCCGGAGGGTGGGCGCCTCTTCGCACCAGACGGGCTCCGTGTCAGGCCGTCCGAGACGGCTCGGGCAGAGGCCGGCTCCGCTGTCGCAAGCCAAGCACGAATCAGTCTCTTCTCTCTGTCTCTCTCTTTCTCTCTGCTGGCACTCAGGAGATCAAGAGAAGGGCTGAAGAACTTGGTCCGCACGTTGGATCTTCAATTTTAGCCGTGTTTACGAAAGCTCAGTGCGCGAAGTGTCGTAGCTCGTGTTACTATGCTCCACAACGACTATTATTAATGGGCATTCATATTTCTGGGTGGTTTTAGCCCGCATGTTGTGTTTCAAATAGCCCCGCTGGGAGCTGCAGATACATTTGCTGCCAAAGACAGTGTTTTACGAGAATTTCTATGCCGCTGCAATGGGATTTGCCGAGGCATTGTGACATGTTCATTGTATTCATGGCAAACACCATGCAGCGCGAGCGCGATGCGAACCATTTTATGGGGCCTGTGGGAGTGGTCGGCACCGGTTCCGCGACCTTTCGTCTATTGATGACCTGTGACCCCGCGATGATGACCTGAAAGGCACCCGCAACGACGGGCCAGCGTGGGCAGCCAATCTTCCTGTGTCAATAGCCACCAATGGAAGGTTCGCAGCGGGCCCGAGGCGACCGCCCCGTGGGCCCGATCACAGATCAGCCCGTGGCGGGTCAGCTGCACGGGAACGGGGCGTCACCGGCGAGCAGACTACCGTGGGTCTGGAGCGTATCTCTGGTCAGCCAATACACGACCGTTTATGTGTGCGTGTGGTGGGGGGGGGGGGAGGTGGCAGTACGGTGGGAAGAGGTACACACAGGCTGCCAACATGAAAACAAGGGTGATCTGTGAAGCACACCTCGGCAGTTGACGGCATATCTAGAATCGTGTAAATTGATGAGACGAAAGTTTTAATCTTAACTGGTGATTGTGAGCGCCATGCTGCAGGGCTGGTAATGTGAGACTCGATGAAAATGTATCACGGGCCCGTGGCTGCTTTAGATTGAAATCAATTCTCGTCATAATTCACCGTCAATGAAGCTTGATTTGATCCCCGGCTTTCGGCGTAAACCAGAATCGGATATGGTTCCATATATGTTGGCTGTGAATCAGTTAAATCAAGTCTGATTCGGCTTGAAGCATGGGAATCGGACCATGAAGCGTCAGCGAAGAATGGGGCGTGGCAATTCCGATTGCCCGATAGTAGTGCATGTCCACGTGTATTGCATTGAGTTCCAACATACGTCGACTCTTGCTGATGATGACAAACCGTTTAACTCAAAACCAGAAAAAAGTTCATGAAAATAGTTTCACAGGGACGCGAGGTGCACAGCGCATTTACATTTTGGGCGATCGAGACTCCCAGATACACGTACGCCGCGTTGGAGTCTAGTATTCCCCAAAATGTGCAGTTAACAGACGTACGCTTAGTGACCAGAGGATATGCATAGTTCTCTAACACACGAAAATAGCCGCAAAATGCTTGACTAGATGCACTGCAATGTGGATAATGCCCGCACGTTCTAAAACTTTTGACAGCTAATCCACCAGGAATGGCGAGTCCACGAATTGGCAGGGGGCTTTGGGCTGCTCGGCCAGTGTGCATCGCGCCTAAGACGGTGAGCAACTGTTGACGAAATCGTGCCCATACGTGGGCAACACGCATGCGATGGCACGTGCCACGCCGCAGTCGTACAGAAGCGGTCATGATGGATTTGCCCGTTGTTAACAGTTTTGAACGTGTGATGTCACCAGCCGGCAGCCAGAGGGATGGAGACATGAATCCAACTTCAAAGCGTCAACGAACGCACCACTTGCAATGCATGTGGGCAGCACGGTCGTGCAGTAATCGCGCGAGCCGGCGATGTCGGCATTTGGAAAAACTACATAATACAACACGTTGCCGCGGGAACTCGCCAGGGTCGGGGCAATGTCTACACCATCGCGTGCACCGATTCATTACTTGCATTTGCCGCCCATTTATTCCCCATTCCGCGCACGGCAATAGTAAGAACATCAGCTTTACATGAAGGGTTACAGTTTGTTTTTTTTTGCGACGTCCAAATGCCGCCGCTCGATCACCCCGGGGTAATCGATGCCTGATCACCCAGTCGCTGCCACCGGGTGTTTTCTTATGCAATGCGTCTGAATGCGCGTGCGCCATGTGTGAGCCGACGGTCAGGGGTAGTTTATTCGGTTTTTCTATTACCATGGTTTACTTACCTATCGTTCATTTATGCGTGCCGGGCACAGCTGGTGCGCCACTGTGAAACAGAGTGCATCACTGCAGTCCGTTGCAAAGACAGATGCAAAAGGAGCTGCTCAGATTCCGTGAAGAATGAGCTGCAAGATATCTGACAAAAAAGCTGTTCGCTTTTTATGCAGAGAAGGCTGCTGGGGACAACTGGGCAGTACTCACGTAGCCTCCATCGGTGTTTTTTTTTTTAATCGCGGCAGAACGCAAAAAAATATCGAAAGAGATTTGATCACCATCATCCCGCACTGCATGCATTTGAAATAAAACACCGAAGACACTTTACAGGCAGACAACAAACGGTCAAGTGCATTGGGACGCACACATAGTCAATGGTGACCTGATATGGTGGTTTTTGTCGTGGTCGACCCGATGGTGGGAGTACGTTTTAGCCGAATTTGCTGTTGGAGGCAAAGCTCGGTCACTGAGCGCAGATATATGTCGTCATGAACCCACACCATTAACTCTCTCAATGGGTCACGCTTGCGAAAAGTGCGAGAATAATAATGTAAAAGAAGACAGTGCTAAAAGCACTACAATTGCGGGACAGAGAACAACTGTCTCACAACAACCGCGCGTCAAAGCGTGCTCAGATTTTGCGCAACACACACACACAAAGCGCACACAACAAACAACACAACGAAATCAACACAGAACAAAATGGTGACGGGGCGGGACCCAGTTGACGACTCGCAGACGGCTGGCAGGTTATGCATCGGCGACGCCCATGTAATTCGACGCAGCGGAGCAGGCAGGGGGCACAAGGGACGAGTGTCTCCATCTTAGATCCAGAGGGCCCGAAGGGCGGGCCCGCACAACGATAGAGGATCCGCTTTGAGCGTCCGAGAGATGGCCGGAGGGGTATTCAATGGCCCCGCCGCTGGACTGGGCACTCAATGCCAATCAGAGGGTCGTTTGCGTGGATCGAGATCGCCTTGGTCGATATGAAGGCCTCTGTGGTCAGGGCCCCATCATTACCACAGTCGGCTCAGCGTTTCATGGGTCTGAGGGCCGCAGAAGCAGAGGCAGAGCCGGGCCAGTGATTTACATGGTCGGGGCCCGCCGTTCGTCACGGTCGTGAACGAGATAAGACAAACAAAGTATTTACCATGCGTGTTCAATGAGTCGGTTTCTTCTGATGATGAGTGAAGCAGGCCCATAAGCCCTGAGTGGTGTGCAAGAGGTGGCTCTATTACGTCGTGCTATACGATTTCAGTTCATGCATTCCATCCAGTTAAAACGAAGTTAGTAAGCGGATACCATGCAATTACCGTTCTTTTCCGCGTATTGTACCGTTGGCTTGTGATGCTCTTCATGCCCGTGATGAAATTGAAATGTTTGCAGCCGTTGCTGCGCACAGCTCCCCCCACCCCTGATGGCGCGTCTTTCAAAATGACGGTTTGGGAAGTGCGTCGGGTGCTGGTAAAGCAACCTTAGGGGCCGTCAGCGACCGATGCTTGGATGTGGCAACGATACTGTGCTCATACACGGCGGGGAAAGGAGGAAGCGATACAAAGGATTCCGTTTTCCGGAAGTTCTTGTCCAAAGTCCGATCCGAAGTCCAGGTTGGACCAGCTGTCAGTCCAGAAAGTGTCCAAAAATCAGGTTGTCCAAAAAAATTCAGTTCAAACAGCTACAGCCTTAAACCATCAACCCCACTTCACTACCCGCGTTTGCCGCATTCTCTCACTCGAATCGAATGAAAAAAAAAAATTGTGGTGGGTAAGCATGTGTATCCCGGGTTCTGTGAAGATAACCAAAGATCCGACACGACAGAATGATAGAGTTCCAAAAATGATATGTTTTTGCTACTGTTCTCCCAATTCTCCCAATTCTCTCTCTTACCCTGATGGTGCTGCGATTATTTCCAAAATAAAAGATTGTGGAACTTCAAAAACAATGTCAATACGCTTTTGCTCCTAATGA
>NW_023597034.1:25244032-25266280 GCF_011947565.3 Pollicipes pollicipes | reverse complement strand
GTCCTGACAGCAGTCCATCCACAGCGTAACACATTGAAGTTCATCCGACATCGCTAGAAACGGGCTGTATCCTTCTCTCGGATTTGAATCGGAAAACTATCATTGAATTGAAATTGGTCATGAGCAAATTTATGGCTATTATTTTGGTCTGGCAGGACATGCCCAGAGAGTGAGAGAGAGAGAGAGAGAGAGAGAGAGAGAGAGAGAGAGAGAGAGAGAGAGAGAGAGAGGGGGGGGGGGGAGAGGGTGGTCATATCCACTGCGTTACATCAAAATACCCCTCAAAGTGTCGCTTTCACGGCTGTTAGAACGTATTCACCACGTCCACACCGCACGCAAACCGGCCAGCCAGATCAGGGGTGCCAAAAATCGCCTAAGCACGACGTTAGCTCCGCTGAACTCTTAACTCTTCCCCTCCGTCTTCACCTCGGAATCAGTCTCCGCACCTTTCGACAGTCAGCTGTCTTCTCCAGAGCGGTATTCATTGTGAACTCAGCTTGCACCACTAAGCTCGCCGTTAAGCCTGTTGCTCACAAATCTGCACTGCGTCTCTCATCATAGTTGTCTCGTAAGATCAGCTGTGCCACTGAGCGAGACAAGAGCCGCGTTTACTCCGCGGATCGCTGGTGCCGAGAGGTCGTGCGTGCAGCTGATGGTCTTCATGTTCCGAATGGAGGCAGAAATAAAGATGCCTTGCGTGTGCCAGAAGTCCGTCATCTTATCTTTCGTTGTTCTGTGTGGATGGACCTTTTCCTTGACCGCTCAGGCCGACCAGGCCGAACCTGCCGCCGGCTGTTCGCTCTCCTTTCCACAGAGCACGGAAACATGCCCAGCTAGGATGGTTCAAAAATGCAGCTAGCCCAGGGACCGCAGGACAGAAATTTTGCCCATGGAGTCAGATTAAAATCATGCTATTGGTGGATGTTGATGCTCAGCGCAACGTCAGGCTTTTCTTCAGGCCTGCTTGTTTGTAAAGTGAAGAAACCTGTCGATGTCATTTTAAAAGCATCACCACGGATCCCTACAAGCTTGCAGAGGCAATAATCGCTCAGCTCCAAGCCACGGATGGTTCGTCGGTGATTTCATCTTCGAGCGCCGGGTGTTTATCTGTGGGAGGCCGATCATAGCACTGCGAGGCCAGCATGTATATGTACTGTGACCAAAGCAGAGTTAAATTTTTTTCCAGAGCCGACCCTGCTCAACGCCAATGTTGAGTTTCTCGCACGAGGATGATCCGGCTGCATTGTTCCAAGAACGGACCGACCAGACAGACAGAAAGCAGCGCTGTCGTCCGACCACTGAAACTGAAACTTAGCTCACGACGTTCTCACATGCATGTGACAATGTGTGCCCTTCGGCCTACAGCCTGAGCGCCCCATGACACATCCGTGGTACGGTCTGGGAGTCGATCAGTGTCCGGCACGTATAAATTATCCACCATGTCGCTCTTCCAATCACACATTAGTATGAGTATTGCCAAAGGGACCCACATTGCATCTCAGATAGTGACCGCGTGATGTCTTGTAGCATGTGTAAGACTGTTCCCTGAATTTATAACAGATGCTGAACGGACAACCGCAGCGATGGTGTATTCAAGTTCTGAGTCACGAGCTAAGCTTGACTGTAAAGCGCATGGTTTTCCTCACAGGTATCCTCCATACTTCTATTCTACATATATAGAATAAGTTGCCCTGGTTATATTCGTGTCATCAGTTTCATGAAACAAGCAAAGCCCGCAGCTTCCGCAGCTTTGCCTTGAACCTGCACTAGCTCTGTAGCAGAATGTCTGAGGCTTAGTTTAGATAACTTCTCGTGGATTTTGCAATTTAATTGGAGATGCGTGCCTTAGTGAGCAGAAGGTGATGTCTAGTGGTAATACCCAATGTTTTGGAAATGGAGCGTGTTATGTGAACTGCGTCTTGCGTTAATTGCTACCAAAGGGTTGCCGAATAAGGTGCACACGTTTGCGACTGAACTCGTGCATCAACGTCAAATCATAACAGGGAAAAGATGGCTCCAAAGACTTCGAAGGGATCTCGAAAAAAGGTGAGCAAATTGGTTTCCGCCGGCATGCTGCAATCCACTTTTACAAAAGCAAATAAAAATATATCCCTTTTCTGCAACGAACAATGGACATTTGAGCAGATCTCACGTAACAAGGCTTAACCAAGAGTTGTAAATTAACTTGCGCCCGGGTGGCCGGTTAAATACCCTTCGCTCGGGTGAGAGATAATCTGTCCCGCTGAGATCTCAGACACTAGGAGAGCTGGATTACACCAGATTCAAAGTGTGCTGACTTGTCGTGAACTTTACGTAAACTCACTGTTGTCAAAAATTTGGGGGCCCGTAGGTCATGACTGTCAGGTCAAATAGGGTCAAATAAGGCTATAGTTGAGATTGGTGCTCAAAGTGCCCCAGAGCCTAGATACCTATTTTAAGCAAAAGATCACTGGTGCTCATTGAAGGTCGGTCACCTTTTTTGACCTCTTGGTATTAATGGTAGCCAAAATCATACAAGACACTTTGCATTTTGCATTTAGATAAGTGTCAAAAATTACAGTAGGCATTGTGTCCCTAAAACAATGTTTTCCCGGCCATGCTAGGTCAGTGACCTATCCTGACCTTTAAGAACTCTATGGACGATGTGTAATACGATTCTTGTGATCAGTAAGTTCGAAATGAGCACCAAAAACTTCCAACCACAGCAATCACTAGAGTAATAAAACAGATTGGTTGAACTAGGTCCGACCGTCATGCCTGACCTTTGGTCAGTTGAAGCTGTTCACTCCAATTATTGTGTGCCTAGAAGCTATTGCAAAGCTGTGGGCTTCTTATAACCTTTCCGTTATTGCATCACGTGGAACGTTTCGCGTAGAAATGGTCTTCGCTGAATCCATAGTATGACGCGGGTCTACCGTGCGTAAGTGACCTCACAAGATGCATCTAAATTGTTTGTACCAAACGGCCCGAAATTTAAATGTATATAACCTTGCAAAATCTGGCACGGCTATGCCACGCCGTTCGGAGCTCATTCCGGGAAGAAACCTCCAGGAGGGTCAAACTCCCCACCCAAACGCGTGTTTTAATACGCGCCCAGGTGGCCGGCTAGACACCCTTCGCTCGAGTGAGGGTCTATTTGATCCCCTTCCCTGAGATCTCGGGAACTAAGAAAGCTAGAGACACCCAAATTTACAGGATGTCTTAACCTGTACGTGAACTCACTTAGGTCAAAGTCTGAGCCTCCGGGGTCATAATCTTCAAGTCAAATAAGGTCAAACAATGTCAAATTCCGGGTTGGTCTCCAAAACGCCCCCAGAACCTAGGCAACTGTTATTAAGTAAAATGTCACAAGCCCAGTTGAGGTCAGTGGCCTTGTTTAACTTTTTGAAGGTCATGGTGACCAGAATCATACGAGACTGCTTCGAGTCTTGCATTTGAAGAAGCGACAAATATTACGCTAGGAAGTATGTTCCTAAAGCAAAATGTCGACTCGGGTCATCTTAGGCCAATGATCTCTTCTGACCTCTAAGAAGTCACTGGATGATCTATAATGCGGTTTCTGCTGTCAATAAATTCGAAATGAGCACTAGAAATAATCCCATACAACAAGCCTTATAGAAATAAATCAGTTTGGTTTTGACCTTGGTCTGACCTCCATACCTGACCTTAGGTCAACGTAATTTGCTCACTCATATTTGTGGAAAGTATCTCAGAGATGCGTGTCTTCGTCAAACACTCCGTTGTTGTATCAGATTAATGGGTTCCCCTAGAAATTGCCTCCGCTGAAACCATGGCCTGACTTTGGCCTGCCATAGGTCAGCGACCTTACGAGACACATCTGATTTGTTTCATGTCAAACAATTTGCTTGAATAGCAAATTGCACAAAATTTGGCGCGGCTACGTCGCGCTGTTCGGAAACCATTCTGGGACAAGTTTCGGGGTGGTCATTGTGACCCCCCCCCCCCTCCAACCGAGCGCGTGTTGAGGTTGAAATTGGTGCCCAGACATACGAAAAGCTCATTCATGCATCGGTTTAATGACCATTTTTCATAAGACTTGCAATAATATCGGCCCCGCTTCACCGTTTTTTCTACGTTTTTTGGTCCGTGGATGGTTTGTGATACGGCTTTATGTGAGATGTGGCTCTAAATCTGCTGAGGTGCCACTCCTCTGCAGAATTCTGTGGTGCAATCCAAAGGCAAGGCTTTGCGACCAAAACAGAACAAGAAACCTGGCAGGGCAAAGCAGGCTTCTTCTCCAACAGGACCAGTGGCAGCTGGCAGAGCAGGGAAAGGCTCGGCTAGTAAAAAGAAAGCGAAAAAACGAAAGAAAGGAAAGAGGAAGAAAAGGAAAAAGAAGCGTCGAGGTAAGTACACGTTTATGAAAGCAAGTATCTATGTTTACCAAAGAGTGATGACTCTCCGCTTTGGAGGAAATGTTAGCGCCATACATGTTAGTACCATGCATGTTGGTGTCATACATGCTAGTGTCATACATGTTGGTGTCATACAAGCCACACGCAAAGTGTGGCTCGCATCGGAATATTTAAGTCATATTTACCAATCGTGGCGCCAGTTGTAAGTGGAAAAACACGAAATGAATACAACATGGATGGACGAACTGAGTGATTCATAAACATTTAGGCAAATATAAAGCAAGTTTGTGCTTGAAACCATCAATGACGGTCTGAAATGCTTGATGGAAATATCAATTTCCATTTGACCCCAAATACGTTACAGACCCGGGCCCACAAGCATGATGTCACCCACACGATCTGTGTTTTTCCATTTGGGTCAAAATGGCACTTGTCTGTAAGATGCACAGCCGCAGCCAAAGGCTTTCCGCTTACGCGTGCACTTCCTTCTTGTAGCCCCCTCGATGGCTACTGACAGCGTTGAAAAGCAGCGTGACAAGGTTTCTCTAAACTCCCTCGCTCCTTATGAAAATCCTAGGTGCGTGTGTGTGGGTGTGTGGGTGGGTGTGTGGGTGTGGGTGTGTGGGTGTGGGTGGGTGTGGGTGTGTGGGTGTGGGTGTGTGGGTGTGGGTGTGTGTGTGGTGAGTGTGTGTGGGTGGGTGTGTATGATCATTTGGGCTTTAGACGCACTCAGCGGCTGAGGCTATATGGTGCCGCCTGCCTCTTACCATGGCAGGAAGGGCGGGTACTGCGGGGGTTCCAACCCCGTACCTCTGGTTGCCCAGACGCGCAGTGGTCAACGCAGACGTGTTAACCGCTACACCTACGGCACCCCAATCCTTGCTGCATCCCAGGCATGCTTCTATATAAAGAAAATAAAAGACTGAGTTTTTATTCGGTGCAAGAATGCACCGAAATAGGACCAGCTTGATGAACTGAATTCAGCTACACTCGGCGCGTCTAAAAACACCTCTTTCTCTCAAACCAATCCTGGATCAAAAACATTTGAGTCACTGCTTTCATGAAAGGAAGATATCGATGCAATCGGTGGCTCGTTGGATTTCAAATATTCAAATTTAAAATCGAGGCCTGCCCATTGCTTAGCCTGTGCCTATGGGCGTTTTTGGCCACTTCGCCGCCCTTTAATGGGGCCTTGGAGACACCTTGAGATCTAACGCACTAAGCAGGCACGGGCCACCGATAAAGCTGCATTGAAAAGCTCGTCTGAACTGCATTCGACAAGGCAGGATTGACCAATGGTGAACGTGACCCGTTGAGCTTATGTGGAGTGTTTATTTGCATGTTGTTTTGAACTGAGATAGACATTTTGAAGATCATTCGGTGCAGTTCACAGCGCTCCCTTTCTTAAAACTTAAAACCGTCTGGCTTCTGAGCTGGCGCCCGCGAAGTTGGGCAGACCATTTCGTTCTGACTATTTCAAGTTTACGCAGGCATGCATGACGCCATAGACGCATCACTGAAATACTTCCACCCTATTGGTCATGCGGAATTCAAGGCCAAAACAAAAAGGACGTCAAAATATTTATACTTGACTTATGTGAGCACGATTTATGGAACCAACATACTTCAACTGGCTCTCGGCTAATGCAATTCAGCCAGTACGAGTTTCAAACACGAGTCACGGTTTGTGCTATGCAATAAAGGCAGTTGGCCAGCGTCACTGGAATCGAAGAACTTAATAATAACGCCACAACCGAGCACTAAATGCCAGTAAAAAATACAAAATGACGGATTGATATACAAGAACACGACTAGACGGGGCCAAAACACGCACACACAATGATGTTTGAGTTCTGGGGACGCTGCACCCATTACCACGGCACCTCTGGAAGAGTTGAGGTACCGCAAAAGTCATCCCGTTCGCTCGGATGACAATTTTTCACGGCCAGTTCGGTAGCCCATCTGACGTCTCACAAACATTCCACGCTGCAATCAAGCAAATATTTTAAGCTTGTTGTCTAGGGCTGTCTTTTGCACTTAAAGGTGCAAATATCCTGTGAATTAAATTTCTCTAGATCCATTAGTTTGTGAGATCCCAAAGGGCTGAATTGCTCTCCACCCGCACCCAGGCGGCGTCGTATTCGACCAGTCTCCTGGACGCGTGTTAACACGCGATACGACCCTGCGTTTCAGCAAAACCAGACGTCTTCAGTGCAGTGGCCATGGAGAACGCGTACTACATTAGTCACAATGCCGGTGACTTCCTAAGCTTTCGAGGCTTCAAGTGGACAGGCGGGAAGAAGAAGAGAGGCAAGAGCAAAAAGAAGAAGCGCGCATGGTGAACGGGCTAACTGGCTTCAAAAAGCGACGGAATATGACGCGCCTGCAGGCCTACCGCGAAGGAGGCCAGGCCGGCAGGCGTGCTGGCCTCTGGCTCGCTCATCCTCTGCGGCAACGATGGCCGCAGCGCCACCACCGACGGAGTACGTCTGCATGAGGAGCGAACGAATCTGTGGTGACTGCGGAACCTCGCAGCCAATGAAACGATCTCGAACGTACCGCACAGATCTCGTGCGCACAGATCTCGAATGTGCCGCACGAATTTCGAACGTGTCGCATAGAGGGCATCCGGGTCCGTAAGGAGGGCGGTGGCAGCGGAGCGGGGCTGCGCAATGTCAGCGATGATTGATGGATGGGGAAAAGCAGAGATATAAACGTGCATCGTTATCTGGGAAGAGAAGACATTGGGGCGATGCAAAACAGAACGCGGGGGAACTAAAGCTTGACACGATCCAGTGGGCATAGCATAATGATCAGATTGAGAGATTGGCGCTGAGTTACTGTCCACGGTACCATCACAAGCCTGGAATGAGTTTGTTGTCGCACCGGTCACCGTTTTTCGGTGCGGATGTATGTCGACAACAGCGAATGAGCGCACCAAGACTGTTATGCAGGGATATTGATCTCCTTCGCGACCAGTCATGTTATGGTTTTACCGGTCAGCATGACTTCTATACAGCGCTGTCTTCTTTCAGCATTTCCTGATGGTACGAAGCTATTAAAGACCGATAACGCTGAAGATCTAGCACCATCAGCACCACGAGGGCGCGCCAAGCGATCGCTAACGTAGCCAGTTCGAATCAGCCCAGCGGAATTTTGCAATGCGATCGTAATGGCTTCTTGTGGGGTGGAACTTTCCAGATTCATTGCCTTTATGCTGCATGGAGAACATCTGTGGCTCCGCCTGTTCAGACCTGAACCGCCGTGTCCTGTGTGTGTCTTGCTTGCTGGCTTCGGACCTCTCGCTCTAGGGGCTGCTAATGGCTCCACAATTGCACGCGAATTGCGCGAATAATGCAGCACATTACCACCCGCGGCGAGTTATTTCAGCTCTTTTAATGTAAGAGTCGAGATGTCGAGCGATGTGGCTCAATGACTGCTGTGTGGGCGTCATGGTGATGCATGACGCCATCCGTCTGGAACAACCAGGCCTACAGCCAGACCTACGACGGGGACAGGCATCAAGAGACGTGCTGAAAGCCTAGTACTGTGTATTCGTGATTATTATAGGAAATACATCATGCATAGCTCACAGTCGTATTTGAATTGATGAATCACTCCGTCAGTTAGTTTCGGGTCATCATCAGCTCTTCAGACACTCGCATTCCTTTCACCCCTTCCAGCATGGTACACTATGCACCTTGCGGCACACAGCATGTGATGCCGAACACCGCAAACTACAAATGATTCAGACTTCCTTGAATCGTCCAAAGGGATTGGCTCAATCCTCGGAGGCGCCGGCGGAACTGCCCACTTACCCAGCAACGCAGCGTGTCAGACGAAATGAAATCGATGCAAATGTAATTACCACCACTGGTTCAACTCTTCAAATTGGATCACCGAGTTTGGGCAAAATCATCGAGAGATGCAAGTTCTCACCGAATGTATGTGCTTGAGCCAAAAACACAAGCTTTCCGCTTTACCAATCATCAAAGGGATTGGCTTAATCCTCGGAGGTACCGGCGGAACTTTCCACTCACTCAGCAACGCAGTGTGTCAAACGAAATAGATGCAAATGAAATAAATGTAAAAGAAATGAAATAGATGCAAATGTTATTGCCACCACTGGCTCAAATCTTCACTTCATATCACTGAGTTTGGGCAAAATCATCGAGAAATACGAAAATCATCGAAAAATGATACGAGAAATAAAAAAATAGAAATACACCGAATATATTTGTTTGACCCAAAACCACAAGCTTTCCACTTCACCAACTCAGCTCCGTGCATTCAGCTGAATCAGTTTTGTTTGCTTGTTTTGTTCTCCTATCCCACAAAACACTTGCCGTGTCAAAGTGTCACACAAACAGTTTTGCCTTCATTACGACAATATGAACATGTGGAGTCCATGCTGTCCGCGTCTGTCTCACGCGTGATTGTCGGGCACGCCGAAAGCCTGTTTGTAATTTGCAAGGACACGACGTCCAGTTTGAAATGATTTTACTTGTGTGTGGAAGGAGCAACCTTGGCGGAGTTGATGCGCGGGAGTTGATGGTATGGTGGCAGTCGTGTTGACTCGGTCTCTGTGACAGACTTGTGAACGTCTGGATGAACGGCTCGCTGGATGATGGGTATTTTGTAGATGGTCGATGGACAGCAGGTGACACTAAGCCCTTAACGGGACCGGTGGATGACTGCGTGGAAGGCTTGTGGACCGATGAACAAGCGGTCGACCTCGGCTTTGTGGACGGTTCGTGGACAGCTGAGTGGACAGATTTGCAGCCGGTCGGTAGACGGCGCTAGGCCTCTGATGAAGCCTTTCTGACCCAGCCGGAGCGGATCTCCACCAGTCGACGGTTCACAGCCGGGATCAGCTGAATCAGCTTCCCGATCACGCAAATGATCGGCAGGTACAGGGCGTACTGAAAACAGCGATAGCACGCATCACTAATACGCCCCACGGCTCTGCAGACTGGCTTTTAATGGAGATCGCGAAGAGCTGTCATAGACGCCCGTCGTAGTTCTATGGCATCTCCGCCACCCAAAGGGCAGCAAGCCACAGGAGTCACTATCGCACCGTTCCGAAGCCGAGCGTGCAACCGACTCAGGCGGGAGCGACATCTATGTTCCATTCCGCAAACTGATAGTGATATAAGGCAACGTAAACGTCGCCAGTACATGAGAATGCATTTTACCTTGACCTGTGGGCGAGCAGTTGCGGGGCCCTTTGCAGTTACACACCGCCACCGACGGCGCTTTCTGCCACCCTCAGACATGACCAACCACCCCCTCCACAATGGACGTTGCCACTCCCAGATATCACACTCCCACGCGATCTCTGCATTTTCAGACGCGCTACGTAACTTCCAAACGGGCCTTTCCACCCGGGCAAACCCTCTCAACCCGGATGTCTATTTCCCCCCTCCCCCACCCCAGGTCGGCTGCCAGATGTCCCGGAACCCAGCCCTCCGATGTGGGCTGACCTGTAGGCCGGTGGGCATGTAGCACTTGTAGCTGGTGACCATGAATTCCCAGCCCAGCACGGCGTCGTGCAGGGAGGCGGCCATCAGAGCCGTCCAGCCTAGCTTCGACTGGACGAACGCAAACTCGCGCCACGTGAGGCGCGCGGTCACCGACGGCAGCGATGCAATGCCCAGAATGGCGAGCAGACAGAGTGCGACCGCACCTGGGACGGGCCAGGGCAGGTCACAGTGAGGGGGACACCCAGTACGGCCAGTAGACAGAGTGTGACCGCACCTGGGACGGGCCAGGGCAGGTCACAGTGAGGGGGACACCCAGTACGGCCAGTAGACAGAGTGCGACCGCACCTGGGACGGGCCAGGGCAGGTCACAGTGAGGGGGACACCCAGTACGGCCAGTAGACAGAGTGCGACCGCACCTGGGACGGGCCAGGGCGGGTCACAGTGAGGGGGACACCCAGGACGAGCAGCGAACAGCACCAGTGTACGAGGGGCAGGGCAGAGCAGGTCACAGAATGGGGATGTCCAGGACAGCTAACAGCAGGGCAGCACTACCCCGGCCACAGGCCAGGTCATGCATCGGAGAGGTAACGTCCAGGACAGCCAACAGCACGGCAGCATCGCCCCTGCCACAGGCCAGGTCATGTAACAGAGAGGTAATGTCCGGGACAGCCAACAGACAGAGCACCGGCGCACCACAGGTAGGTATGGCCAGGTCATGGCAGAGGGAGGTAATGTCCAGGACGACCACCAGATGGAGCGCTACCGTCCTGGGGCAAGTCAGGTCGTGTCACAGGAGGAAAGAGTATCTCATATAACCACAACCTGGAGCAAGGCAGGTCAGGTAATACCCCAGAGAGACCGCGCCAAGGATAACAAACGGATAAAAAGCGTCGATTAGACCGAACCACTACAGGACAGATGAGCCATCAAATTAAAGACAGACGATACCCTCTGCCCCTTGTAGTAAGCTTTGAAAGCATCTGTATGCGGTAAATACGTAAGCATGCACAAAGCTGCACAATGCAAACCTCTGATATGGGATTTAGGTCACACAAGCTGTTGCACAAGTTGCATTGTCCGTGCAACACTGCTCATTCTTGGGCTTTGTGCTGCAACACGTACTCACGGCCTTGAATAACGTTCCAATAAGCTTTCATCTGCTTTCATTCGCATCCCGTTTGACCCAGGGGACCATGCATGAAAATAACAGAACGGCTTGTCTGGTTTATTAAAGCCGCGGGCTGCGGTGGCGGCCGGCTCCGGCGGCGGCGTCTGAGGCCAGCTGCGCAGTGACGGGAGTGTCAGCGGCGGTGGTGCGGACAGACCGGACATGCCGTCCCGTCGCTGAGACGTCACCAGCCGCGTCCGGGGTCGCGCTGTCGGTCGGATGGCGCCACCCCTCGGCCGCCGGGCCGCCATGTTCTCATGCTGCAGCGTTCTGAATACGTTTCCGCTCGCGATTTCGAAACATGTTCAGCTGCAATGTGGTTTTGAAATCACTAGCTTACGGATAGTTGTATTTTTGCTATAAAAATGAAGGGACTCGAGGAGCAAACGAGCTTTTGGACCCAAGCCATAATCAAATGAGAGCTAATTCAGGTGCATTCTATGTAACAGCACCCTTATAACTGCACAGGTATGCCATCTTTTCACCATCGAGTTTATGAGTGTGATATCTTGTGGTATATACTCTGCGTATGTGCTCATACGAATGATGTTCGGAAAATACACATTCATGGATTATAATTTCTAAATGTTCTAAAGCCGAGATATAGTTTGTTTCTTGGCTCGCTCTTTTTCCTAAAAACCCTCAGTAGTGTGTAAAGTATCATCTTAAATTTACAGTTTTGTCGAAATTTCATGAGCCATCCGAAATGGAACGAACTGTGCTCATCGTCTGGTTCGTGGTCTGCTCGTCTCCCCCTCCCCCCCCCCCCCCCCCTCCAATTCATGTTAAGCTGTATCCTTTCAAACCCGGAGAAACTGCAGCCGCTTTACGCACAGCTCGTGATCTTGTCGGCATCGGAAGGGAACAATTAATGATTCAGGGTCGTCACGAGGAATGAAACCGTCGTCGGGTGTGCAAAATTCGCCGAAAACCGCGCAACCGTGTGCACTGTGTGCGGCTGGCTGCAAAGATGTGCGCAGACAGACAGACAGCCTGACACATCCTCGAAAATTAGTGAACTGAATGTGCAGAATCCTGTGGAGTTCCTGTGGTATGACGACGTGAAACATTTCAACGCCAGCCATCTCCTCAATCACCGGCACCGCGTAAATGTGGGGGTACCCGCGTGCTACGCCCGACGTCGGCCTGGATCCGCCTCTGTCCAGGGTGACGCAAGAATAGCACCGGCGGCCGGTCCCAAACGCCTCAAGCCATTCCTGCGTCCTACTGGGCAGAGGCGGATCCAGGGTGACGCCGGGCGTGAAACATTGGGGCACTGCGTCCATGGATGTCGGCGTCCCTACGAACAATCCGTCATGGCGGATGATGGCTTTTGTAATGTCACACGCATACATGAACGCAAACGGGATACCATACCCAAACTGACCAAGAGTGAGGAAGAGCTCGCCCCTCCAAGTCGGGTGGTGAAACCAGATGTTGACAGTCTGGGTTTCGAAGAAGGTCTTGTTGACTTCGACCTCGGCACGGATGGTTTTTGGTGCTTCAAACAGCCAGTCGTATTGGTGATGCGGGTGGTAAATGCCCAGGGAAATGCAGCCCTGCAAACGGAACCGATGAATTCCAAATATGTTTACCGCATAAGCGTGGTTACCTTTTGTTTGCCCCTACAAAGGGGCAGGCACAAATTGTGGCACGATCGTTGCGCATGTACCGAAGACCATGCATGAGATGGGAGACGCGCACCTCACAGAGGGGCTAGGTACACACGCTGACAAAAACTTGTCTACGCAGTTATCATCGGAGCATGCAAGCCGTTTTAGGTCTGTGGAAAAAAGAAGGCATGGCCACGGTACGCACAGGTACTCAAGAACAAACTGCCACGTGAGTGGTTAGACAGCTTTCGTTAGTTCCGTGTTACGTATTCACCGTATATCGTATTCACGGCCAGATAAGTTTCGGCCGTGAACGCGAGCTACATACACGGCCACCCCAACCGGACAGTCGACAAGCACGACAAGGCGGGATTGCTTACATGAGTTCCTGCCATTGCCAACATTAGTAGGCCTAGCTGTTTGCGCATGCGCAGCCAGCGATCCAGCCAGGCTGGAAACCGGCTGTACTTTGTTCCTCGATACAGCTGAAGAAAGCCGGCGATGATACCTGACGCGCGGTCCGAAGAAAACCGGTCAGTATCTCATTAAGAGTGTGGTATTGCAGCAACCTCTAGCCGCAATATTTACGCACTAAATACACGCACGCAATGAAACACACACAATCATGTTTCAGGTGTGCGATTAGATATCGCGAGCAACTGTACTCTGCACCCTGGACGTGCCACATGACGCTACCCGTGATGCTGAAGGGAATGTGAAACTAAACAGTGGCCCTTTCCTTTCTAGTACTGGAATAACAAACTGATGGAAGCAAACTGAGGGCTTTTTAAGAGCATGAACAGCTAAAGGGATGGAACGAAATCACAAAAAGCAACAGAAAAGGGTAGCAATGTGCTTGCCCGGCAGTCATGGCAAACACAAACACATGAACATGCATCACCATGGACACTAGAAATCCGATCGCGACAATGTTCCGCCGAGAAGCCCCTATACATCCCCGAGAAATCCTCAGCATCGGGGGTGACACGAAAGAACCTTAACTTGAAATGGGGCTGACCGGAAGGTAAAATGGTTTCCAAACAAAGCGCAGAGCACGGGGAAAACGCATGCAGTGACAGTGCCCCGTGCCGGGAGGTTAAGCCCAGTTCTGAAAGGGCGGGAGCGCCGAGAGGGCGGCGGTAGGAAAACTTGGTCGCACCTGGCAGATACACAGCTCCCAGTGTCTCCAGCGCTATCACGCCGAGGTTCCGGTTGAAGTTCGTCATGAGGATCTTCTTGAACACGGACCAGTCCCAGGTCTCGTTGACGGTGATGTTTTTGCACAGCTGAAACCTGCGGAGGTGGAGTGGCATTTGCAGCTATCGTGACCCTGTCACAGACGCAAAGGTGACGAGCGGACGTTGTCGGGGATCAGTCCTTTCGGATCTGTCGATTTACTACACCATATGCTTCGATCAGCCACAACATGAGCACATTGCAGATCAAGCAATTAACAAGTAGTTTTCGAATGACTTCGGCGCGGCTGGAATAATCTGTGTCAGTATTGTCGCTGTGCAGCGAATCCTTCTACATGCACCGCACGTACTTGATGAAGTTGGCGATGTAGCCGATGAGGAACAGGACGCCCACCACAGCGAAGGCACCCCTCCAGTCGCGGAAGAACTCCAGTGGCATCTTCTCGATGTCCCGTGACATCCGCAACGGCCCCATGTCGACGGGCGTGAAGCCCATGTCGCGCACCAGCTGCACCACCTGGTGCCGCGCCCGCTCCGAGTCGGTCGCGACCGGGATCTGGGACGGTGGTGCCAAGTGGAAACGACGGCTGGTGACAAGTGATAACGGGCCCGCCGGGGTGCTTAAAGTCGCCGATGATTAGTGAGTGATGTCGGAGACTGGTGACAGTGGTGGCCGTCACCATGGTGGCAATAACCGGCACCATTACTGGGCACGGATGATAACTGGTGCCGCCTGCTGTGTGGCTGTTGTACTGTTTTGCTGTTGTTGGTGTATAAATGGTGGGGCTGTTGATCGGTAGTAAGTTTTGTTGCGCATGATTTTTGTTGTTGTTGCATGGTTCTTAAACATGTCCGTACCGGAGGCTCAGTGGACTAGAGCCTTCCGATCCACCCACCCTTGGCGATATGGGTTCGAGTCGCTTTAGGCGCCCGTTATTTGCCCCTGTCAGGCATAACCCGCGGTCGGTGGCACCGGCTGTTCTAAAGACCTGGTGACATCAGAGGACAGGACGGACCATGCCGAGCATTGCGGCATGCTGAGCTTTTGCCACTAAACTCCGCCATTGACCTGGGATTTCACGATCATATGGTAGGGGTCAGGGGTCAAACGTCAAGCACTGCTGGGTGTGAGTTTTGAGTTTTGAGTTCTGAAATCCATCCATTCAAAAAACAATCGGACGAAATCTTCAAGAAGCGGATCGGAAAACAGCGCTGCAGAACACACTGAAGTGGTATACCAACCTCCTTGCTGCCCTGGATTCCTCCTGTCTCCAGCAGGTAGGCTGACACCACGTTGAAGGCTTTGACGACGACGGCCGACGGCACCAGCTCCTGCAGATGCTCCGCGTTGGAGCGCAGGCTGCGGTCAGCAGCCCGCGCAGGTCACAGCCAGTCATGGTCCGATCTCGTTGCAGCATAACGGAACAGTAAATCGAGCCAGGCAAATTGCAGAGCCGCGAAACGCGGGCGTTCCAGACAGCGGGTGAAGCAATGCACGGAGATATGCCATTGGCACAGGGCTGCTGCATCTCGTTATGATTTGTCCAATGACAGCGCTGCTTTCCGTAAGATCTGTGAGTCATTAAAGCATGCAGGGACAACAATAATTTCCAAGGCAAACACAGCGCTGGATTCTACTAATCTGTGCTAGTTCTCCCCATAATTCCCATTCCATACGTGGCCGTGTTCATATTCTGTGCGACCGCTCTGGCTTTCCAGTCCCCACCTACCACTCAGCATCGTCACCAACGAGCAGCGCTACGGTGCTGGCCCGGCTCCAACGCCTACCTCAGCGCCTTGCCCGACACGGGGCCGTTACTGACGTCGATCAGCACCTTGTTCTTCAGCACGTGCAGCGGGAGAGAGTCGTAGAAATCGCGCGCCACGGCCACCACCACCAAGTCAGCGGCAGCGATAGCGTCCACCTGGGACGCCAGGGTGGCCCCAGTGGCTTCGATCAGCTTCATCATGTCACTGCGAGGGCGAGGGCAGGTCAGATGGACTCTAAATCGCGATCGCGCACGGCGGGCTTGCGAGGCCATGGAGCCCGACCATAAGCCCAGGCAGGGAATCTACACAATAACTGGGAGTACGTAACTTGTGCTCTCAACACTCGAGAGATGGCGCTCTCGCTTCTGAGCCCGGGGGCTGAGCAGCCTCTGCCAACTCCTCAGCGGGTTGAGATGATCGCCCCAGTGAACTGGTTTTCCTTCCAATCCCGCGCCTCGGCACGGTCCGACCGGGTCTGATAACTGCCCCGTCTCAGAAGGAGCTCGCGTCGGTGTCAGCGGACCCTCGGAACGGTGTGGTCGGGTCTGATGGTGGCACAGTCACGCAGGAGACTCGCGCTGGCGTCTGCAGACAGGCCGAAGTGCTCGAGCACGGATAATCATCGGTTCGGCGATAATCACTGTGATCAGAGCAAGGGTACAGCCACGGCGACGCAGGCGGCGCCGATTAGCCGGCCCGGTGTGGCGTGGGGAATGCGTCGGACCGAAGGAGAAACAGGGAGTGCCCACTAAAGTTCTTTTGCAGACGAGATGTAGCCCACCAGAAAATTAATTAATTTCGTTTTCTCAAAACGAGCACTAAGTTTTGATTTTAAGAGTAAATTTTGATACCCAACGCATCCCAAACGCCGAAAACTTAACAGCCTTGCGCTGTGTCTTTGGATGCAAACCTCGTCATAACAGAAGTCTACCACCACTTGGTGCTCGCCTTCCAAAAGTGCTGTCTAATGGCCACAGCTTTGTACAACTATTCCAGCGTTATTAGCAAATTCCTCTCACAATGAGAAGGCCAAGACAACGTGAAGACTATGCCACCTTCCTACGCATTCAATTTCAAAATAGCTGTATCAGTGGGACTACCCATCAGAGCCGTGCGGCCCACATCGATAAGCTACTTTCCATTAGGTACAAATAACGTTACATAATTTTTCCCCATCAAGTTGTGTATTTTTCTATTCGCGAGAAGTTTAAGTGGCAGCAATGTTGTGACATTTTCGCGTAAGCATGGGTCCAGTAGAAGGTAGGCGCGACAAAGTGGTTCCTTACAATTGGCAGCGTTTCAGTCCATAGTATCAAGACAAAGGCGAACCTTAAAATGACAATGTTGGAGTGTTATTGCAATAGTGTACTGGATTTGTCGGCCGAAAACCCCCTTTATAAAGCAGGATGTTTCGTTCCTTCCAAGAAAAATAGAACTTGACGGCTTGTTTTGTGAGACCAATCCTTTTAAGCTTCGACATGCATGGCAGGACGATGCTTGAAATTTACGTCAGCAGCGGACGTCACGGACGTTGTTGACGCTAGAGGTGCTCACTGCCATGCATGATAAGTGATAAAATGTGCGCACTTGATTGATAGGGGGACAGAATCGTAAACATACATTTTTATTAGGCGAAGTCGAAGAGCAACTTGCACATTACGGCGTTTAGACAGGTCTTGCGAATAGATGTTCCTTGCGGCATACCCATTAACACGTCACGAGTAGAAAGCATGTTTGCAAGAGATGTTGACACAAACACTAGGTGAGAGAGGTCGACTCAGATTTGCCCGACACCGCAATCCGTTCACCCATATCATCAGAAAACTGATTGTCACATGGTGCGATGCTAAAGCACCCACAACGTGTTCCGTGTATCAGCAGGTGCTCTATGCCGTGCTGAAGCGTGCGTGAATTATTTTTTCTTATCTCTGATCGCCGCATGGCGCATGGAATGACACGATTTTAATGGCGTTATTATGTCCCCGATATACCTTTCCTCATTTTCGCGGGCGTGTAGCTAAGGAACTAGAGGGGCTTAAGAAGAGTAGAATTGTAAATAGCACCGGAAGTTCTTCAAGGTGGCTACTTCAGTTCAAAACCTCATATAAACGTGGGATACGCCCTTAAGTACATACTGTATACACATCGATATAGAAAAACCGTGGATAATGTAAGGCAAATAGGACAGCCAGAAACGGCCGCATGTATGCAAGAACCATGTCCATATGTGGGTAATGCATAGGTCGGCATATCGTGGCAGACTATGGCAGATCGATTTCATGACACTGGTGTCAAAATAATTGGTCAGCTAGGAGCCCATTCTGTAGTATGCCCATTTAGGGCACAGCTCTGTGGAACGATAAGCTATTTAGTCTTGATCACAGCGGCTGATTATTTGTTATGTCGGGCGTTTATGTCATAGCATGGTTGCTTTCATCGCATCTGAGCGATGTATGAGTGAGCGCTGAAGACCTGTCTGCCGTTCAGAGGCAGACTCAGCCACAAGAGCGAAAGAGGCCTAACAAACAGTGCAAGTAAAAAAAAGAACAGAAAAAAACAGCACACGCAGCGCAACCAGCAAACGCATTAGAAATGACTTTGTTTTCGGAAAGACATGCTAGTGCAGGGGACCCTGCATAGTCTGCATACTCTCTTTTTGTGTGTCATTTTGAAACGGCAACCCATCCCGGCTGAGGGTGTCGCTGCCTCCACCTGGAAAGCCGCCGGCCAGCCAGCCATGACGCCCTCTCGCCTGCCACCGCTTCCGGCGCTCTCCAACAAAGGGCCCGCCAACAGCGGAGCGCGACGCTCTCAGAGCCGACGGGGTGGCACAGTCACGCCATTAGCGAAGCCTTTTTCAGAAGCGGTCGAACGGTCTGTGACGCCACGGTGATGTATGTGGGTCCGGACACCGCGGGACGCTGCGATGGAGAAATCTCAGAGTGGGCACCGCCCGGTTATCTCCGAGACCTGGACAGATTGGGGCAGGTTATGTAATTCAAGCAGATCATTAACGTTACGGTAATACATTTCTGACCGGAACTTTTATGAATAATTACGGCACATGCATACGGCAAATGTTACCATCGGAGCACACAGTGATACAGTGCCGCGATGTATGCATGCCGGATGATAGCAAGCAAGCCTGTGTCTTAGAGCTAGCTGGAGTAAAACGTGTGTCCCATAGAGCTCGTCCCATTTCCCAACGCTTGGTATAATATCACTTACTGCAAACTGTTCCGGAGGTTCCTTGCGAATGAATACCTCAGAGCACCAATGTGGGGTCGTCGTACTAGAAAGTCCTGCTTCCACAAACCATCAGCCATTTTTCATAGTTATTGCATAGCAAACCAACCGAATATGCTGCTACCCAGCAAACCAACCGAAGCCTATTTTTGAGCACATATATGGCAAGGATAACAGCGGCAAACATCTGAACTGTTTTGAAAGCAAGGAGCCAGTGACCAAGATTTCGGATTTTGCCTGGGCCAATGTAGCGTTTATAAACTCAGCACTGAGATAAGCAGCTTCAAGCATATCCTTTCCAGTAATCAACGCGGTTTTTAACGTTCTCACCGCACCACACCTGTTCGGCCTCCTTCTGATGTTGCTGGTAGTAAAACGCCGATGATTCACACTCGGTAACATTCTACCCCTCGCGCGCCTGCCCCTACCCATTCAAAGCGCCCACGACCACACTTCTGATGAGCCCGACTCACGCCTGCTTTTGCTTGCTGCGGGTGCCGATGGTGACCGTGTAGCCGGAGGCGACAGCGCGCTGTGCGAGAGCCCGGCCGAAGTCGCCCGTGCCGAGCACGCAGAGGCTGCGGCTGTGGCCGGGGCTGACCCCCAGCTCTATGTCGTCACGCGCCACCTCGTACCCGCCGTTGCTGGCCATCCCGCAAGCCGCGTCCAGCGAGCCGGAGACCTGCAATGGCGGCGAGCTGGCGTCAGTAGCGCACTGAGCTAGCAGGCTCGACAGGGGGGCACGCGGTTCAGCATCGCTAGGCTCTTATTTTGTATTGTATGCTGCGGTGTAACTTTTTAAAAGCACTTGGGGGAAGGGAGCTGAACCGATCAGACATCAGCAAGAAAGGCCTTAAACCTTGGTGTTTCGATGTCATGAACCTGGAGCGCTCATATTGAAAATAATCAACCTTCAGTATACAAGGAGGCGGTGATTATACGATTATACGCCACTGTCAAAAAATGTCGGTTCTGTTGAGGAAACCTGACGTTTCGAAGCTGCGCTGATGGTCAGATTTATTCGCGTTAGTCGATCAAAACTACTCCAGTATTCTCTCACTCTGGAATACATCGCACATAACATGTTGATTGGATTCCTCGACAAATTTTTGTGGTGCAACCAGGTGGAAGATAGACTGCCGAGCTCGGCTCGTTAGAGCGCGTGTTTTGATTCACGGACCAGTCGTCAGCTGCGTTCGAGTCGCTTTAAGCGTTTGCTATGCCTTACCGATTGGGATAGCTTGCGGTCGTCGGCAGCGGCCGAGTCGCTTTAAGCGCTCGCTATGCCCTGCCGATTGGGATAGCTTGCGGCCGGTGGCAGCGGTCGCGCTAACGGTCAGATAGTGTCAGAGGGCAGAATGGACCGTGCCGAGCACTGCGGCATGTTAAGCTTTCGTCGCGAAGTTCTGCCCTTCACCCGGAATCACTGATGACTACCGCTGTCGCTGGTCGTGTTTTCCATTCAATCAGCAGTCGAATATCACCGTAGTGACGATTGTGCGACACTTGCCACTGTTGAAGAAAACATGGATTAATCTAAGCCATGTTGTACTTTTAAAAGCTGCCGCATACAGCAGTTGGTTGTTCTTTATCCCAACCCAGGTGTTATAATGTAAAAATCCTGTTAAACATTCACAGCCAGCCCTCACATATGAAGGAGTTGCAACGACAAAACATTGAGTACTTGCCGGTTACTATTTGATACAAGATGGATGTGGTGCTAACACCCATATGTCCAGGCATTTAGTGTACCATTAATGAGGATGCTTTTTTCTGTATTTCTTTGGCCCAGCACTCTCATTTGCTTCTGAGGGGGCTCAAGTCGATATTGAGGGATCAAGAGCCCCGACAGTATGAAAGCCATACCGCTGACTGTACGCCGCAGCGCAAACTTTTCAGTGACGCGGTTGTGGGATATTAGCAAGAACCTACAAATATTCGTGTCTTAATCCACAAAATATGTGATTGTGGAGACAGCATTTCCTTACCCACTTTTTCACGCAAAACTAAGGGACCATAACAGCGCTACCTTGACCAAAGTGAAATGCAGGCTGGTTATCTCCCGCTGTCACTTATTAGCAGCTGTGGAATGACTGGTGCAACCCACTAAACGTGACTCTACCGCACCCACCCTTCCCAAAAACAGCATCTTCAGTTCGAAATCAAGCTGGTGCGGATACTGTGCAGGATGTCCCATCGCCAGAGATCTTTAATTGACCGCAAAGCGGTCACCAGTAGGCAATTTTACGGCACCTCAAATGCTATTCTATACATATTTGCCTAGATCCAAAGCATATTTGCCTAGATCCAAAGCACCCTTTACGGTGCTGTATGATCGCGTCCAAAACTCAGCCAATCCTCCTTGGCGATCCTGATAGTAGCTCGGCGGGAAATGACGCCTGGCTACCACCAGGTTAGTGGTAGTAGTAGTGGTAGAACCAATGAGCAGGCGCCCACCAGCGCCAATAACAATGGGAGGGGCTGTGATTTAGCGGAGTAGCGTGCGCAATTGGATCTGATGGATCTCGTTGATATGCAAAGGAGTTGTGACGAAATGAAATGATAGCTTATCGTACTCAGGTAAACGTACATCAATGAATTTGATCCCGCACTGTGTAGGAGGGTTTTGAATGAGCTTTCGTCGTGACAAATCAGCCTGTGATTGTATGGAATTGCTCGAAAAGCATCTTGTTTGTACGTTTAGAATTATCGTTTATGTTCTAACGATGTGCATTGGTGACCTCATACACGAGCTCCGAGATGTGAACATTATTTTCTGCGAGAAATTACGAAAGCCACAACACAGAAAGTCATAATGCAACCGAGTGCAATAAAGCAGCAGCCGCTTTCGCCAAACGACCCAAACGACCCACATGACACAAGCTGTACTCCTGTCGATGTCAGACTCTTCCACGAAAGTCGAGTCAAGGCGCTTTTCAGCAGCCAGCGTGGCCCAGATTGGTGCAGATTTCTCGTCCGACGCCACCAACCGCGGTCTGTCGGGACGCGTCTGGACGGACCGTCCATCTGTCCCGGAGCGGCGCTGCGGCTGTCCCGGAAGTTATGCATTTACACTGCGGAGCAACCGCAGAGGGTGCACCAACCACGCTTAGTATGACGAGAGCTTTTTATGTGATGGTTGCTCTGCACCAGGTCGGTGTTCTTGGAGCTGTGAGGGCAACGTTGGGCCGAACGTTGGTTCAACCTGATTCTAATGTTGATCTCGCTCGATCATGACGGACGTTTTTCCGTCTGCATTAGGTGTGTTTGCTCACCCAGTTGCAACATGGCATTACAACGGTGAACTCCATTGCTCGAGCAGCGGGCAGAAGTATGTTACACAACTTACGTTATTGCACAGCTTAAATCATCTAACGGCGTGTGATCTAGAAATAT
>NW_023597034.1:25141532-25239032 GCF_011947565.3 Pollicipes pollicipes | reverse complement strand
CAACTATTTCATGTCAGGCTATAATAACATCCGCCGCAAGGTACGTAAGCTCATGAGAAAAAGGCTCAACACCACAAACAAGCTCAAGGACAGCACAGCAGCAAAAATAACTTGAGAATTGGCAAGTAGTTCATGTGGGCGTTGATGAGTCGACAACGTTTTTCCTCAGAGGTCGTTCAGAGGTCATTTCCCAGGTGCTTACTGGTGGTGAGCATCGTGGAGACCCCGGCTAAGACCAGGTTACGACTCTCAGTCACCAACAGACAGTAAAATGTCTGTGGTCGCCATGGCATATCGATTATGGCTCATATTTTTTTGTTTCTGCCGTCGTGTGATCTTAAGATAGCTGTCTGGCGATGGCCAAAGCGTGCATATGCATCATACCAATGTGTGGAAACAGCATCGCTCTAGCGACGTTGTGAACATGTCTTAGACAATACGCCTGCAAGTCTTACTCATTGTTGTACACCTATCCGAAGAAGTGAAGAGCACTTCCCTTCCTTTTCCCGCCTTCGCGATGTTGTCTGCTGGGACTGACAGGTTTGGCACGCAGTAGCTGAATGTGTAAGCTCTTGTAGAGGCGTGGACCGGGATACCGACCATCTGATTAAGGCCCCAGATGGGCCTGGGAAGCCCAAAGCCGCCCGCGGCCTGGCTGCTGAGCCACGCCATGTCTGCTGGAGGCCAGCAGTGGAGCGCGCGCGGGTGGGCCACGGACGACGGTCAGGGTTTAACGCGGCCGCTGTGCCATCACCCCGCAAGCTCGCGACGTCTGTTCGGTCGCAGTCGTCGATGAACTCTGTTCAACCGTGGATGCCTTATGGGGATTTCCCCGATTCCTGCATGTCCAGCGCAATCTGAGTACGGACAGGAATTGTCAAGGCCACGTGAATTGCACCACATAACCAGAGGATAATAACTTCAGGCCTCTTCACCATGACGTGCAAGTTTTCGACGCAGTTGTTTCGCCGCCTTTGCCTTGAACCGTCAGCCATCCAAGGTCAGAAGAGCACCATCAGGTATGCCGTTCGTCGATTACCAATGTTTATCCGGGATCCATAACGCACAGTCCGCTGAGCGACGAGCATATGAGACTTTGTGAGTCCTCGCTCTCGCTATCACCCTCGGTCTCTCTCCGCGAACAATTTTCGTCCGAAAGCCTGCGAGGTGGTAATACTTCAGGTTCCGATTTCGCTATTTGACACCAAAAATGCTTTACTCAGGCCGGGTCCGGAGCCCTTGTTACGAAGCACCAGGGTCAGATGGTCTTCGGCTTACATGCTTCGGTTTTTGGACCGGCGCGGCAAACCAAGCGCGATATATTGCGCAAATTTTCCATAAAGAGGAACGTTCCGCTGTTTCTCAGCTATGACATGTGCCACCTTCAAGTTTGTGTCTTGGCACTCTACTAACCCCTCCACCCTCCCCCCCCCCAGTCCTCAACGACCTCAAACCAAAATCAGAATTTTAGATTATCTACCTGTAACTGACTTGCAGTCAATCGATTTCCTACCTGTAATCGTTGCACGGACAAAGCAGCTGTGTTGCTGCATTACCTACATCAGGCACACCGCGAGGGACTGCCTGCATGCCTGTTATCAATCTTCGGTACCATTTATCTTCAGGGAGTACTGTAGTTTTCTTATGTTTCGATCCATAATTGTACTTTATACCCCTTATCTGTACAGTATGTGGAGAATTTCAGGGATTCTACCCACGTGACGATGGGCCACACCTGGAGATCTGATGAAACTTGAGCTAAGTCGTGGCAAAGCTTCCTAACGAGATCTGCGACATGGATAAGCAATACACGCTATCCTGCGTAAATCCTCTTTCAAGGCCCTCTTGCATGCTTTGTAACTCTGAGTGGTCTCCTCACTGCTAACACGTACTGAAAACCGTCAAATTCCCAGGATATTTCTCCTTATACTATTGCAGGCCGGCAAGTTTCCTATTTTCTGTGTTTCTGTGCAGTACTCTTGCTCCCCTAGCCTCCGGCCAGTCGAATAAAATACATTTGCATCTTTTTACATAACCATTTCATTTGGCATGGGCTATGGAGCGCTCATATTTAGCCCCAGGTATCTTGACATGTTGTCATTGGGGCTTTACGACGCACTCAGCTGTTTAGGGTTATTGGTTTGGTTATTGGAATGCTTGCATGTATTACTTATTGAAACACCTTCGCGTTTTACCGTCACACGACATATTCATGCGTGCGGCTCGTTGCTGGGTTTAAGGCTCTTCCTGTAACTTCCGCTGAACTTTTCTCTGCGACTTGTTTTTCCTGATAAAACGGAGAAAGGACCTCCGGTAGACTTTTCATTTATTTCTCCTGGAGTCAATGCGTTCATCCTCGGCCTGGTGTGGGGCGGGGGGCTGATGCAGCCCCCTAAGCTGTTTTGATAATACCTCTTTAGCATGTTTGGCGATCGCGCCCAATTTTTCAGTTGTCTATGGAGCATCACTTGCACGTGTTTTGATGCCAAAACGTGTTCCTAGCTTTTCTGGTTTCGGAGCAGCGGCAGTTTTTGAAGAGCACTGCACGATGATCTAAGGCGGCGCGAGCGAAGGGCGGCAGCCGATGATACCGAAGAAGGCGTGCAACGGCCCGACATTGTTACATTCGCACAGCTATAAATCATAGATTGATAAATAATCAAAAGACATGAGATATACACTAATGTACTCAGATTTGAACGAGAAATTCGCCTGTTTAGATTGCTGGGGCTGGCTGTGAAGCCAGAAAAAGTGCGCGTTTCTGGACAATTTGATATTTGGCCTGTCATAATGGGAACAGTTATTGACTAAATCGCACCAAAACTAGCATCAATACACCTTATACAATTTTGGGCTTGTTTGGCCTAGGATGTCTTACGAAGCTGCTGTCTCATTAGGTTTGCTAACGGGATTTGCAGTCTGCGTCACGCGCGTCGCCTCTTTGCTCTTTCGTATGGCACAGGTTTAATCATGGTTCGGATTGTTGCTCTCATCAGCAGCGTTTCTGTTGGTTTTCCCCTGGCCGTCGTCAAGCGTCAGTTGGTCCAGAGAAGGACACGTTGATGTTTGTATTAGACCACGTGGGATCAGACCACCAATGAATAAGGCCACCGAGAGTGCCGTTTGCCATAGAAGTTCCAGTCATTTGTCTTCCGTATTTTGGCCTTTTTAGCATAGGATGTCATTACCGGGCTGCTACCTCACTGGTCACTGAGCTTGTTGGCAGGATTGAGCCAGTGCCACGAGCGTCGCTTCCTTGGTCTTTCGTACTTTTCAATTAGGGTTCTCCTCTTCCCCCCCCCCCCTCTCTCTCTCTCTCTCTCTCTCTCCTCTCTCTCTCTCTCTCTCTCTCTCTCTCTCTCTCTCTCTCTCTCTCTCTCTCTCTCTCTCTCTCTCTCTCTCTCTCTCTCTCTCTCTCTCTCTCTCTCTCTCTCTCTCTCTCTCTCTCTCTCTCTCTCTCCTTCTCTCTCTCTCTCTTCTTCCTCTCTCCTCTCTCTCTCTCTCCTCTCTCTCTCTCTCTCTCTCTCCTCTTTCTCTCCTCTCTCTCTCTCTCTCTCTCTCTCTCTCTCTCTCTCTCTCTCTCTCTCTCTCTCCTCTCTCTCTCTCTCTCTCTTCTCCTCTCTCTCTTCTCTCTCTATCTCTCTCTCTCTCTCTCTCTCTCTCTCTCTCTCTCTCTCTCTCTCTCTCTATCTCTCTCTCTCTCTCTCTCCCTTCCTCTGTCCTTGTCTCTCTCTCTCCTCTCTCCTCTCTCTCTCTCTCTCTCTCTGTCTCTCTCTCTCTCTTTTTCTTCCGATAATACAAGACGACCTGTTGTTTGTTGGTCGTTGTTCGATATTTTAGTGAAATGTGAGGATCATCGTCGGTCAGACACAAATTATTGGGATTTAAAAGTACGCAACGGTGCCCCATCCAGGGCAACAAAGCCGCATTCGATTTATAGACAACCGTGCCATGCCCCTGAGATGTTCTGAACGCGTCTCAGCGTGCCAAGCTGCGAGGGTGGCCTTTCGCTCGCTTGTGTTAGTCTTTCGTCGAGTTCCGCCGCACACCACCCTCTGCTGCTTGCTTACCTGCCGCGCCCGGGCCCTTTGCCGTCCGCCGCAGCCGCACCGCGTCGGCCGTTTCCTGTCGGCGCACCGCTCCGCGCGCTGCCGGCGACCGGTACGGATTTTGGAGCGGGAACCCGCACGCAGCACCTGTTCCTAGCACCGCCGCGACGCGACTGCGGCGACCGGTGAGGCGAGGTGCGCCAGTGTGGGTCCGTGGCGCCAGCTGGGTTCGCGGGGATTGCGCGCCGTGGACGCTGTTAACTATAGCAGCCATGTCGCACGTGTATTGAGCGATGCTCCATAGCAGCTGTAGTGTCATGATGCGACACAGCCGGGCTCCGGGCGACTCGTGCATTGAGTGATGCTCCATAGTAGTTGTAGTTTGGTGATGCGGCACAGCCGGGCTCCAGTACACGGTATTAAGTAATGCTCCATAGCAGTTGTAGTGTTGTGATGCGGCACAGCCGGGCTCCGCGGTGGCACGTACATTGAGTGATGCTCCATAGTAGCTGAGTGTTGTGATGCGGCACAGCTGGGCTCCGGTCGACCTGCGTTATTGAGCGATGCTCCATAGTAGTTGTAGTTTTTGGGATGCGGCACAGCCGGGCTCCGGACGAATCCATCTGTGCAGCTGAAAGTATTCGTGCTTACCACAGCCATATCAATGTGGAGCTCTCATTTGGATATGGCGGTATTAAGATCGTTAGGCATCTTAGATATGATTACTGAGTTCGCGGTTGGGAAAGTACAGTAAATGATGGTGCATAAGTATTCACCGTAGTGTGGGAACAGAGTATTGTGTGAAACGTATCACATGTAAAGCGCGTAAGCTGGGGGGGTTGGACAGAAGGCCCTCGGATACCAGCATGGCGAAGGATGCGAACACATGACTTACCAGCTGGGGTCCCTCCTCCTCCTAGCGTCCAGTACGTCGGAGGTGAGTAGCATGATGTTCGGGTCGTCACCAGCGGCCGGAACGGGGCCACATCCCTGCAGCCCGTAGCTGCAAGCACGTACAAATAGACGGCCAGTCGTTTATGTATTACCGCATTCATTGTACATATTTATTTTTCTTATTTTATTTTAATTATTGCTTATTTCAAAGTGTTGTCGGACCAGAAGTGGTTCGAGCTCTGGTGTCCTTCCCGGGGATGAACAGCGAGTCTTCAGCCGCGCACGGGCTGTGCCGTCATCCAAGGACGGACGTAGCGAACGCGTCTCGCGTCGTGTTTATGCGCGACTGTAAATTCAAGGTTGGTCGCACCTATATTCATTGAAACCAGCCAGCTAAGCCGATGTTTGGGTGTTCTATTGACTGCTGTGGTAAATGCTGTTCTTCTCCATTCTGTTCGTTCAGGCATTCGTCTACTGCGCGCATCAAACATATCGATCGATAAAAATGGCTGTCATCCGCCTTCACCAATGTGATTCACAATGGAATCACCAGATGAGTTGAACGTGGAAGTACCACAGAGAGCTGGGTCGTCACGCGCGTACAATTCGCGGTCCAGCCGTCGCCTGATTGCGGGGGGTTTTTAACCCGATCGGCCTCGAGTCGGCAGCTGCTTACCGGCGTCGTCTGAGCTCTGCCTGGAGCACTTAACTGGCGACGGCCTCACACACTTCAGTACTTCAATCGGCAGAGCAAGGCACAACACTGCCGCGGCGTGCGCAGAGTGTTCCCTCTTTGGTGCGAGCTTTTGCGTGGGAGACGAGACGGATGTGCGCTTCTGGCCGACCTGACAGGCCTGGTGGCCCCGGGCACTGCGTGTCGCCTGTCGTTGGGGGTCGCCTGGCCTTGGCCGCTGGTCCCGGTACGATGAGCGCGCTCAGCGGCCGGACGGCTGGTGAGGGAGCGGTTGTTGATCGGGCCGTGCACAGTGGAGAGCCTGTCGCGAAATACGCTCCTGGCGAGTGTTTTCGGCACTGCTTCGGGTGTCCCGGTAGTGCAATAAGAGAACGGTATGCGTGCGAGGGTCTGATGAGGTGATGGCCGATGTGAGGCGGTCACAGTGTGGCCGCGACTAGTCGACCCGCGAGCAGCCAACCGCGAGACTTGAACGTGCAGCCGAATAGACATATCCCGGTTTCTCATTAAAACCCGTGTGCATGTAGAGAAAAACGCTACAGAGCAGCATCTTACCAGGTGATCAATGTGCTCTTCTAGGATCATATGCCGATTGATATTACGAAGGCTATTAAAGGTTCTGCTCCCACGGATAATTGCACCTCTGCTGTTCAGTGCAACACGAGCTGAGCTTTAGGATTTTGACGTGATTCAAAACCACTCAGCTGCTTTCTGCTAGTACCTAATGTATGATGCTGGAAAAGCACTACGTAACAGCAACTAATTATGCTACACTTTCGGCACTTCAACAATATTGTGGTTCGAGCCCAAAAAAGTCCCTGAGCGCTTTCCGAATGCTGGACAGTCTCAATCTTTCACGTGCCAACGCAAGACGTTATTGTAAATGCTGTAAACCAGCGGTACAAGGATATGACAGTGGTGTCCCCCGCCCGGAGTCCCGGTGGCTGTGACGGCTTCTTCTGCAGCATCTGCGTAACATGCACGGCTCGGTCGTTTCGAGGAGCCAAACGGATAGGGCTCGGTACCAATGTGTTTGCCCATTATAGGCATGTGTCGGGCGAGCGCGCGCGCGCACACACACACACACACACACACACACACACGTACACACACACACACACACACACACACACAACACACACACACACACGTACACACACACACCACACACACACACACACACACACACACACACACACACACACACACACACACACACACACCACACACACACACACACACACACACACACCACACACAACACACACACACACACACACACACACACACACACACCACCACCACACACACACACACACACACACACACACACACACACACACACACACACACACACACACACATATATATATATATATATATATATATTGACCTTCAATGTGGAGTCCGATCAAAGGTGCGCCCGGACTGGATCATAACTGCACAATGTCGTTTCTGTCCGTCGATCTCGTATGATCATCGTCCATTACTGCCTGACGGCTCCCGGCATCACGCCGCTGCTAGTCCCGACGCATCCGTGCAGCAGCGTTCCGTCGCCCTTCGTTACGCAACTCACCGCAGCGACCGGCACTCCACTGCATAGCAGCACGCGGGTCCGGCTGCGAGCCGCTCCAACGACGCATTTACGCGCACGTGACCGCCGCCGGCACCCCGGCAACTTGGACCGAGCGGAAGGAAAACGCCGAGCAGGGTGTGGGCACGCTCAGGAAATTATTCTGGCGGTATGCGCGTCCACATGATCCGAATATATCAGTAAGTGCAAGGTGTCCTCGAAAAGTCAAAGAATAACTCGCGCGGCTGGCCGGCCTTAGCCACGCTTGTATTCCGTGTCGGGTACAGTTCAACACGCTGTGCTTAACGGCGTCGGCGAACACGTGCAGCTAACAGGAGCGGTGCTCCCAGTCTCCTTTAGCCTTGTGCTGGCTTGCGCTGGAGAAGGGACGGCTTGTGGCGTGGATGCCGCCCGTTGGAGCACAAGGCAGCGGTGAGAGCTGGGCCGCGGAACCGGTTCTCCTCCCCCCACGTCTCGTGCACGCCCGGAACTTTCGCCGTAACGTCAGTGAGTCCACGGAGATCCTCTGTTACGACGAAGGCTTAGAAAGGCACGCTCTGTTCAGTCGGATTTCTGGTGAGCAGAATGGTGAACAAACTCAGGTCTACTAGTGAGCATGACGATATATATATATATATATATATATATATATATATATATATATATATGTGTGTGTGTGTATATGGATATATAATATGCTTAAGGACTATAGTGTTATAGCATCACACTTATGTATTCGCACCTAAGGAAGTACACGTGTGTACCAAGTCATCAGGTTAGCAAAATGTCACATAGCACAAAGCAGTTAGGCATTCTCATGACACTCACTGTTGTAACAATGCAGGTTCTGGGACTCTAAAAGGACCATAAACACAGTTGTGGTGTCCTGAAAATAACTGGAAAGCAGCTTCCAACGCAGTTAACATTAAATCCTACCACCTATAGCTATAGGCACCTGGTATATACGCATATATAAATATATATGTATATATATGTATATATATACATATATATATATATATGTATATATATGCATATATGTTTATATATATATATATACATATATATATATATATATATATATATATATATATATATATATATATATATAGGCACCTGATAGCAGCACAGAAACTGCATTTCTTATTCAACGCAAGCATCAGCAAATGAACCAGCAGTGGTGAACAACAGCGTAGCACGTGCTGCTTTCGTGTCACTCACTCTTCTGCTCTCAAAACTTTCCCATGGTTGCCTTCCGGCCGTCATCGGAAATGCCCACTGAATGTACACTGAACTCGCAACTCGCCTGATTGCACCTTGCCCCGTCTCTGAGGTGTCTAGCCTGCGCGATTCATAGTCCGAGCATCACCCGTCACGTACTTTGTTTCGTAACTCTCGCTACGGTTCACCATGATTCGCCGTTTTTCGTAATGATGAACGATAGGGGGTTGGTGCGCCCCAGCCCCCTGATTATTCCAAACTAATAACGATAGAGCTGAACAGAAAGCACCGGTAGATTTGTCTCAACGAGCCTCGCTATTGATACTATTTCAAACTTTTTCAGCCTTACATCATACATACGAGATCATGATTCGTGGTGCAAAATTTGAAATGTTTCTTGTTTGATTCTGAGTACAATGGTGTGTCTTTGTATGTGTTTTGAGCATATATTTATTACATGTGGCTCGGTGAATACAACAATGTCGGCGCGACGCCCGAGTTCCGCAGCATCGTCGGTCGCCGCCCACCGCCTGCGTCGGCCATAGATTGCTGTGTGGTGTACCTAAAAAAACACCGCTGTTCCGAAACCAGAAAACGTAGTAACGTTTTTTTTTTGTGAAAACACGTGCAATAGCTACCTGATACACATCGTCAAATTAGAACGCACCAGTGGCTATTCAAAAGATGGACGAGATTGTGCAGCATGCCAGGCAGCTATTTTCAACAACAAAAATTATTAGGGCTGGGTCGCATCGACCCCCTTTCAGGGCAAGGGATAACGTCCGCTCGAGTGTGGGATCAAATTCACCCCCAAAAGATCTTGTAGAATAATGCATGAGCGTAGCAGCGTAACCACGACAAACCTCGCACACCTGTAGGCAATCGAATAGCAGATCTTTGGTTAACGAAGTTAGATGGCGGGGGATGGGATAATTGCGCCCGTGAGAAAATTGCACCCTTCCTCGCTATAGGCCAAACAGCAGGTATGACTGTAAAGTATGACCGAACACTGATTGGTGGTCAAAATAGGCTAGGTCTAGGAAACCAGCTTTCCGGTTGTATAACGCAACGGCTATGGTCCCGAGATTTGTCAAGCACATTTGGCTGAAAAACACTGTAAGTTTTTCTGGGAAATTTGCAAATTTGTGTCCAGAAATAAGATCTGTAAGCACCTTCATCACCAAATTTGGTTTCTGCGCTGAGCTTGCACTATGTGTAGTCTAAGCACGGGTTTGACCGATTTTGTCTCTCGGTAGAATGCTTCGTAACATATATGTGATCACTCCGGCGGGCCGCATAAGGCGCTCTCGTGGCGCGCGGCGTATTTATCCGCCGCGGGCCACATGCTGCCGTTTAATGTGCTAGTACGCACACTCCAGGGCCATGTCGAAGCCAAACGACGTAAGACATGACGCACCGTAGTCAGATCCTTGTTTCTACGTCAATATCTCAATATCGCATAGTTACATATAAAGTGTATAGCTTGGAGGCAACTCGAAATTTCCCGCGAGTGCAATTGAATGTTATTGTCATGACGGGCTAAATGCATCACATGTGCTTTACTCAATAACCCCTCGCGGGTAGCCGCGGAGGAAGGCATGCGCGTCACATAGGCAAAGAGTTCTTAGCGGTTAGCGACGAAGAAAGCCTTACATGGTTGGTTCGCTGGTTATTTGGATTAGAGCCCATTCAGCTAGAATTGGTCATTTCAACGCATTTCGGGGATAAAGGAGACTGAATAACGGTGGGGCAGAACTGCATGTGCCTGGGCGGCCAACCGGCGAACTTAGCTCGAGCAGTGCCCCTCTGCGGGGTATGCGCTGGGTGTGCGGTCGGGGCCCCCTCCAGGGGGCCTCTCGGCCCACTCGTGGCTGGCGCATGCAGCCTGCCGAACCGTGTCGAGCCCATGGCATCAATTTGCAGCAGATCAAGAACACGCGGAAGGATGAAGCGACTGAAAAAGTGAAAGCCGTGAGTTCTAGACGACCTAAAAACCTTAAACGTTTGTTTCAAAGGACGAAAGCCATATTTACGTCGGGCGGCTTGACAGAAGGGATGTGGGACGTTTGATGAGACGGTTGGGGCAGTGCATGGCGAAGAAGGCTCGAATCCTGAGACAAGGCGAGATGATGTTTTGAATTCTATAACAGTGACGGTACTCCAGATGCTCGAGAAAAGGGTCAAGAACAAGATCTCCGGGAAAAAAACACATACAAATTAATCAGCTGGCGGAAGAATGACTCCACTTCTGGGGTCTGCCAAGTTTCACCGCAGCCCACATGAAGAAAGCAGCTATGCTTACCGCAGAGAAAGGCGCACCGTTAAGAACAACCTATTTGGAGGCAGCAAGGCCGTATAAGTTTGATGACAATAGAGAGCATATTCATCCCCAGGGATGGAGATACTAGATTTACTCCATACATGTAACCATCTTCGAAGTTATCCGCTGGGGAGGAAGGTGTATGTCATCACCGACCACTGGACACTTACGATGCTTCTGAAGTGTTGTTGAGAGATATCGTTGTGTACGGAGCTACTGAAGTATGGTTGAGTGATAACCGTACCACTTTCAGGAATACAGTGATGAACAGTTTTTGCATAGAGCTCAGTATCAGACAGCTTTCCTTCTACGCCCTCCATAAACGGTTAAATGAAACATTTCAACAGCGCCCTCGCCAGAATGCTACGGACATTTGCCGCTAGGAATTAGACTGGGATAAGTATCTGCCTGAAATTATCCTCGCCTATCGAACGGCAACGCAGAAGTCGACAAGAGACACGCCGCTCTTTCTCACGTTCGACAGGAAAGCGAAGACGCCAGTAGATCATTGCCTCGGCGGGGACCGTATGGCCGCTGAGTCAGCCGAGGAGGCGCGGTCAGTCGTGACCTGACGATCCCGCGACGCATTCCAAGTGGCGCGAATTAGCCTCAATGCGGTGAGCGAGAGGCGGGGCTGATGACAGGAGAAATGGAAAAACGTTGAGCATCAGATTGGTGAAGGGATACATGTGCTGGATCAAAGAGTGAAGCCCGGTCGGTCGAAGAAATTACATTGGTGCTGGAAAACAGGCTTCCGCATGGTTGAGCACTCAGTGCGAGTATGCTTGAGGGGTTAACTGATTGATTTTCAGAGAGCAAAAATGATTTTTGGGCAGAAGGAGGGGCTTATAAGCTGGCAAAAGAGTCCCGAGTAGCTAAAATGCTGGTGTCAAGATAGTCGCGAGAATAAAAGAAGCGGGGGGGGGGGGACTTCCCGCGAGAAAGCGGGGCGCTTAGCAGGCAGAAAGCCCTCAACTCAACATCTAAAGGGGTTAGGCCCTGAGCATGGGGCTGTCTGCAGCTCATTCGGTTTTTTTTGTCTCTTGGTGACCTTTGACTTGGCCTAAGGTCACCATGTTCTGGAAATGATCGGATATCGGCTGTGGCGCATGGACCAGAGAAGGTTTTGTGGTAATCTGCGCCGAGGGCTCGGAGCACTGGTTGTCTGCAAACTGATTTTTTAGATTTTTTGCATTTTGGTTACTAGTCACCTGACCCGGTCACTATCTTCTGGCTAGAGTAGATTACGAACCAAGTTCTATCGCATGGTAAAGATTTCGTGTTGATCAGCTACATAGGCTCGGAGAATAAGGTTGCCAGCAGGTTTTGTCAGTCGTTTAGTCTCTCTCGTAAGTGCTCGCGTACGAACTTCTGGGATGTTGGATCTGGCGGGAGACGCGTCGTGGCGGATGCGACGGAGGAGGTGCTATTGGAATTGGGTGGGTATTTGTGCATTTCGTTTTGATGTGTGCTGCTCGCATGAGTTTGCCTCTGCAACCACGTAAATTTAATTTCGCTTTAGCATGCACCACGAGCGAAGTGAAACGTAGGTGATGTCTACTTTGGAGAATACCCTGACACCTGCATAACATTTCCCATTACTGTGCATGTTAAACTGGACATTATCAATGTATTTCCACAGCACAGATTCATTTCTTGGCCACCACCCTCTCTTGTGTATGACAGAGCTATGCCTGATAAGAAGTAAGGATGCACCCATGGAATGTGCATCAAAAGAAGCGTGGCATTGTGAATGCATATTAACATTTGTTTCAGTGCTGGTGTCCATATGTAGGCACAATCAGAGGCTACCATGATATCATTCTTTGTGTTGAAGGCACAGGTGTACACAAGGTAGAACAGGTAACAATGCATTTGTGTGCCAGTTGCCCTATTGCTGAAGTCCTCTAAACTGAGGCCAGGGAAATTTTTGGGGAATTAAAAGAAGAAAAAAACATTATGGAGCATTGTGCCTAAGATTATATTTGTAACATAGGATCTATTCCTGTTGCTCCTTTAACCTCCTCTAACCTTTGCAGAGCTTGCCATTGGATTGGAGGTTGTTGCTTGCCACCCTCTAATCTCTGAAAAGAAAGATAGTTTTTCAGGAGAGTTTGGAGCAGTTGTAGAAATTGGTGGGACAGCTTATTCATATTCTTTTTTGGTCTTTTTCTTGGCACATAACAAATGTCTGCTGTGTGACTTGGTGCTAATAGGTTATATCCTCAGTCAACCATATAGTTTCAGAATTATTATTGCACATATTTACATTGTTGAATATGTTTTTCAATGATCACAACATCTTAGCTATTTGTTATTAGTGTGCAAAAACTATTGGTTTAAATTGTGTTCAGACAGCTTTTCCCTTCCCCAAAGTTATTCTGTTGGCAGCAGATTCAATGCAGATCCATCACTCCTGGATCATTCTCCATGCTAAGCTTCTCTTTTTGGAGGAGTGGCCAGAACAGACCCAAAATGATTCCTTGAAACATTGGTCCTTTGTACTAAAATTTATGACAAACTTTTGCCAATTTCTTTGTGCTCAGATGTATGGCTATGTATGTTGAAATTGTTCATGGAAGATGTCCTGAACATGTTCAGTATAACATGTGTTTGTTGTAGTTTGGCCTGTAGGTACTGTTGTAGCCTGCATGGTAGTTGGAGGTATCTATAGGCTACAGATATGCCTACAAAAGCATTATTGTTATCTATTCTATGTCTCTTTTAATATCCATGCTGTGCAGGCTTCAAGTGCTTTTTTAATGAAAATATACAATTGTATATGTATATTATTACACACTAGCTGGTATTTCCTATTAGATCTAAAGCAGCAATGCCTACCTGCACCTAATGTCTCAAATTGATGCCCCCCACCTGTACCAAACAGTTGTTGCTTGTGAGGGAGGGGCAAGGGGCAGCCACCTTCCCAACAACAGGCAGTATTCAAACTGTGTCTGCGCACAGAAAGCAACAAGGTAAAAATGATATACCCTCCTCCCCACCATTGGTCACCCCTATCCCCACAGAAGATTCACCTCCACTGGTCCCATGGTAATGAGCTCTAAAAGGGATATAAAAAATGGCTGGCATTAAGTTTGCTCGGCATTGTATATGCTAGGTGCTGTTGATAAATGGGTCTGAAAATGTGAAGGTGTTGTGAGTCTTTCATGCAGTCAAGATTTTGGGTCAGGTGGAAAATCATGAGAGAGCTCTCCAAACCAACAGATAAATCAAACTTTTTAACATTTCAGAAAGAGTTTTCTACTATCTAGTGGCTGCATCTGTGTCACTTGTGAATTATGGCTGAGGGCAACTAGGCAGAATTTTCAAGACCACCCAAAAGATTGCCAGTAGACCCTGTGCAATGCACCAATATTGTTGTGCCTGAAGGTCACATGTGCATGCCATCATAAGCAAGTGGGCATTAAACAGAAGTGGTTGGCATTGTGTGTAATTTCCTCATCAGTGGGCACTGAACTGGCCCTTTTGAATTATGCTCTAGGAATATTCAGTGGGCACTGAACTGGCCCTTTTGAATTATGCTCTAGAAATATTTCAGACATAGATTTTTCAGTCAGGCAGACACAGATTTACATCCCAATATTAAACATATCTGCCCTGTCAGTGACAGCCATCTGGCAACCAGGACTAAGCAGGAACATTGCTGTTATGCTGTGCCTTTGTGGGAGCTTTTTAGAAGGTTTGAGCAAAGTCCTCTACAGCTAGAATCATTCTAATGGAAAACCAAGGTTGATGTCTTCACCTTGAGATGTTCAGGGGCCCTTCTGATATTGTGCCAAAACAGCTGCATTAAAAGCACTGCAGAGACAGAAATGGCTTCACTGAAACCCTGGAGGAGACTTAAATCAGTAGGAAATGCATGCATAAGTTGGAGACTGAGGTAATAAAAAAGGTAAGAAAATGGCACAATTAAGAGTCCAACATTGCCTGTAAAAGATAGTATGTCCACCCGAAATCTTGAATTTTGACACATTAGCCTCTCATCTAAAGCTATATCTGCAAAGCAGTGAGTCAGGCTCATTTGAACAAATTCTACATAGAATGGAAATAATACATTTCATGTGATGGTGAGTCTGAGCACACCACCACACCACCCCTGCCACTCCTTCAAGCTTACTTGAGTCACTGTGTTTGTAGGTGTGGATATGCTTCATTGAGCACAACTGAAGTTTACAGTGAATCACCCAATGATGTGGACCTCTGATTCCTTGGATTGCTCCAGGTACTGCATGGAAGAGAGCAGCGAGCCTGTCCGTGCGGCGGGGAAGATCGTCAAGCTACCCCACCACGACCAAGAGCCACTCTGCGAAACACGAGCCAAGTATAGGCAGGGCAAGAAGCTTACTGCTGTTAAGGTAATGCCGCGGTATGTCGCTATGATATCGTGTTGAAGCGTGCAGTGAACGTTTGTATTGCGGCCGAGGTACGAACGGCGGGGTGTGACATCGCCCGCCGGGGAGGTGGCCACCCAATGGTTGGTACGGACATGCAATGGACCGGTGGCTCCGCATGCAGTGACAGCGCGTCCATTGGGGCACTAGGTGCACGCGCCGGCTTAGATAGGTCTTCTGCGTAGTAAAAGGTGGATCAAATAGGTCTCGGCAATGGACGGTGTAGTCGGCGGTAAGTGCTGCTCAGGCGGTACCATATTATGTCAGTGCAACAGCAGGGTCTCGTATCTGAATTAGTTTTCTCCGATGCGCTCTGAATCAGCATTCAGGCTGAGAGCTTGGTGAGATCAGCTCGTCTTTTGAGCCCTCTCCCCTCCCCGCCCCGAAATATGCATGAATGTCTTTTTACCGATTACCGATTTCGGATGGACATGAAAGGTCTCTGCCCTTGTTTGTTGCCTCTGATAGGTGGTTGTCTCTGTCCTGAAGCCGTGCCATGCCGCGCTGGAAAAGGAAGCGCGCGCTGCAGTCCCCGGCCGCCGAGGCGCGCCAGCCGCCAGCCGACGGCTGCTCGTCTCCCGGCTCACCGCGACGTCGGAGCAGGACCGGCGCAGACGCCTCCTCCGTCACCGCGCTGGGAGGCGGGAAGAAGCCCGCCAGGGACGTGACTCCGGCCACTCCGACCCGAAGGAGGCGGGCCAGTAAAGACGTGTCTCCTGCCACTCCGTCGCGTCGCAGGCGAGCCAGCAAAGACGTGTCTCCTGCCACTCCGTCGCGTCGCAGGCGAGCCAGCGGAGACGTGTCTCCTGCCACTCCGCCGCGTCGCAGGCGAGCCAGCGGAGACGTGTCTCCTGCCACTCCGTCGCGTCGCAGGCGAGCCAGCGGAGACGCGTCTCCTGTCACTCCGTCTCGTCGCAGGCGGGCCAGCAAAGACGTGTCTCCCGCCACTCTGTCGCGTCGCAGGCGGGCCAGCAAAGACGTGTCTCCTGCCACTCCGTCTCGTGGCAGGCGAGCCAGTAAAGACGTGTCTCCCGCCACTCTGTCGCGTCGCAGGCGAGCCAGTAAAGACGTGTCTCCCGCCACTCCGTCGCGTCGCGGGAGAGCCAGTAAAGACGTGTCTCGCGCCACTCCGTCGCGTCGCGGGAGAGCCAGTAAAGACGTGTCTCCTGCCACTCCGTCGCGCGGCAGGCGGGCCAGTGGAACCAGCCCCAGTTCCATAAGCGGTCACCAGAGCGCGGACGGAGGCGTGGCGTGCTCCGCTGGAGGACGGGGCGGACGGACTGCGAGGAGCGAGGCCGACGGCGGCGAGCTGACGCTGGCCGAGCGGCAGACGCTGCTGCGCTACGACCCGCCGGAGGACGAGTCGCCGGCCGCGGACGACTGCTGCGCGCCACCCGCGTTTCGCCCGGCGCACTTCCTGCGCTGCCACTCGGCGCGCGACGACCCGGCCGACGTGCACACGGAGCTGTGGGACTGCAAGTTCGAGCCGGGCGGCGGCGCGGTGGTGGCGACGTGCGGCGGCCGCTCTGTCTGCCTGCTGGACGCCGGCTCTGGTCTGCTGCTCAAGAAGTTCTCCCACCCGGACCTGCGCGAGCGGTTGGGCGCGCTGGCCTGGAGTCGGCTGCGACTGGATGAGGTCGGCTCGCGGCGGCTCTCCGTGCTGGCCGTTGGCGGCGCGCGTCACGTGCACCTGCTGCATCCGGACAACCTGACGTGGTACGCCAGCTTCGCGGCGGGCGGCGCCGGCTGCCGGGAGGTCACGGCGCTGCTCTTCCACCCGCGCCGCTCGCGCTGGCTGCTGTGCGCCACGGGCGACTGCCACGTTTCCCTCTGGGATGTCGGTGTGCCGGCGCCGCCGCACTATCAGGTGCGGCCCCGGCGGCTGCTGACACTGGAGACGGCCGCGCCGCCGCTGGCGCTGGCGCTGGCCGCCGACCAGGAGCTGCTGCTGGCCGGCAGCGAGGACGGTCTATGCGGCTGGCGGCTGGTGCCCGATGCGTTGCGCGCCGTCCAGCCGCCGCAGCGGCTGCAGTACACCCTGCCGCCGCCGCCGGCTGGCTCGGGCGAGCGCGTCGACGCGCTGGCGGTGCTGGGCGGCGCCCGACTGGCTGTGAAGTGCTCCGGCCGCGGCCAGATCCTGGTCTGGCCGCTGGCTGCCCTGCTGCCGGTGCCGGGGCCGGCCGAGCGTTGCGTGGACCTGGCGGCGGCGCCGCACCGTGTCCTCCGCTGGAGCGACACGGAGGCGGCCTATCTGGGATTGGGCGCCGGCCGCCGCCTGCTGGCCGCCGGAGACGACTGTGGTGACGTCTGGCTGTACGACTGGAGCGCCAACGACAGGCGGCGGTGGCGATGAGCCGATCCACACGCTGCGCTGGCCGCGGCCCGTCGACGACGAGCTGGATGCGCGCGCGCAAGGTGCCGCTGCACGAGTTCGACATCCTGGTGAACCGGGTGTGCGTGAGCGAGGACGAGCGATACCTAGTGGCCGTGACGCACAACAACATGGTCTGCGTCTGGCACCGGCTCGGTCTGGAGAGCGGCGGCAAGCTACGGCGAGGACACGGAACTAGAGTGATTACTTGTTGGCAACGGTTCCGGATGCCTTGCCGAGCAACTCCCTGCGTCTGTAACTGGGTTGGCGTTAGATGATGTGTCCTGTACAAGGCTCGCGTAGTGTGATGGTTTTGAATGGTCGTCTCGAAGAACACGTGCTAAATAGTGTTCTTCGACATCGCGTGTGGTCACCGTCGCGAATGGACGGACCACGGACCGGCTGCCTCTTGTCGCGAAGTGTCCTTCCTGCCGACCGTGGTCGTCGCCACAGGGATGGAGCTGCTCGTGCACGTTCTAAGAAGTGTCTTGCCTATCTTACCGACCTTTCTGCGGGACCTGACAGTGCAAGTTCTTGTTCTTGCCGGTTTTTGTACTAATACAGACATTCCATAGCAGCCATGTAGCAGATGCAGGCGGCTGTGAAGGACTGGTAGCTATGTCGCCGAGGCGACCGCCTGTCATGCTACATTTTCTACTGGTCCTTGTGCATGTCACGGGCATGAACGATTGTCCTCGCATGATCACGTGACGTCCTGGAAGTCAGCACCAGGAAACGAACTTTTCTGCGCGTAGCTGGGAAACAGCACCTGTCGCTTTAGCCAGACAGACTTTACGCATGGTACCGCGCAGATGCCCCGAACACGAAAGGAACTATGAGATTCATAGCGAGAACTGAAAGCTTTTAGAAGGGTTTAAAGCAGGCTTCAAGTTCAAGTAGCCAGCATTTGCTGGGATTTGCCGAACAGTGCATGAAACGCCCTCCGAACAAGAGCTTGTTAAGAGCACCAAACTTCGAACTGGAAAGAGGGGCTCGAGAGGCTAGTCTGGCGTCATTTATGGTTCACAGGGGAACAGATGCTGAGCGGCGGGGAAATTCGCCTCGGTTGGCTGCAATGCACAGCGCATTCCAATTCCATTTGTAGATGCTGCTTTTTGTGCATGTGGCTGTTGGCCTGTTGCACTTCCCCAGCTTATCAGCTGTTGCGTGTGTGCTAAAGTGCATATGATGCCATTGTCTAGCTCTGCAGTTGCATATGTGATGGCTGGTTATATGCGGGCTCCGCCGCGCCTGGATACTTGCCGATTAGTCCGCCTCAGACGTGCCGATTAGTCCGCCTCAGACGTGCCGATTAGTCCGCCTCAGACGTGCCGGTTAGTCCGCCTCAGACGTGCCGGTTAGTCCGCCTCAGACGTGCCGGTTAGTCCGCCTCAGACGTGCCGGTTAGTCCGCCTCAGACGTGCCGGTTAGTCCGCCTCAGACGTGCCGGTTAGTCCGCCTCAGACGTGCCGGTTAGTCCGCTGCAGACGTGGCGGTTAGTCCGCTGCAGGCGTGACAATTAGTCCGCTGCAGGCGTGCCGGTTAGTCCGCTGCAGGCGTGACGGTTAGTCCGCTGCAGACGTGGCGGTTAGTCCGCTGCGGGAGGCGTGCGTCCGTGACGGTTAATCCCGCTGCAGACGCGGTGTTTAGTCCGCTGCAGACATGGCGGTTAGTCCGCTGCAGACGTGACGGTCAGTCCGCTGCAGACGTGACGGTCAGTTCCGCTGCAGACGTGACAGTCGGTCCACTGCAGACGTGACGGTTGGTCTGCTGCAGACGTGACGGTTGGTCTGCTTGCAGACGTGACGGCTGGTCTGCCGCAGACGAGACGAGTAGCGCGCTGCAGACGGGATGGGTAGCGCGCCTGCTGCGGGTGTGTGGCGTTTCGATTGGTCGCTCGATGCTAGGTACGCATTTGATGTTTTTCGCTGCTGCAGGCGGCTGTTAATCTTGTAGCGGCTGGTCCGCACATGTGGCGGTCCGGTTTCCGCAGCTCCAGCACGTCACGGTCTGGCGCTACAGCTGCACATGTGACGGTTTGCGGTCGGCGCTACAGCTGCACATGTGACGTGGGCTGCACATGTGGCTGGCGCTACAGCTGCACATGTGACGGCCTGGCGCTACAGCTGCACATGTGACGGTCTGGCGCTACAGCTGCACTGTGACGGTCTGGCGCCACAGCTGCACACGTGACGGTCTTGGCGCTACAGATGCACATGTGACGGTCTGGCGCCACAGCTGCCATGTGACGGTCTGGCGCTACACTGCACGTGTGACGGTCTGGCGCTACAGCTGCACATGTGACGGTCTGGCGCTACGGCTGCACATCTGACGGTCTGGCGCTACAGCTGCACATGTGACGGTCTGGCGCCACAGCTGCACATGTGACGGTCTGGCGCTACAGCTGCACATGTGACTCTGGCGCTACGGCTGCACATCTGACGGTCTGGCGCTACAGCTGCACATGTGACGGTCTGGCGCCACAGCTGCACATGTGACGGTCTGGCGCTACAGATGCACATGTGACGGTCTGGCGCTACGGCTGCACATGTGACGGTCTGGCGCTACAGCTGCGCCTGTGACGGTTGGCCGCCTGCTGCAGGTGTACACGGTGGCCGACGAGTCGCGCCACCTGCTGCTGCAGAACGTGACCTCGGTGGACGTGCGGGACGAGCTGGAGGCGCTGTGCCGCCGCTTTGGTCCGCTGCAGCGACTGAATGCTGTCGATGACTACGAAACGGAGCGGTTCACCCAGGTGTACCACGCGCAGTACCGGCGCATGGCCGCGGCCAGGTGAGGGTTTGACCGGTGATGCTGCTCTGGGTCTGTAGCCGGACGAGATCCTGCGCTCTCGAGCGCGCTGTATTGTGCAGAAGGTGTGCGCGGGGCTGCGGTGTTCTTCACGGGGGTTGAATGTAGCAGTGTCATACGTTCGTGATTTTGCCGTGCCAGTGGTAATGTGTGACAGCAATGGAGCTTCATTGTCCAACGGCGATGTATGTCAGTTGCCGGAGGGCTCGTGGACTTCGTCCGCTTCCCTGTCCAAATCTACATGCGGTCACTGAAATTAAGCACCATAATGCAAAATTGCATTGCATGCACTGCATTTGATTTGAATGGTGTTCAACGCACGCCTAGCAGATATTCACACACCCGAGCGAGATAGCGGGCAGGCCTCTTCCGTGATACGTGCTTTTACGGCACGGCGCTCTACTTCCAGCGTGATTCGTACGCACCAGAGTAAGGGCTGCCTTCGCGCGCTCAGTCACCCCGAGTCTACCACACAATGTGACGATTCGTCAGGAAGCGATGCGCGCCCGAGCAGTCACCCAGCCGAACCGGACCTTTGGGCGGCGCGTCAGTGCTCTCTCTGTCGCGTGCTGACCGGTTTCTGCTGGTGTTTGTGGCTGCGAGGTGGTGCGTGTGGACTGAGTGGAGGATGCGCCGCCGCCGGCAGGCTGGCCAAGAGTCAGCTGGACGATCGCAACTTCTTCGGCACGCACCTAAAGGTCTGCTACGCCCCCGAGCTCGAGACACCTGCCGAGACGGCCGACAAGCTCCGCTGGCGGCGCTCCTACTACCGCGCCGGCTTGGCCAGGTCAGTGTCCGCCACCGGGCCGGCGTGGGCTCGGGGACCACACGGAAACCGTGTGACGATGTGCTGGCTGCTGCTGCTGACTGGCGGCTCCTACCACGTGTAGTCGGCTCACCTGGGCCTGGTCCCCTGTCCCGTTTAACGTGAAGCTTCTGCTTCAGATGCCAGGGCAGTGGGAGGCAGCCGGGCAGAACAGCGGCTGCGGGCGCCGGGCTGCTGGGCGCCGGGGTGGGCCCGGGGCCGTCTGGCGGCGGCGCGGCGCCCCCGCCGCCGGAGCCGCCGCCGGCCGCGCTGATCGGCCCCCGCCTCCCGCTGCCGACACAGCCGTCCCCCGGACGGACCGAGGGGCCGCCGCGGGTGGCGCCTCTGCCGCTGCCACCCCAGGTGGCGCCGCCGCCTCCGCCGGAACCCAGAGCGGCCGGCCGGCCCGCGAGACGTATCGTGTTCAGGAGGAGCAGGTGAGCCTGGAGGAGCATCATGGACCTGACTCTAGGGTGACCCCGATCTCCTTGGAGAAATCCTTCGTGCATACAGTGAAGCGTGTCAGCGCATCACTGGGCAAAAGTGACATGGTACAAGTGGACGCAGCCAGATAATGCACACACGATGCGCCGCGAAATGTATGATGCGTAATTACTCCAGGTAAGAGCTGTAGGTCCAAGACGGGAACAAAGTGCAGGGATGGGGAGCGCAACTGTTCTATATTAGACTTCACATGAACTGTCTTCCTCACCGTCACGCATTTCCCGCAAGACGAGGGATCCATTTGCGTTGGCAGCGGGTGCCCATAGCACGGTCCGACGTAATTTGTGGTCCCCCAATCGCACCGGTTGTCCCCTCACTGATGACCGTCACGTACCGGCACGGCACGGCGCCGGCGGACGGCGAGGCCTCGCCGCTGGCCGGCAGGCGTGCCCGCGGCGGGCTGATGATGTCTGCGGGTCCGTCGGCAGGCCGGGCCGGACCGGTGGGCCGGCAGACCGACCGGATCGGCCGGGAGTCGAAGAGGAGACGGGCGCCAGGCTGCAGCGGGTCCGTGAGCAGATCCAGCAGGTGGGCTGCGGGTGGCATCTGGCGGACGGGGCCTGCGGCGTGGCGCGCGCCAAACCGACCCTGTCGTATGATGACGCCTCCTGGTGGTGTGACGGCATGTCCCTGTCGTGTGGTGATATCTTTGACATGTATGTGGTGTGGTGGTATCGTTGACATGTATGTTGTGTGGTGATATCGTTGACATGTATGTGGTGTGGTGGTATCGTTGACATGTCTGTGGTGTAGTGGCATCGTGGACATGTCTGTGGTGTGGTGATATTGTTGACATGTCTGCGGTGTGAAGGTACCGTTGACATGTCTCGTGTGGTGGTATCGTTGACATGTCTGTCGTGTGGTGGTATTATTGACATGTCTCAGTCCTGTGGTGGTGTCGGTAACATGTCTCTGCGGTGTGATATCGTCGGAATATCTGTGGCATGGCGGTATCGTTGACATGTATATGGTGTGGTGGTATCGTTGACATGTCTGCTGTGTGGTAGTATCGTTGACATGTCTGCTGCGTGGTGGTATCGTTGGCATGTCTGTGTCGTGTGGTGGCATCGTTGACATGTCTGTGGTTTGGTGGCATCGTTGACATGTCTGTGGTGTGATGGCATCGTTGACATGTCTGTGGTGTGATGGCATCGTTGGCATGTCTGTGGTGTGGTGGTATTGTTGACACGTCTGTCGTGTGGTGGTATTATTGACATGTCTCTGTCGTGTGGTGGTATCGTTGACATGTTCCTGTGGTGTGGTGGTAAGTGCACGAAAAGATAGCGTTGGACAGATGGCTGGGTCAGCCCTCGCCGCATCTATACCGTTCTTCGAAGGCATTCCCAAACCGCTTGGCACATCATGTCGAGTCTTGGCCTACCTCTTGCACCTGGCGCGCCTGATGTGCAGGCTCGAGGTTTCTAACTTGCCCAGTCACTCGCGTGTAACCTCGCACTCCATGGCCTGTGCAGGTAGGAGCTGGGATAAGAGGGCTCTGAGACGCATGCCTGCTCTTTGTACCAGAGCCTCTGCGTTGGTTGCAAATATGTGGGGTAGGCACATAGTTACGTTGTCACTAGTCTTTCCTTTCTGATGGTCACGCGGGGTTAAGGTTTTAAGGTTAAGGTTTTGGCAATGCGAATCTGGCGGTTGGATCACATTAGTTCACAAAATTGTGGTGGTTTGGACAAAAACATATGAGAGGTCTTAGTGATGATGTGTGGGTCAGTCTAGGCGGTCTTCATGTTGGGTCGAGTCTGGAATCACTTCAGGCAACGCTAGTGAATACTTATCATATTCAGTTATGTTATATCATATATGATCATATCAGTGTCATGTTCACATTATCTTTCAGAACCGGTGGCGTGCTTTGACTCAATCTTTACGCCTCTGCATACGCCCGCTTGAGTCATATTTTCTGCTCTGAGGACGTATGCAAGCCTAAACCTAGACTTAACAAACTTAACTTTACATCGGTACCGAAGGCCTTCTAACGGCGCTGTGCTGTTGAAATGAACCGATCTGATGCGCCGGCCTGATTCGGTCCCGTGCGTCGATCTCGAAGGGGGGCATCACGTGGGTGTGGTGTGATGACACGGGTCCACAGGCGTCGTAAATGGCGGGGTCAGGTCAGGCTCATGCCCCCCCCCCCCCATCCCTCGTCCCCTCCGACGGCAGCGACGATCCTGCGGGGCCTGGTTTCGACGCTGACCATCCCGTGGTTGGCCTGTCCCTCCCTCTCCCAGATCGTGTGCTGTTTCTCAATATCCAGATCCAGAACCAGACCCAGCTCCAGATCCAAACTATCCCATGTTTCTCCACCCATCGTCCGCGCAGATCCTCGGTTAGCCCCACGGGCTTCACACCCGGGCGCTCGCCGCGCACGTGACTGAAGTGGCGTGGCCAGGATTTCACTCAGGAAGGAGCTCGATCGGGTCATAGGGCACTTATTCAGCCAAGGCGTCCCTTTCGGCACTACAGCCGCTTTTTTTACTCCGGAGATTTATTTTAAGCTCAGGCCCTACTCTGATGCCTCGGGGTTCTTTTTATGTTTAAGAAGCTCTGCCGGTGCCTGATGACATTAGTACAGGGGCCTTTAACCTCAGGGGTCCCAGCCACCATTAGGCGGGAGGGGAGAGGGGGCATGGTCTCATGAACTCCTCCTTGGCTACGCCACGACGTAGCTGCGACGACTGCGACTGTGTCGATGCCATAAGTCACTGACACGCGCTGTGACACTCCCCCCAAGACCCTGCAGTGTGACACATCGGTGTGGTGCGGTGTCATGACACGACGCTGGGTATACTCGGCCCTGTGGTGGGACGAGTCCTGCGTGGTGCGCTACTGTGACCTTGTATTGGTGTCGCGACCTAGTAAGCTGCCCCTGACACTGATCAGCTGTCGCCCGGGCAGGCGGTGGCGCGCTCTCAGCAGAGGCGGCGCGCTGACCCGGCGGCGGGCGACTCGTGACCGGCGTTGGCTGCTCCGGGCCGGCTCGCGCTCCGGAGGTGGGCGCCTCTTCGCACCAGACGGGCTCTGTGTCAGGCCGTCCGAGACGGCTCGGGGCAGAGGCCGGCTCCGCTGTCGCAAGCCAAGCACGAATCAGTCTCTCTCTCTCTGTCTCTCTCTTTCTCTCTGCTGGCACTCAGGAGATCAAGAGAAGAGGGCTGAAGAACTTGGTCCGCACGTTGGATCTTCAATTTTAGCCGTGTTTACGAAAGCTCAGTGCGCGAAGTGTCGTAGCTCGTGTTACTATGCTCCACAACGACATTATTATTAATGGGCATTCATATTTCTGGGTGGTTTTAGCACGCATGTTGTGTTTCAAATAGCCCCGCTGGGAGCTGCAGATACATTTGCTGCCAAAGACAGTGTTTTACGAGAATTTCTATGCCGCTGCAATGGGATTTGCCGAGGCATTGTGACATGTTCATTGTATTCATGGCAAACACCATGCAGCGCGAGCGCGATGCGAACCATTTTATGGGGCCTGTGGGAGTGGTCGGCACCGGTCCCGCGACCTTTCGTCTATTGATGACCTGTGACCCCGCGATGATGACCTGAAAGGCACCCGCAACGACGGGCCAGCGTGGGCAGCCAATCTTCCTGTGTCAATAGCCACCAATGGAAGGTTCGCAGCGGGCCCGAGGCGACTGCCCCGTGGGCCCGATCACTGATCAGCCCGTGGCGGGTCAGCTGCACGGGAACGGGGCGTCACCGGCGAGCAGACTGCCGTGGGTCCGGAGCGTATCTCTGGTCAGCCAATACACGACCGTTTATGTGTGCGTGTGGTGGGGGGGGGGGGAGGTGGCAGTACGGTGGGAAGAGGTACACACAGGCTGCCAACATGAAAACAAGGGTGATCTGTGAAGCACACCTCGGCAGTTGACGGCATATCTAGAATCGTGTAAATTGATGAGACGAAAGCTTTAATCTTAACTGGCTGATTGTGAGCGCCATGCTGCAGGGCTGGCTAGTGTGAGACTCGATGAAAATGTATCACGGGCCCGTGGCTGCTTTAGATTGAAATCAATTCTCGTCATAATTCACCGTCAATGAAGCTTGATTTGATCCCCGGCTTTCGGCGTAAACCAGAATCGGATATGGTTCCATATATGTTGGCTGTGAATCAGTTAAATCAAGTCTGATTCGGCTTGAAGCATGGGAATCGGACCATGAAGCGTCAGCGAAGAATGGGGCGTGGCAATTCCGATTGCCCGATAGTAGTGCATGTCCACGTGTATTGCATTGAGTTCCAACATACGTCGACTCTTGCTGATGATGACAAACCGTTTAACTCAAAACCAGAAAAAAGTTCATGAAAATAGTTTCACAGGGACGCGAGGTGCACAGCGCATTTACATTTTGGGCGATCGAGACTCCCAGATACACGTACGCCGCGTTGGAGTCTAGTATTCCCCAAAATGTGCAGTTAACAGACGTACGCTTAGTGACCAGAGGATATGCATAGTTCTCTAACACACGAAAATAGCCGCAAAATGCTTGACTAGATGCACTGCAATGTGGATAATGCCCGCACGTTCTAAAACTTTTGACAGCTAATCCACCAGGAATGGCGAGTCCACGAATTGGCAGGGGGCTTTGGGCTGCTCGGCCAGTGTGCATCGCGCCTAAGACGGTGAGCAACTGTTGACGAAATCGTGCCCATACGTGGGCAACACGCATGCGATGGCACGTGCCACGCCGCAGTCGTACAGAAGCGGTCATGATGGATTTGCCCGTTGTTAACAGTTTTGAACGTGTGATGTCACCAGCCGGCAGCCAGAGGGATGGAGACATGAATCCAACTTCAAAGCGTCAACGAACGCACCACTTGCAATGCATGTGGGCAGCACGGTCGTGCAGTAATCGCGCGAGCCGGCGATGTCGGCATTTGGAAAAACTACATAATACAACACGTTGCCGCGGGAACTCGCCAGGGTCGGGGCAATGTCTACACCATCGCGTGCACCGATTCATTACTTGCATTTGCCGCCCATTTATTCCCCATTCCGCGCACGGCAATAGTAAGAACATCAGCTTTACATGAAGGGTTACAGTTTGTTTTTTTTTGCGACGTCCAAATGCCGCCGCTCGATCACCCCGGGGTAATCGATGCCTGATCACCCAGTCGCTGCCACCGGGTGTTTTCTTATGCAATGCGTCTGAATGCGCGTGCGCCATGTGTGAGCCGACGGTCAGGGGTAGTTTATTTGGTTTTTCTATTACCATGGTTTGCTTACCTATCGTTCATTTATTCGTGCCGGGCACAGCTGGTGCGCCACTGTGAAACAGAGTGCATCACTGCAGTCCGTTGCAAAGACAGATGCAAAAGGAGCTGCTCAGATTCTGTGAAGAATGAGCTGCAAGATATCTGACAAAAAAGCTGTTCGCTTTTTATGCAGAGAAGGCTGCTGGGAACAACTGGGCAGTACTCACGTAGCCTCCATCGGTGTTTTTTTTTTTTTAATCGCGGCAGAACGCAAAAAAATATCGAAAGAGATTTGATCACCATCATCCCGCACTGCATGCATTTGAAATAAAACACCGAAGACACTTTACAGGCAGACAACAAACGGTCAAGTGCACTGGGACGCACACATAGTCAATGGTGACCTGATATGGTGGTTTTTGTCGTGGTCGACCCCATGGTGGGAGCACGTTTTAGCCGAATTTGCTGTTGGAGGCAAAGCTCGGTCACTGAGCGCAGATATATGTCGTCATGAACCCACACCATTAACTCTCTCAATGGGTCACGCTTGCGAAAAGTGCGAGAATAAGGTAAAAGAAGACAGGTGCTAAAAGCACTACAATTGCGGGACAGAGAACAACTGTCTCACAACAACCGCGCGTCAAAGCGTGCTCAGATTTTGCGTGCAACACACACACACAAAGCGCACACAACAAACAACACAACGAAATCAACACAGAACAAAATGGTGACGGGGCGGCTGAGTTGACCGGCGAGACCGGCTGGCAGGTATGCATCGGCGACGCCATGTAATTCGACGCAGCGGAGCAGGCAGGGGGCACAAGGGACAAGTGTCTCCATCTTAGATCCAGAGGGGCCCGAAGGGCCTCTCGGCACCGACGATAAAGGGTCCGCTTTGAGCGTCCGAGAGCTGGCCGGAGGTGGTATTCAATGGCCCCGGCCCGCTGGACTGGGCACTCAAATGCCAATCAGAGGGTCGTTTGCGTGGATCGAGATCGCCTTGGTCGATGAAGGCCTCTGTTGGTCAGGCCCCATCATTACCACAGTCGGCTCAGCGTTCGCATGGGTCTGAGGGCCGCAGAGGCAGAGGCAGAGCCGGGCCAGTGATTTACATTGGTCGGGGCCCCGTTCGTCACGGTCGTGACGAGATAAGAAAAAAACAAGTATTTACATGCGTGTTCAATGAGTCGGTTTCATCGCTGAGTGAAGCAGGCCCATAAGCCCTGAGTGGTGTGCGAGAGGTGGTATTACGTCGTGCTATACGATTTCGTTCATGCATTCCATCCAGTTAAAAACGAAGTTAAGCGATACCATGCTAATTACCCGTTCTTTTCCGCGTCTTGTTACCGTTGGCTGTGATGCTCTTCATGCCCTGTGATGAAATGTTTGCAGCCGTTGCTGCGCACAGCTCCCCCCCCCCCCCCCTGATGGTGCGTCTGTTCAAAATGACGGTTTGGAGTTGCGTCGGGTGCTGGTAAAAGCAACCTTAGGGGGTCAGCGACGATGCTTGATGTGGCAACGATACTGTGTCTCATACGACGGTGGGGAAGCGATACAAAGGATTCCGTTTTCCGGAAGTTCTTGTCCAAAGTCCGATCCGAAGTCCAAGGTTGGACCAGCTGTCAGTCCAGAAAGTGTCCAAAAAATCAGGTTGTCCAAAAAAATTCAGTTCAAACAGCTACAGCCTTAAACCATCAACCCCACTCACTACCCGCGTTGCCGCATTCTCTCACTCGAATCGAATGAAAAGAAAAATTGCTGGTGGGTAAGCATGTGTATCCCGGGCTTCTGTGAAGATAACCAAAGTTCCGACACGACAGAATGATATCAGCTTTCCAAAAATTGACATGTTTTTGCTACTGTTCTCCCAATTCTCCCAATTCTCTCTCTTACCCTGATGGTGCTGCGATTATTTCCAAAAATAAAAGTATTGTGGAACTTCAAAACAATGTCAATACGCTTTTGCTCCTAATGACTTCCTGGTTTAGTGCTAATTTTCTTTCACTGAACGCATCAAAAACATTTACATAGCATTGCACTACCCCTTCTTCGCATTTCCAACTAAATGTGCAAAGTAACAATTCAGCTATCGAAGAGAAAAGAAAAATCAAATACTTTGGTGTGCTCATTGACAAATCGCTTAAATTTACGCGCCACATGAATTTTGTTGCAGACATATTACGTAGAAATATTGGGATAATAAGAAGGGTTAAATACTTCATTGACAAAACAACGTCACATCTACTCTATACTACTTAAATTCTTCCTCATTTAAATTACTGCTGCTTGATTTGGGGTGTAAATTATGCTTCTCAACTAGATCGATTAGTAATTTGACAAAAAAGGGCTGTGCGCGTGATGGAAAAGTGTGTATCCTCGACAAATCTCCCAGTCAATCTCTAAACGATGCAACATTTTGAAGTAATGGGATATCGCTAAATCCCAAATGTTCATTGTGATGCACAAATTTCTAACTTCACAGTTTCCTGCATAATTCGATTTAACGTACAAGCTCTACGAGTCAAATGAAATGGATATGAGGCGAGCAAACCATTTAGACCAGCCTTTCTCTAATCGTAATTGTAGGGTATTTACAACATCTTGCTTTGGCCCTAAGCTGTGGAACAACGCTATGGTTTTATATTTTCCAAGAATAACTGATCAAATCTCTGCATCAAAAACCGTCGTTAAGAACATCATCCGCAAGCATTTCGCGAATGCATATTAACGTAATCCAACATATTTTAAGATATTGCAATCTTTTGCGCTGCACGCATGTAACCCACTTCATGTTTAACCTCCCTCATGCTCCATAATCACGTTCTCATATGGTTATAGTCATGCACATGTACCCAAATTCATGGCGCTGGCTCCGGAAGTTCTTCCAGCAGCAAGCTTTGCTCAGCTGGGTGGACTCCCTGGACATCCAACTCAAAACCCAGCACGAAAATGACCAGGTAATTGCCCCTCCGACTTGTGTGACTGTACAACCCTTGCTAACATTGTGAATGGGTGATTGTGGCTTATTGGGTGGTTGTAGCGGGCTGTCATTAGCTGACTTTGGTTAATGACTACTTTAAGCCTTCCCACGTATGATTTGTCCTTGCCTATTGCATAACACAATTCCTTCGGGTCTGCACCACCTCTTCGCCTGCTTCCTTATGTTTGTTTCCTCTTCCTAGCTGGGAGTGCCGCGACTTGATCTGATGTTTTCTGGTGTTAACGTACGGTTTATTGCGTCGCTGGGATGGAGGGAGGGGCACTCCTGGCTACCTGTTCTTGGGTAACGGTATAGAAAAAAATATAAATTGAACTCTGAAAATTTTGGAATTTCAATCAATTGAAATCCAGTCGGTACTTCTAGTGCGACATATATGTCATGTATCGTTAGGGGCGTCAGAGACACGTCGCACTCAAATTCTACAGAATTTGATATTATGCTTTTAAAGCGTTGCACAGAATGAAATGTCATAAACCTTGGATGTCCCCGGTTCTATCCAACCCTGTGGTTGTTTAGTCCCTGAGACTAGTGGCGATACTCATATGTGGCGATACTCAGACTGTGCGTTTTCACAAAGAACAAATTGCGTGAAAGCTATAAAACTAGTAAAGTTGTAAGACCGAGAGGTTGCTTCCTGGGTGTTTACGGGAGTATTCCACATTATATGGGGTTTTGAACGGAAAAGCCATCTTGAACCTTAGGTGCTGTTCACCATCCGCCCCTTCTTAAGACCTAAGCCGCTTCACTTTCTGAGCTAGGACGCTTGCCAAAATGGGGAAAGGTATATCGGGGAAAGTATTTCAGTGACCTCGGCGTTCATGACGTCATACACATCATTGAAAGTGTGCAATTCCATAAGCCATGCGACGATCAAGGCCAAGAAAAATAGAATTGCCGAGGCTTTCGTATCAGGCGTTCATGTGCGCGGTCTCCAGATACAACGGCCGTCAATTGGCTCTCAACCAATGATGTGCAAGGTACGATGACGCAATCAAACCATGACGTGTATGTACTAAACAGAGAATTGTGCTGTCTAAAGCAGTCTCTTCTACTTAAAAAGTATACCACTGGTCATAAGTGGGTTTGTTTCATCATATCTGATGCTTGCTTCAACATCTTCAAATGTAAAGCATTCCCCTTAGCGGCTACCATATCGCCTCATCGCAACACAGGACTTGACCGCTTATTTGGACGACGTAATACAGGGTCACTGCCGTAAATATCTTACACCATGTGGTATTACATACCTATGGTCATCTTTCTCCTGAGCATCACTCATCAGGTCCCGGCTCCTTTCAGCTGGTGTCGATCCGTTTGATCCAAGCGTTTTTGAGGAAGTTTGCGTGGCGGCGCGGTGGCTTGGCAGTGTCCTAGGATGAGGCATCGTCGCATAGGGTGTACCTGGTGAAACGTAATAAGACACGTGCATATTGCAGGTGTCTTATGAGTGAAAAAGCAATCATCTTTTTGGTACCTGTCCTCCATTCGCATCGCGGAAGTTTTTCTGTCAGCCGTTCTCAGATAGTTCGGCCATAAGCAGTGAAACCCGAGCCACGAAAATGTGAGCAGGTCAGGTGGCCTTCAGTTCCGGGCTAGATCAGCTACGGCGGTGTGGACAAGCGATTAGATAGCTGCCGAGTCTCTGGAGATATCTGCAAGCTCAGACTGCCTTTTGTTCAAATATTTGTTTGTACGCACTTTTTGGATCCCGATTACACCCAGTCAGCGCAACTCACCCCCGCGCCCTGCCCACTGATGAGCGAGGTTCCGGTAGTTGATATGGCTCTGCTTTGCGTCTCATGCTGGCTGCTAGAGGAAGCGTTTCTCGTTCTGCTAGCCGGGGATACTGCGCCAACACATCAGTCAACGTTTGCATCATCACTAAACCAGCGTCGTCGGCGATAGCCGGGCAAGACGCCCACTCGTGTCGGAGACGGCCACTCGTGTCGGAGACGTCCACTCGTGTCGGAGACGGCCACTCGTGTCGGAGACGGCCGCTCGTGTCGGAGACAGCCACTCGTGTCGGAGACGTCCACTCGTGTCGGAGACGGCCACTCGCCTCTTGCCTACCACCTGCTATCAACACCTGGTTAGAATCACTAGTTCAGGAGTAAGGTTGACTCTAACCATAAAGCGTCTCTGCACTGCTTTGTGCTGAAATATGATTCACGTAAGTTTAATACAGCCTACGCTTGATTGTTGACCTTGAACGATCGCTATTTGAACAGCGGTCGCATCCTTCACTTACACTGTTCACGTTGCAGTTCTCGAGGACCGAGATTGGAAAGTGGCTGTGCCCAGCGAAAAGCATATAATACATGCGCTGACAGTTTTTTTGGCGTTTTGGGCCGAGCGAGCACACTTCGTGGTTAGTCACGATCACCCGCGAATTGTGCCGTGCCCCTGGCGACAGCGGGGGGGAGGGGCGCTGCGCCTTCTCGCTCGTGTGACCGCCGGCGCCATTGCCAAAGCGCTCGAACACTTCAGCAACGCCTGATGACCCCATCGGCGGACAGTGCAACCACCATACCAATCGACGCAACCTATCGGTCACGGTGTCCATGGCAACGTTTCGGCAACTCCGTGGTTGCTATGCTACGGCGTTACGTGCACGTCGGCGGGCATCGATAATCGTGTGACGCCACTTCGCAGACAACGCGCGTGTCGCGCCGCATGATCGCGTAACTTTTGGGGGCGCCGCCGGCCGCGTCACGTCGCGTCACGTCACGTCACGTCGCGCCGGCGGCCCCCCGCGCACCGTGACGCTGCGCCGGCCGGCTCTTGCCCAAGCTGGAGTGCGTGGCGGTGGCCTGCCGTCAATGGGCACGCGCCGCCCGCAGGCACCGCACCACTACAAAAGACCCCAGCTAGGAAGCCAGGACATTCACTCGCCAGCTGACAGCGGTCGGTGGAACACGGTGAAGCAATCCCCAGCAGCATGAAGCTCACCTCGACGGTAAGCTGGCACGGCTGATCCGCCGCCCGGGGGCAAAACGAGACCGTGACACGCTTGGGGGCGCCCAGACCACAAAAGCCCATGGAATCCATCGAGATGACGTGGCCTCAACGTTGAAAACAACATCCGCTTAAGGAATGTCCCTGGGTCGCAATGATTCTGTTAACTTGCTGGTCGGTTTGTGTTGTTAACCAACCGCGCAACTGCATGACCTGCATGACATGCAACGTGCTGCACGGCCGCATTGTCGCAGTGGCCCAAAGTCGACATAACTGATCAATCAGCTGACCACTCAGAAAATACTCCGAGATTGGTGCCTTTTTTAATGGCACCCAAACGCCCCGCAGCCGTCATTGCAATCGTGAGCTCAATACCACCCGTGTTGTCTCCCATTACAATCTGCACGGTGGTTTCTTGAGCAGCAACGGACCTGTCTTTACGAGACGCAGGTCCGATCGCGGAGTCCCACCGCCACAGTTCATTCATTCATTTACTACCGCTTCAATTCGTTTTCTGGGGGAGGGGCAACGCATATCGTTACCCACACATCTTGCCTGTATACCATGTATCATGCGCTCATTTTTTTGGACATCTTGAGACATTTGATCTGATTGTGAACTGCGGGCGCGTACTTTTCTCTGCTTCTTGAATACCTCGGCGCGCCTTTTTCAGATGCACATTCTGTTGCTGGCATTTGCCCTGATGGCGCTGACCAGCGCGCAGTACGACTACGGAGATGGAGGTACGACACTTTAGCGCGCCGAACAGGGGCCACTGTTGTCCGGACAGCCACAACCACCAGCCACCATGCGTGTTCCCACAGGGCCTGCCACCGCGTTTCCTTACCACCGAATGCAGCGGAAGAGCTGGCGGCTTCTGAAACTTCCTCGCGTATTCATTGCTTGCTTATTGGAGTTTTCGGGCGCGTCGACTGCATAACCGAGCGTGTATTTCCGAGGGAAGGGTTTTGGCTTGGAGTCAGTCGCCATTGCAGCGTCATCCCCGAGCATACAAACAGCGCGCAGTGCTGGTCCCGACCCGGGGAGTGCGCTATCCCCCTGATAACGCCGACCGCCCCCAGGCGACTACGATGGCGGCCACGGCGGCGGCGACTACGACGGCGGTCACGGTTTGGATTACGATGGCGGGGACTACGGTGGCGGCGACTTCGGAGGCGGCGACTTCGGAGGCGGCGACTTTAGAGGTCACGGCGGCGATGACGACGGCGACTTCCGACACCACGGCGACGAACACTTTGGGGACGGCCACTACGAGGGCGACGGTCACGACCACTGAGCAGCACCCTCGGCTAGTGTCGACGCTGCGGGCGCCGCCCTCCGGGAGGGGAAGCCCGCAGCTGGGAGCCGCATCCCGGGGGTGCTTGACTGGGAACCCAGCTCGGGGTCGGTCCCTCACCGGGAGCCCAGCTCGGCGTCGGCCCCTCGCAGGGAGCCCAGCTCGGGGTCGGTCCCTGGCAGGGAGCCCAGCCCGAAGCTAACCCCTGCCAGAGAGCCCAGCTCGAGGCTGGCCCCTCACAGGGAGCCCAGCTCGGGCGCCGCTCTTGACGGGGTGCTGCACGCGTCATGTTGGCGTCATCTACGCCTGGGAGCTGCGTTCAGTGCAATTGTTATGTTTTGACGGCCGCTAGTGCCTCGGCCGGCCCGATCGATCTAAGTCGCCTCATTACCTCCGAAACACGCACCATCTGTGGAAGGCTGGGCTACGATTTCGGAAGTTTTAGCGCTTCAGCCTTTTCCTTGTTTTGTGCAATACAACAGATATTGGACGCCGGAATCGGTGCCTCAGTTCGTTGATCGTCTATTGATCTCGCCGTGCTCGCCGCCAATAGTGCTACAAATACGGGCCCAAACGAGCGCAAATTGTGAGCTTACAATCTGCATACATCTGATGACACGTGGCCAGGGCCACGACGGCAGAACACCTTCCATGTCAAGACCAACACGCCAACCACTACACAAGACCGCAGTCAGACACTATATTCCGTTTAAACGTACGCCACGCTGCACCACGGCCGCGGGTGGCTCAATCGAAACACAGCATGGCCCTCAGCACCACACAATGACACGGCGGACAGCCTCGCGCCTCTCCCGACCCGGTCGGTTCGCAGCACGCCACCCCGGCCCGAGGCGGAGGCCCGGCGGCTGTAACGGCCTGCTCGTCGGAGCGGTCAGTGCCCGGCGTCGGCCCGCAACGGCGCCCGCTCTCGGCGTCCGCGGACCACCTGCTGGTACTGCTGCAGCGCCAGCTCCAGCACAGCTCGCTTCACCGACGCCGTCTCAATGTACTCCTGCGGACGGAGGACGGCCGGGCCGGCGTCAGGCGCGCACGGACCGTCTGCGGATGGTCCCGCCCCGGCCGGGCCACCCGATAGCGACGCGCCATACGCCACGCCCCGCTGAGGTGGCGACCTGGCACCACCCGGCGAAGGCGCCCTGTCTCGACACAGCTGCCGCTCTCACTGCTATATGGTGTACGAGGCCTCTCGTACTTTCCGATGAGCAGAACCATCGGATTGCTATCAGATATCGAAACGCGTCGGCGCACCGCCGTTATCGCCACGCACGGGCTATAGAACATTAATGCCACGACACCTATGATCAACCCGGATCAATGCTCCGAGGCGCATCAATGCCACACCCGCTGCGGGCTACGCTCAGCACACAGGCTAAAACAGACAACTGCGTGGTGTCGCGGCCACCAATTCCTGTGAAGGCGAGGCAGTGTGGCGGGGTGCGCTGCTGTACACTACTGCGTGGTGCCGCGGCCACCAATTCCTGTGAAGACGACGAAGTGTGGCGGGGTGCACTGCTGTACACTACTGCGTGGTGCCGCGGCCACCAATTCCTGTGAAGACGATGTCAGTCATGGCATGCCGCTGACCCGTATTGCGTCGATGTTGGCCTCCTCTGCGTCCTGATCTGAGTCGGATGACGAGTCTGAATCGGAAGTCGACTCGCTGACAGATTGGCTCCCGGTCTGCTGAGAGGGCGTGGCCTCTTCGCTGATTGGTTCCGTCGAACGCAGGAGTCGAAATAAGGCAATCAAGTGTACAGCCTTGTCCAGCCTGGGAAAAAACGGTCCGTAGTTGAATGAGTTTCCAACTTCAATTCCGGAACCACACAACCACACCAAAATCATACAATTTTTGTTAAAATAATTCATGAACGCTACTCAAAAGTGTGGAGCGTCAACTCACCACGAACTTGCGTGAATGTACAGACATATTTTTATAAGGCACCGTAGAGCCAGAACACTATCCATGTGGAAGACTTGAACCCGCAATGGACAAAATGTTTCTAGAACGAATGGGGCGCATTTGGTCAATTTAAGAGACATGGGGTAAGCGCAGCAATCTCCCCCCCCCAAAAAACAAAAGATAACCAGATAGAAGTGGCCAATATTTCTACGCGGTTTGGGAGATGCTTGCGAAGAAAGAGGAATGAGCTGCAGACGAACTAGTCTTTATGTTTTCAATTATGCCAGTCTGAGTTAAGGAAGTCAAATTTCTATCGCACGTTCTAGCTCTGTTGCCGACGAAGCATGCCCATATACCAGTGAGAAAAACCGTGGTACCCACTTGACTGGTATCAGGACAATGTGACAAAGGTGATGCATCTCTGCTGAACAAGCTTTGTGCGCATCAATACTCTTGTGTATCGATGTACGCATTGCAAACAGCGTGGAGTGCACCAAAGGTGAATTCCCCCGCATAACTTACTGGGTGCGTCGCACTCATGACATGTTACTTGTCACTATTGTACCTGCTGTGCACTTGCCGTGCATGATAGTTTGTTGCCCCATCGCACTGCTCAACAGCGCTCACGCCCAACAGCATGCTCAACAGCTCGGTGGTCGTCGCGTTCCACTATGTGTAATACTTTGGGTTGAGTTCAAAGCCGCAGACCGCCCAAAGTTTACGCCCGGTGTGTGCCTCCATCGTGCACGGCTGTGTAACAAACCTGAAGTGGTTTTCATCGGGACCCGACATACCCTGATGGCGGCTGGAGAAGCCGCTAGCAGGGAGTTGCATGTACAAAGAAATGTCATGCCCGAGGATGGCAATCTTTACGCTCAAAGTCATGGAATGCAACGCTAAAAGTCTCACCCAGCTTGTAAAAGCAACGTCTTTTAAAGGTAAGTACGCTCATCGCACCCATAGTTTAAAAATATTGTTGGTGGAAAACCGGAGCATACTGACTCCGATCTATCGGCGCCTAATTCCTGGGCACACATTTGCACGCTGTCTGGTGCTAGAGTCCACAGACGTCGCCACTACGTACAAACGGCGCTGTCGGCACTGCAGTAGCTGACAAGTGTTAGAGCAGTTCCCAGCACCGCGTCGGAGGAGAGGGTCCCAGCGAATCAACGACGGTGCCAAGCGGAGCGTTGCCTCCAGCGATGCAGCCGCACCACCTGAGCTCTTATCATCGCACCGCGCGACACATCAGGGTATGGAGCTCCCGGCGGACTGACGGGTCCCTGCGCCTGGCCCGCGCCCGGGTGCCGGCGGCGCGGCTGGCGCCACGTCCTCTTCCCCTCCGGTGACACATGAAAACCGTCGACAACCCAACCTAACGTCGATGGACCGCGGCCATCGTCTGGCGTTTTGCAGCACGTGGTACTCGACGCTTAAAGTCAAATAAACGCACTGACCCAAAGAGGATTTTTACGCGTTGCTATTTGCCACAGTGACCCCCTGCGGAGATCAGAGCGAAACGTGTGCCGCCACGCACCAGTGCCGCCCAGACCAGGACCGCGCGCAGCACCAGCTGCCCGGGCACCGCGCCGTGCGTGGCTCAGCTCGACGCGGCTCGGCGGGCGGTTGGGGAGCGGACGGCTCATTCGGGGTCAGTCGACGGACGTGGCCTCTCGGGCCGGATGGAGCCGCTCGCGGCACGCCCAGTACAGATCCCGCAGAACGACACGACATTCGTGGTCCGAGCCCACAGGCTGACCTGAAAGGAATCGTCGCGCCAGCAATGGAGCCAACGGGATGGTGGGCGCTGGTGGTCGCGGAAAATACCAAAACGAGGACGAAGGAAGACCACCAGAGGAAAGGGAATATTAGAAGGAAGATCGAGCTGGAGCCCCGCGGCGATGCGGGCCGACCACAGGTGTCGCCGTCTGGTGCCAGCCCTGAACACGCCCGGCCCGAACGGAAACGAGACGCCTCGGCCGCAGCGACTCCGAGAGCAGCTGCTGTCGCTGAACCTCAGGGCCTCCTGCAGGTGAGGACCATACGGTCACTGACACCTTCTCAAGGTGACGCGCGGATATGCCGGCGGAGGTAGGCCGGCGCGCCGAGGACAGATGGCTGGAGGGAGTCCGCCGAGCGTCCGTCGGGAGGAGAGCACCCGCCGCTTCCAGCCGGTCTCAACCGTTTCCCACATCAGAGCGTCACGAGTCACGGGTCTCGTCTGGCTACGGCGCGGTGGAGTCCTCACCCACGACCGTCGGCGCCCTCACCAGCGCCACGCCGACGTCATACCAGCCGCCAGCAGGGGCCGCTGCCCCCCCCCCCCCCCTTCCTCGCTCCCGCGTGATGAGGCCGCAGCCGCCCCTGCGCAGCCAGCGTCGCCGGCGCCACCCCAACCGACGGCGTCGCGGCCGGCGACGCCAGCAGCACCTTCCAAGTGCCGCAGCGGCAACGGCCGGCCGGGGGTCAGGTGCCGTCGGTGTCGTCTACGGTCACTGACGTGACTGGTGACAGCGCTTTGGTGAGTGGCGCTGGTGTGCTCGGCACCAGCGGTGTTATCAACGGGCGCGGATCTTCGGCCGTGCATGACGCCACCGTTAGAGCTACACTGTAAATCACATGACCCCGGTCTTATGCCGCCGACAGGGATTTTGACAGCCGACGGCGTGCAACGCTAACTGACGCCAGCACTAGGGACGATGCTCCAGCTGGCCGATAATGCGGCGGTACAAAATGAGGCAATGCCGTGGAAAAACTTTTTCGACAGAGGCGCAATTAGTGCAAGTTTGTGCGCCATCTTGCTCTTCTGTACAAGACACAATCAGGTAAGCCTTCTCAATTTCAAGTCTTCACTTTAGGCCGTGTGATTCAATGTTTGGACATCCCATACTCGATGCGCAATACCTCCCAACCAGAGATAAAAAAAACACCAGAGTCAGCACTCGCAACCCAAGTGAAAGGTAATAATACCCTGAATGACAAGCACATAAATCCCCATACTAGCAGGAACAACCACCGCCATAAACGGGAACAGGGACTGGGGTCACAAGGAGGGGCGAGGGGGCACCCACTTCTCCAGTTGGATGAAGTGCAGCAGCAGGTTGTCGATGCGCCGGTGCCAGGCCAGGTAGAAGGCCAGCGCGCCGAAGTGGCGCGTGTTCTGCAGACGGTCGTACAGTCGCGTGCCGTCCACGTGGTCGTAGGTGGCGCTGGTGACCCGGATGTAGTCGGGGTCGTCCGGCTCGAACTGCAGGCAGGCGCGGTCCAGCACCAGCGTGTAGTCCTCCCGGTCAAGGCAGGCCTGCCGTGACGCAGACGGGTCAGAGACGCGCCGGACACGACCGGGCGGACAACTTCCGACCTTCGCCAGACGAGTGGCCATCAAAGGCTACCCGGCCTAGGAGCGCCTCGGCAGGCTAAAGCCACTCGGAACACAGCGTCAGACAGTTGGCTAAAGCCACAGCAGGTCAGCGTCAATGGCAATCAGCGACAGCCGCCTTTGTGGTCTCCGTTTAATCTTACAAGCGACGGATGCTACGACAGCGAAATGGTAGTATGGTGCACGCTCGAAGCACTGGAAGGCACGCCGATAGTAACTCAACTCTACATGTGACTGACCTGCGACATACCAAATCAGATCATATGGGTCAATACCAGTGAGCATTGGTCCGACGAACTTGTTTTAAAAAACCGAGCACGCTGAGATACTACACATTAGATGGTGCTTGCCGAGCTGAATGATATGCTGGCCAATACGGCCAATGATACACCGGACCAGGCATCAAAGGTCACACAAAGTCTCCAAAAGTATCTAAAGTTGTTAGATTTGACCCACCATGACTGCATGATATTAAATGGCATAACAATCTCGCTTACCAAACGCTATATAGAAACAAAGAGTTGGATAGAACAATAAGACAAAACTTGCAATTTCAAATGAAACATCCGAGCTTATCTGGTTTTTAAGCCACGCAACTGGCTTGGCTGCAACGACGGGAGTCACCGTATCTGGATATGTCGGTAATCAGTTCATCTTCGCTCCAGAAGATGGGAGGAACCTTGCCTTTAGACATGCCTGTCGTGACAGAGACCAGTCACGCTCACGGTCCGCCCCGACCGCCGACCTAAAGACCGGGCGTCCGCGCGCGCACGAGGGCGCACGGAGCGCTGCCGACTCGGCGCCCGCTGAGCGCCGCCTCGCCGCGCCGCTCGCTGGGAGACCGTTCGGGGCTCAGCCGGCAGCACACTGGGAGATGATGCCCGGCTGGCCGGGCGGCAACGCGCCTCGCGGTGAGCGTGCACAGCGGCTCCCACGTGCGCTCGATAAAAAATAGTGGTTTTCGGATATCTGGCTGCTTTCCGTAGAATGTTCGGCTCAGACCCGGTCGGTATTCGAATCAGTACCGACACAGAAACGCTGCAGGGTTATGTAAGTGGACACACCTTGAGATGTGGCTCTGTGAACATCATTGGAGTTGTGACGCTCCTCCCCTCGACGGGTATGAATATCTGGCACATTCTGGATCGCTCGTCCCAGTTGGCCGTACGAAGAGTCCCATCCGTCTCACGGACACAGACCATCCGCTTCTGGAACGTAACATGCGATCGGTGACGTACTGCAGATCAGCTTCCCACAACCACGACCAAACACCACGTGAGTGGCTCATGTCAAATACTACATACAGTACCAAGAGTGCAGAAAAGGCATTTCATAATGCTGACATGGTTGTCAAAAGTTTGTATTGTTAGGTTCTGATCTTTTCTTAGAGCATTATTCGAAATAATATACATAAAAATTTTGAGTGCAGAACCAAATGTCCACCAGGTAGCACCCAATAACCGCATCTATCACCATTTGGCTTATGACAGGTGCAATTTTATGTTTTCATGGTGCCCAAGTCAATGTACACTTAGCACGATCTTCCACATACATGGCCACAGCAGAAGTGAGAATGGGAAATGGGTTGAAAGCTGGACGAGGCTCAACGGCGTGTTGTACGCGACCTTACCTGCAGTGTTAAGATGTCTTTAAATGAGTAAACTTAAAACGCTTCCTGTGGCATGAGCCTACCACCGAGCACTGGCACTAAAGCCCAAGGGATAGTTCTGCCTCCAGCCTGGGCCTTTCCCCACCAATTGCCAGCTGATCATAATATGCATTTGCATGTCAAACTGTCTCCTGTGGGGTCCAAACCCAGGGCCTATGGACCACCACTACCCCAGCTTATCCCTTCAGCCAGAGTTAAGGTAACACGTCCCAGTAGTCTCACCCGATCCGACAAGTCTGGCGAGATGTCGATGCACACCAGCTTGCTGTCATACAGACCGACCAGACCAGGATCTGTGGCCAGGGTGCACTCCACAGGCTTGCGTGCATTCAGAACAGGCGGCACCTGCAGCTTCTCGCGCAGCCCGCTGGAGATCCGGTGTTGCTCCTGGAGACACAGCTGATCTGTCAGAGCCACAGACCATGCCCACACATGCCATCATGTAATATGTTGGAGCAATGAGCAAAGAAACAAGCTCTTCACTCTGGACTGATGAAGGTATCACAATTTTATCAAAATTCTGGGCATCAAAAAAGTGCTATGATTAGAAAAAAACATGGCACTGATGACATCATTCAAGCACCTAATCTGGGAACAGTGGGCTTACATACCTAGCTGACTGAGTTATAAATCCAACAAGCCTGCCAGCAATCATTCCAGCATTAATCAGTGAGACAGAGGTCTACTGAAACTGCAACATGACATTACAAAATGGACTGGCCTCTTACTTTGGTTATGTCCTCCTCAGTCATGAAGAGGTATTGAGGGGCCTCAAGCTTCTGTCCAAGCTTCCGAGGCTTGAACACTTGGTCATGCTGACGGTCATTCAGCTGGAACAATACGTTCTGCACCCTGCCATTGAAGAAGAATGCTGCAGGATCTCTGCCACCTGTTCCTGAAATTTAAAGTCACATCAAAATATTTTGACTCAGAGAGGAGAGAAGTCAATAAGTTACACTGCTGCAGCACAGCCTAAAAATAAATAACTTGGATGTTATTGACAAGAGTCTGACATCTTGCAAACATAGTCATTTCTGCACTGCTGGCTGACACTACATAATACTTGAATCACATACATATTAATCAAATCCTTAAAAAACAGTGTTGAAACTTCACTTCCAAGGGAATGAACCTTTTCCTTTTTAAAGAAATTTGACCAAATTCTTGTGTCAGCACCTCTGGGACAGGATCATTACACAGCATACTTAACAAAGAATGGTGTAAGACACATCTAGATTCCCATGTTGATCATTTGCCATAGAAATATTGCAACATCCTTCGCATATTAGGAGTGATTCCAGTGCTCAACTACTTCACAAAGTACAATGAAAGTGATGGCCATATATAGTGGCTAGCATAGCAAGTACATCAACATCATATTTCCTTTTCATCCATTTTGCATTAACTTCAAACATTTTCACCAATGGCTTCAAACATTTGCATCTAATGCACCATCTATGACTGCAGGTGATACCTCATTTACATTGTCCAACTCAGCTGTCAGTCACATGTTCCTCCACAAAGCCAAGTAGATGATACCAACTGCTCTTTTTTGCAACTTGTGACAGTTTGCATGCACACAGGCATCAGTTCTACATTGCAAAATTAGCACAATCCTGATAATGAGGGTACCACATCATCAAAAATCTAGGACACAAGGCACAACCAACAACCACATAAGCAGCCCAGTTTAGATGCCCAAGCCCTCTCACAATGGGAGACTTCTGCAACAGAACTGAGAACCAAAACAATTCTGTATCTGTTTTTGTGACACATGGAGCATGCCAATACATGGTGAGCATATAACTGACATACATGGTGAACATACTCCTTCATCCAGTAAAATCATTAGGAAAAAGTAGCACCTGTTCAGATATACTGGCCAAAACCAAATATTATTTTTCAACTTGCCATATTTAGCTATTGCACCTCAATCTTGGAGCCTAACATTCAGTAGTAATGTAACCTTGTTTTGATGTCATCAACCCTCAACAGATTACTACACCCAAACCCAGCAGAAATATCCTGCAAGAAAATTTCAAGAATGATAACAATGAAATGGACTCTGGATGAAAGGGTAACATGACTTTCTACACCAACAGAACGAAATGTTCGAAGCCGGTCCCACCATTCCACGTGCATACAACAGGCACAAAGCTTACCTTGACAATATTTCCTGCAAATGTGCAGAAATGTGTTGTTAGATGCAATCGCCCACCGAAACCTCATCTTTGCAAGAGTGATGATGTTGATTTGACCTCTACCAGGTATTCAGCCTCATGCCGACACTGACGTCCACGGTCGAAGATGTGAGTGGACAAGACGTGCTTGGTTTGAGATTCCAATACACCCTCGAGAATATTTAGTACGAATTCTTGCTAAGAGGGAAACGGCGTTTAGTGCCCATCCGTACTAAAAGTGGGGGAGCAGCCCGGTAGCCCATGGCTGGACAGAGGAAATGAGGCCGTTTAGAGGTGAACGTCGTGAATTTCTTTTCGTTCGATGGGAAAAGAAAACCTTCACTATTTTGGGATCCCAACTCCCATGTCAGTGCGGGTTGCTCCCGGGACGCGGAAGGGTTGGCCGGTTGGTGGTCGGCAGGGAGCGTGGTGGAAGTGGTTTGGAAACGTGCATGGGCTGTGATGGGTTTCAAATGGGCCTCTGGCCAGCTCGAGCAGCACATAATTTCCTATTATGTATGCACTGTGATCAGAGGACATCCTGCCCGACAATGGAACCCCGACCAATGCGACTTGCGAGGTCTTCTGAATGTCATTCGTGGGCCCAGACCTCGTCCATGCTTGGAAAATGGGCCTCAGTCAGACAAAGGGCCGGTTGTTGGTGATCTCGACCGAAGTGATGGACTTTTTCAGAGGGGCCTCTTTCACCGCCAGAGGCCGTCTGATTGACACCAAAGGGTCCCGGTCCTTCGGAGTGTAGGCCTCCGGCCAGCTCTTCGGCTCTTCGAGCCCTGTAATCGGGCCGTTGATTGTCAATCCCTAGAGACCGAAGGATCCCTCGGGATCCTCTCGAGGGACCGAAGGGGCCACGTGCCCCTTGTGCCTACTTCCACCCCTCCCCTGTCTGCACCCGTACGTGAGACGTATGAGATTCCTTATGTTCAAAACAAGCCAACTTTATCACGCTACGGGGTCCTAGCTTCACGAAACTAGATCAATGCATGTCTGGCGCTTGTAATTATCTTGGACCGGTCACTCGTCTCCAACATGATAATATCAAAAAGAAACGTCGCTGTCGTTACACTGGGCCGAGTACATTGCAACCAATAATGTGCATATCGGAGTGCCGGTTATAAGCCTCCATAAGCTTTGATATGTATATAAAAAAGAAACGTTTCCCAATACCGCTACGCGAAAATCAATTTTTGGCTGTAGCTCGGTTCAAAATTGAATTATTTCAAAAGCCTAAAAATTCAGACTCCTTTTGATGTCTCGCCTTATCTATGCTTCACCTCGAGAAGACCCGTTGACCAGTATCCTTACCGTACTAACTTAAATTAAGGCTAATCGCTGCGTTCCAACAGTAACCTATATACGCATTAACGGAGATAAGGCATCAAATCGGCTTGCTGATTTCGGTTCCCTAAATTTTGTGTTCATAATGAATCAAACTAGTGCCATGGTGAATTTCATGACCATAGCTTAACCGGAAGTGACATGAAAAGGCTTTTGGAATTGAGAATGAATCCACCGCATCAACTTTCCTAGCGAGAATAAATTCACCGCCGACAGGAATAAAATCGCCAACTTGTGTTAGTTCTCAGACACCGACCATCCCCACGAAACATCACAGACGCGTACAATGGTTATCGCTAGCGGTTATTCCAAAACAAAATACCTTACGATCCTGGCCGCTCACGCACGTTCAGTGTGGAATGTGCCTTTTCTTGCGCAATCTACCTCCGAAAAATGAATTGGAAAGTGACCTGTTGGTCAAGCAACAATCATTATCCCAGTGTTGCTTAGAAATTTATTTAAGCGATCAGAGCTATGGTTCTGGAAATTCACTCACCGTGTCACGGGTATGACATTGTGTGACAAGACGTAAAACACGACAGTACACTCACATTCTTTGTTGAGATGGATTTCATATTTTGACGTTAGTCAGAGCTCTTGGAGGTATTTTTTACGTGCTTCATATGTTGTTTGATTATAATAAAGCGTGTCATCTAACATTTCCAGTCATGTTTCCTACCGAAGATAGCACTTTGTATTGTCCTTTGATCGCAACTATTTGCGTCATTCCATCTTGTAAGGAAGCCGAGCCATGAGCTTAATAATACCTTATCATTTGATAACAAAATATACCATGCAACTTTAAAAAGCGTTGATTTCCACATGCCGTCAATTATTTACCACAAATTTTGACGGGCTGCAAGAAGTCGGATGTGAAAAGTCATTGGCACGTCGATGTTTCAAGCTAGGCTGGGTCGAATTAGCAAGGTACCACAAAGGTGCCAATTTCAGGCATTGAAGTGCGGAAATGAAACGTAACAAAACCTGTAAAAATTGTTGCATTACGTGAGGAAATTACTTTTTTCGTTGTCTTCTATACTCTTGGAAGCTTTAAGTGATGTCAAAATCAACCAAATGTTACAGATACACGTGTTCGAAATGTCCCGTCTGGAGTGTTTAACATCTACAAAAGTCTATGAGACTCCGACATATAATGTTTTTAAGTTGTGCATTTCGGGAAAATGAAACCTGACAGGATTATCTCCTTACATTTAGTTCGACATTACTATATGATCAGATTTAACTTTTTGTTGTGTTTCCTACGTAACAAAGATATTGCTCGCACGTATTAAGTACGATGAACCCCAAAAGGTCATCTTGCTTCAAAAGCGGGTTAACCAACAAGCAACATTGCATGGAACTATACAAAAAAGGCAAACAACTTTGCAATTTCCCTTGCTTGCAACTTGTCGACATGCACTTAATGCATATTTTGACGCGCTGCTCAACACTGTCAATTACTGTTTCATTCTCAGTGTACTGATCCAAAGGCTGACAAAGTTGGCTGTTGATAAAAGTTAGATAATAAAGCAAGTTGTATAAAAGCTTATCAAAAATGGTACAGTTATGACCGACTGAAAACAAAAGCATCACACTTGTATGTAGATTAAAATAGGTTATAGGTCATTGTCGTCGTCACTGTTGCTTTACGACTCACTTAGCTGCTGGGGCTATATCGCGTTACTTGCCTCTTACCCTGGCAGGCACCGCCGTAACTCGAACCCCGTACCTCTGGTTTCCCAGAGGCACAGAAGTTTACGAGATGCTTGTACCACTGCACTTTCGGCACCCACAGATGGCTCATAGGGAATAAAAAAACTTGCACCGAGCTTTACAGCCATGGTTAAAATTTTGCCATAGCTCCAAAAATTCAGCGAGTCGTCACAGAAAATTAGGTTTCCAAAAGCAAAGCCAATGTTAAGTTCATGGGACTACGACTGGTGAAATGGTTTTATCAGTGCGTCTTGGGAACACAGCAGTCGTTGGCTCTGACGTAAGACACAACCCGACACACGAATCTGGTCGCGTGATTTACACAGCACCGTAACTTTTCCTTAAAAAGAAGAAAAGTGTCATTGACCTTTTTACCCTTGCTTGATGTACTCGCCATGAAAGGACGCCATTACTTTACTTCTTATTTCCAGGATTTTTCATTCCTAATTCATTTGCAATCATAGAACAATCAACGGATACCGAACCAAATTGAAACACTACAAGCTGAGATGTAATGGAAGCATGCTGAAAGGTAATGTAAATATGCTTAGATGTTAGGATACGAATATGAACGCATAATGTGCTTGTTTTTCAAACGTTTGATACTCAAATGCATTATGAACGCATATGAAGTGTTCGTCTTCTCGCACAATTGCCAAACATCACAGTGAATATCTAAGGAAGCAAAATTGATAAATATTTCATGAACCCATTGCTGAGTTTGCGCGAAATTTGTTGCGAATCGGCCCGCAATTTAGAAAAAAGTCGAACGTTAGGTCTTAGTGCTTCGATTCGACAGGAGATGACCGAGCAACAAACACAAGTTTAACCGCAAAAAAGATTCCTGGCGCGTGCGTCTGGCAGCCATGCTGTTCATAGCGTTTGGCCAACGCGCGGGGACCGACGCGACCGTTCCGGGCGCGGCGGCCTGTACAGCTCCCCCGCCTGGCGCAGCGAAGGGTTGGGGAGGGCAGTCGTAAACAGGAAGGTTATCACCCACACCATCTGATCTGGCGAGGGGAGTCGGATGCTTTGAAATGCCGCCGGACTAAATTCTACCAGGGCTGAGCCTCAAGCCGTATATGGTCACTACGAACCTGTATATAATTTGCATAGTAATCTGTATAGGGTCACTACGAAGGATATGTAGTCCATGGGTCACCACGAAGAATTGCAATCGGCCAGAATGGTTCCGCAACAGAAGATCGTCTATCGCTCCGCTGAAACGGTGGCATCCCGCGCTGGTTAATGTGAAAGCGCATTATTGCTAGTGACACTATAAGCGCCCATTATTCTACCACTGCGCAATAGAAGGCTGTTGGTACTGCGGTTCCTTCCATGCATTCCTGGCGTGGAAGCTTTTACACGACTATCGCTTCTTCAAACAGCCGGTTTGTTCAAGGTCTTGAACTGGCACGTATGAAATGTGTTCTGCTAGCAATACAACACCCGGATACTGGAGCGACTATACTTAAAATATGCCCTCGAAGAGTGAGCCTAGTACAAGAGGATCATTGCCAACGCCATCAGCGGACCATGCGCGTGTTCACGTTGTTCTTGTCTTGTATGCATTTTCATCAAGTCAAAAGAATGGCCCGTAATCCTCGCCCCGATTCACCGTTTTCCTAACGCGGACTGATGGGCAGCGTATGAGATCTCCCTCGCGTTTCTGCGCGATCCCCATCACAACTGGCGGAAAACATCGGTGGTTTGGTCTCAACGGGATCTGGCGATTGGTACTAGTTTTTAAGCTGTTGGTTTAATAATTAAGCCCTTTATGGCAGGTCTAAGGTCGAACTTTCCAGATATTCACACCTTTCCAGTTTGGCAGCATTATCCATACGACGACGTTCCTTGCGGCACCACAAAACTTTGACAGACGCATTTCGTATTCCATTTGGAGCACAATTGCGTATTTTTGTGTTTTGAGCATTCAGTTATGGCATATTGCTGCGCTAATGTGACAATGTCGGTCCGCCGCGTGTATTCCACGGGATCGTTGGTTGCTGCCCGTCGCACGCCTTGGCCGTATATCGCCGTGCAGTCTTTCCCCAAAAACCGCCGCTGCTCCGAAACCAGAAAAGCTAGGAACACGATTTTGGTGTTGAAACAGACAAATGGATACCTCACAGGCCACTGAAAACTTGGGCGCGATCGCGATTCTCTGGAAAGTTCGACCTTAGACCTGCAGTAATGGGCTCAATTATTAAACAAACAGCTTAAAAACTAGCGCTAATCGCCAGATCCCGTTGAGACCAAACCACTTATGTTTTCCGCCAGCTGTGATGGGAATCGCGAAGAAACGCGAGGGAGATCGCATACCCTGCCCATCAGTCCGTGTTAGGAAAACGGTGAATCGGGGCGAGGATTACGGGCCATTCTTTTGACTTGATGAAAATGCATACAAGACTCGAGAACAACGTGAACACGCGCATGGTCCGCTGATGACGTCGGCAGCGATCCTCTTGTACCAGGCCCACTTGCCGAGGGCGTATTTTAAGCATGTCGCTCCAGAATCCGGGTGCTGTTTGCTAGCAGAACACATTTCATACGTGCCAGTTCAAGACCCTGCACAAACCGGCTGTCTGAAAAAGCGATAGTCGTGTAAAAGCTTCCACGCCAGGAATGCATGGAAGGAACCGCAGTACCAACAGCCTTCTATTGCACAAAGGTAGAATAATGGGCGCCAATAGTGTCACTAGCAATAATGCCATTTCACGTTAACCAGCGCGGGATGCCACCGTTTCAGCGGAGCGATAGATGATCTTCTGTTACGGAACCATTCTGGCCGATTGTAATTCTTTGTGGTGACCCATGGACTACATATTCTTGGTAGTGACCTATATACGGCTTGAGGCTCAGCCCTGGTAGAATTTAGTCCGGCGGCGTTTCAAAGCATCCGACTCCCCTCGCCAGATGAGGTGGGGTGGGTTATAACCTTCTTGTTTACGACTGCGCTCCCCTACCCTTCGCTGCGCCAGGCGGGGGAGCTGTACAGGCCGACGCGTCTGAAACGGTATATTGCATGTGTGATTACATATCCATATTACATATCTGACGACCAGAAAAACGTCGCTGCAAGGCACCTCAAAGTCGTGGCAAAAGCAGGATATTGAGGATGCACGACGCGGTCCTTTTTCATACCCAGCAGAGTTGCGATGTAAGTTGCAGCTTTCCCTACTCGGCTTCACGTTGTAGTACTTGTATCCGCTTCTGCGCATAACCCGAATCACCGGCAAATGTATGATACACGAAATTGGCCGGGAAAACGCATGCTTGATGCAGCGTTTGGACGCACACAGGTCAACCGCCACAAGTCCTCATCGCGGCGGTGGGTGCGGTCGAGGGACGTCGGCTTCCAGGGAACAGGTGGCTTCGGAACAAGGGGGCTGGGCTGGCGAGGATCCGGCGGGTGCGGTACGACGGAGGTGCGCTGAAGACTGACCTAGGGTGTTTTATGGGGGAGCAAGGCTGACGGAGAACGGGTGGGTTTCGTATGGGGAAGCTGGGTTGGCGACGGCCAGTTAAGTGTTTGTAGCGGAAGCTGGATTCGCAGGGATCAGATGGGTGGTCCTGCAGGGAGCTCGGCTGACGGGGAATCCAACAGGCGTTATGAAGGGGCTGAGCCAGCGAGGAAAGGAGGGACGTCTCTGGAGGGAGCTGGGCTAGCGAGGAACGGACTACATGGATAACAGTGAACTGCTGGCTGGGCTGGTGAAAGATGACTCGCTGTGGGCTGATCCTCTTTCCCGGAAACTCTGCTTCTTGCAGCTCGAACAGTGAGGACCACCAGATCCTTCTAGCGTCTGTGCTGCTCAGTAGTTCAGTCCAGTACCTGTGAAAACATATCGTATGTTGACTTTCATCACAGTTGAATGCATAGAAGTGCCGACAGTGGAGTGGACAAGCCAAACGCGTCTAAAAAAATTCAGGGATACGGGATTCGATTCGATTCCTCGCAGTGTCCGCCCTTCCTCCCGGGGTAAGAAGCAAGCGACGCCACATGCCCTCGACGCCTGAGTGGGCCGTAGAGTCACAGCCGTAGCCGAGCTATAGACAACTAAATACAAACACACCGAGTGCACAACCACAAACCAATTTCACAATGGACGAACAAAAATGACAGGGTATGGGAACGAATGATCACAGCAGTGGATACAAACTCAAGAACGTAAGGCGTTGCAATCGTAAAAGACATCCTTCAATCTGATGCCTGAAGCTCATTCCTTCGTTTGCATCGTCACCATACAGGGAACATAAGTGCAGAATTGTGTCCGATATAAACCAGAGCCTGTAACTATTGCCGCAAATAAATCAACTCTCTAAATTCCCTCCTTTCCTATATATATATATATATATATATATATATATATATATATATATAGGTATATGTTTGATCAAAAATAACTGCTGACTCAGCATTGACGAGCTTTTCGATGCATCGTTCTAGTTTCCGGGCCTTTCACTTTGCGTCATCGCTTAGATTAAAGATGGTTCGCACAAATTACTCATATATTCATCACTCCTTCCATTCTAACGTTTCGAGATCTTATCTCATCTTCGGAGAACTAACTAACTTGCACAAGAAATAAGTTTTGAGTTTTAAAGGATGGAAAATTGTGCACTACTGTTGGAAAACATCTTTTGGTACGGAGAACATAAATGAAGCATAACTAATTGAAGTAAGACGGATTGCTGTTTTCATTTTCATACATGTAAGAAACACTCATCATGGGAACATCACAAAGACACAATGGGAACACTATTGTCACGATCACATCAGAAGTGCTCACCGCCCACCACCTAGTAGTTCATGAGTTCTGCAAGAATTTGTCTGTTTAAGGCCGGAGAGAGTTCGTTAATGACTATGCTTTCCCAAATTTGAAGGCGTCTTCTGTCACTGCACGTTCGTAAAATGTCAGTGCTGTCTGTCAGTTGTTGTGTCAATGTCATGTCGTGTTCCTGTCGCATGTGGTCCATAGGTGCCCCGTCACGTAAGTGCATTGTCAGGCGTCGTGAGAGTGTCGTTGTGGTCACACCAATGTAGCGTATGGGACGAAGTTTGCAGCCTTCGATGTTGCATTGGAATTGATACACTACATTGGTGCATTTTAGTTTGTCGGGTTTGTCTGGGCTGCTCTCACAAGGAAGTTCGATATTTTCTTATTACAATAGTAAATGGTAATGTCTATTTTGTGGTCGTTTCTGCCTTTAACATGTTGAGAGATAATTTCCCGTAAAGCTTTTTCGTCCTGTTTGTGGGCAGATGTCATTTGATTTTGATAAAACAGTTTGACGGTCGGTTGAATGTCTTGCCTTGGTCATCTAAGCTCTTACCTTGGAACTTCGACCCCGGCGCCGTTGCTACCCATGATCACAACATTACTGCGCGTCAAGAACCATAAAAATGCACGAGGCCAAGGTAACAATAAAAATATGTTTCTTGCGTATCCAAGCAGTCTTCCGTATTGTTTGTAGATTGGTCGACATGGTGGGGAAATATGACGTTCTTGGGTGGGAATGAAAAGCCAAATGAGAATATGGCGGCTAAACAAAACTTCTTAATACGGTACATATGTATATATATATATATATATATATATATATATATATATATATATATATATGGCATGGAACATGGATGCCAATGGGACACTGGGTTGAATGCGATAGGGGGGGGGTTAGGTTAGGTTAGGTTAGGCCAGGCAAGGTTAGGTTAGGTTAGGTTGTTAACTTAGGCTAGGCTAGGTTAGGTTAGGTTAGGTTAGGTTAAGTTAGGTTAGGCCAGGTTAGGTTAGGTTAGGTTAAGCTACTTTAGTCTATGTTCTGGGCAATTCTGACCTGTCCGTTTCATAAGCGTATCTAGACGCGATAAGAAACGTTTTTCATTGCATGATTATTGTTACCTTGGCCCCGTACAGTTTTTATGGTTCTTGATAAGCAGAAATATTGTAATTACGCAACGATAACGCAGAAACGGCGCTGGGGAGTCGAGGCGGTCGGGTGCGTGCGGCGCTCGGGAGCTCGCTATCGTAGTTATTAAAATTCGAAGGTAGGAGCATCAATCTACCTGTTTTACGATTATTTGCGATATGTTCCGCCTTCAACACGACGAATGATGTACAATGATTTTTTCTAACATTAGGTACCGGTGTATACCTACACCAGTCTCATGTTTCTAGCCCTCTTAGTTTTCGCGATCTCAGGGGATCAAATTGATCCCAATCCGAGGAAAGGGTATTCAACCGACACCCGGGCACGTGCTAAAATATTTTGATTGTCTTTGGGGCACCGGAAAGCTGGGGGATATCAACAGCACTGACAGCAAAACTGTTCAAGTAACCAACATTTATGGCGCAAAGCTCCTGCCACGTGCACGAAAAAACACGGCTGCCTTCAGCATCGTTTATTTCCTTCGCCGCATGGGTCAACTCACACGGACGTCTCAGGCGACTGGAGGATAAAGTTCCCCGTCGCGGAGGAAAAGATGGGGAAGGGGAGGGGGCGGGGGGGAAAGAGGCGAGTTTCAGACCGCGCCGGCAGGCGGCGGGCTGCGTCGGCCGGTAGACGGCGCCGACGCAACGCAGCCGTCAGCCGGCCGACAAGAGGGCGTTTACGTGCCGGGCGCGATGAAGGCATGAACGATCAGTGGGTACACCAAGTACCAACATTTGCTGATTCATGGCCAACACTGCAGTGATGTCAACAAAAAGGCCAACATTCGACTTCGCCAACTGTATTTTGGCAAACGTTTCTGGGCAAACTCATGACAAAACACATACATCACTTCCCGCCTTTGCGCGCCGCCTCCGCCCGCCGCTCCGCCAGCCATTCGGCCGCCGTCAGCCGCTGCAGGGGGTTGTGCGGGCAGAACCGCTGCCCGCGAAACTGTGTATGACCAGCGTCGGTCACGGGCCGCCCACACACCCTGCAGCGGTAAACATTGCGCTGGCGGGGCGGAGGCGGCGGCGGCGCATCACCGGCGGCAGCGGCGGCCGCCGCGGCAGCACCTCGCCGGCGACGCCACTGGGTGGTGCGGGAGACCGGGCGGGGCTGCACCTGCGGCGGCTCACCGATGCCCCCGGCAGCGGCTGGGCCGGGCGCCGCGGCCGCCGGTGCTGGCGCGCTGACGACGGGTCGCTGGAGGGCGGCTGGGTCGGCAGCGGCGCCTAGGAGGCGCTGGAGGGCGGCTGGGTCACCGGCAACGTACGGCAGCACCACGACAACTGGCGGTGCTGTCAGCGCGGCAGGAGGTGGCGGCGCCGGCGAGCTGGCCGGGCGGCGCACCGACGCCTCGCCAACGGTGTCGGCTGGCTCCGGCAGTTGCACGGCCGGATGCTGGCGTGGGGGAGGCGTGACCGGACGCGTCGCTGCTGCAGGTAGGTGTTCTGCCGCAAAGGGTTGCTCGGCAGGCAGGTCCCGGCCCTGCAGAAGCGTGCGGACCTCGTCCAGACGCGTCCGGTCCTTGAACCTGCCAAAGACGACGAATAGCGCGTCACTCACATGAGTTGCGTCCGGATGCGTGCGGCCTTTGTGCCTTCGACAAACGACAGAGCATCAACCAATCAATCACTCTCAGGTGGCAAGACAGCGGATATTAGGCACAGTCACTGGCGTTGTCAGGAGGACGCGAGCTGATATCACTTGAAAAAAAAACACTCCCTCGCGCCAGGTACTCACCACTTGCCGAGCGTTCTCTCGTTGAGAGGGTACAGCTGGATGCCGGTACCCTCCAGGAGCGCTGGGCTGTTGTGCAGCCTCCCCCGCACCCGGTCGTACGCCGCCAGGATAAGGCGCCGGCGCGACACCTGGCGAGGCTGGTTGGCGGTGGGCCGCCGCCGTCCCGGGTACTCCTGGAGCAGGCGCAGACAACAGCTCACATTAGACCACCAGCGACATAGCGCGCACCAAACGGCCGGCACCCCACGCCGAGCGGGTACTTTACAAGAATCACACTTACTTGTGGCGCTGGCAGTCCGCCAGGTAGGCCAGCAGGCGCAGCGACCACTCCTGGCTGTGGACCTCAGCCACGTTCTGCCGCAACGCCGTCGGACTGTTCCCCAGGGTGCGGGCCCGCAGCATGGTGATGACAGCTCGGTCACATGTGAGTTTGTGCGTCAACACCGCTGGGAACCGCCCCCGGAGCCCGTCCAACAGCTGTTTCAGCAGCCGGGCATCGTAGGCGATGTAGGTGCCTGCGCACGCCGGGCAGTAGTGGTACTCAGCCGCCAGGTAGTACCAGTCTGAGGCGTCGACCACATGGCGAACCTTGTGGTAGACGCCCTTCGACCGGAGCGACCTGGAGAGCACAGAGTGACCGTGTCATTCGTGCCCGACGGAGCTGCGGCAAACAGGTACACACGCATGCGACACACACATCTGCCACAATATCCAAAGCCGGCGACTGCACACATTATCCACCACTGAAAGAGTTCGACTGGCAGATGGCTTTGTCTCGCAACGCCCCCTATGTTGCAAGCCGCTTACCTGACGGGTGAGCACCGAGGACACTTGAGGTCCACATGCCACATCTTCCTGGGCATCCACAGGAAGAGGCGGCGCGTAAGGTAGCCACCAGGAGTGGGCTGGGTGCGGCACAGCGGCGCGCTGCTGGCCGGCGGATGGTACCACAGCTCGGCGGTCGGGCGCAGCACGTGGGGTGCCGAGAACAGGCGCTCGCCGATCCAGGCCTGGTTGGCGAGCGCGACACCCTGCCGCCAACCGGTCGGCAGGTTGTCCTCCGGACAGCGCGAGAACAGGAGCTGCGGCTGGGGCTCGGCTGTGATGGTCTCCACCTGCCGGAAAGGTTCATCGTTGAGTACGTGCACACGCGTGCGCGGTGCTCGTATACACAAGGTGACAACAACAATACAGGCCCAGTCATATCTCCATGGCAATACTTACCAGAGCCGCAGGCAGCTGCTGAGCGACCTGTCCGGAGGACGCTGCTCTAGCCGGCGCGGCGGCACTGGGGCCGGCGGCACTGGGGCCGGCGGCGCTGGGGTCGGTGGCACTGGGGCCGGCGGCGCTGGCGGCGCTGGGATCGCCAGCCGACCAGTCAGGCGGAAGCTCCTCATCCGGCCAGACCCGGTCGGACGGCCGGACAGGGGCGGCGCCGACTGCAGCAGCGGACGTCCGGGCCTCGGCCTCCAGCTTGGCCCCCCAGCACGCGCCGCGGCGGCGCAGGGTCCATCCGACGACCACTGTCGATGTAGCGCTGCACGGCGCCGGGCAGCGCTACCCTCTGGAGAGGTCAAAGACATGACTGAGACATGCTCAGCGATCGCAATGATGAAACGGCTAGCAATTGAACCGCCAGAAAACAATGAGCCGTTCGAGCTGTTTACGGCCACTACCGTATTCGACATGTGAGGACGCCTACACACCACTTTTCTATGAAACGACGCTTCGGTACAACGCTATCGCTTACCGGTGGCCGGGATGGCCCCTGGACAGGCTGCGGCGCTGGTGCCGGCTGGCTGGCAGAGGAAGCGGGGGCGGGCGCGGGGGGAGTGGCAGGCCTTGCCGGCTGGCTGGCCAACGGGGCAGCACCGCCGGAAGGGGCAGGACGACCAGTCGCACCACCCACGTCCTGAAACAGTGCCGACATTACAATGGGCAGCAATGCCGATCATTTCCCAACACACATGGAACACGCATTGATTGTGAGCACTCATCAACGTCGAGTCAGCTCGACGACAGAATGTGCGCTTGAGCCAGATGCGCGACATGGCACAGCTTACCCGGTGGTAGGAGCAGGTGCACGCGACTGGCCGGTTCAGGGGATCCCGCCGGGCGCCAGAGGTCCTTGGACACGCCTGGATGGCTTGGATAGCCCTTGCCCAGCGGGAACCCCTGCCTGGGTACTGCCCCTTGCCGAGGCGCTCCCCCGCGGCAACGCGAGACAGAATGGCCCGCCACTCCGCATCAGACTTTCCAAGCTTTGGCATCCTGCAACAGCGTCCGACTCCGACTGACCAAGGGGGGAATACTGCCTGCTATAGGGCCCGCGTGGTACACCATGCCCTGCGCCCTCCCCTCCCACCTCGCGACAAACACCATAAACCGCGCGTTCCCTTGGTGGCGACAACCATAAACGTTATTGGCACATGACAGCCATACACCACTGATCCCTTCCCACGAGAAGCACGCGGTCCTCCTTCCAGAACACAACCGCGCCATCGACATCAAGAGATACTCATGTAACACCTACATAATGACATCCTGCAACCAGCTTCTGCCTGTCATTGATTGCACGTCTTGTATTCGGTGATCACATGAAGTCTCGGCCGGATCCCCCCGCCCCCCACATATAAAGGCGAACTGCCGCACGCAACGCCGACAGCGAAACTCGCCCTACGCCCCCCGAGGAGCAGCACCTCCCATCCTCCTCCCAAGCCACCTGCAACAAGATCGGCGTGCGACTCGCCGGCGCCACCGCGTCCCACCCCATCGGCGTGTCTACGGGCTAACGCACTGCCCCCGAGCCGTGACCGTTTCCCTCACTTGGACGTGAAACATTGCCCCACTCGGCTTACATGTTGACACTGTCCTGGGGCATGATCTATTGCTACGCACCTTGACCGCATTCACCCGACACTTAGTGGATTTGGAAATGGTATAACACATGGGTTACCCTCTTATCTTGCAGAGAAGTGGCCTGCGCCTCTTATGCCGCGTCGCTTCGAATTGGCGTCTTTTTCATGTTTCCAAGTAACCTTGAACACTCTGAGCAAGACCGTGCGTCCTGGTCTCTGGCGCCTCCAGCTTGGAGATCCGTCGTCACGTTGCAACAATGCTATACAACTTGAGGCACTGACAGTCCGCCAGGAAGGCCAGCTGTCACGACGACCGCGACTTCCATCGCAATGCAATCCAGCCTTACCCATCGCAATGCTTACCGGAGCCGCAGGCAGATATGCTGAGGATGCTGTGGGTTTTGCGATGATGATAATGATGTAGGGTACTTGAGGTCAAGACACTGATCTTCACCATGAAACTGAAGCTTGAATGGGAGGAAACAGGAACACGTCTCTATCATAATACCCCATGCTACGGTATTGGCGTCGGACTCCCCAGCGTGCTGCGGCGCCTTTTCCGACTGCTGCCACATGTTCGGACTGTTTGGGCACCGGAAAGCTGGGAGATATGAACAGCACTGACAGCAAAACTGTTCAAGTAGACAACATTCATGGCGCAAAGCGAGCTCCTGCCACGTGCACGAAGAAAACACGGTTGCCTTCAGTATCGTTTGTTTCCTTCGCCGCATCGGTCAACTCGCATGGACGTCTCACATGTGAAAAAAACTACCACAGCCGGACTTGAACCAGCATCCTTCGCCACACCGATCGCGGCTGTTGCGCGATCGCTGATTGGTCGACCGGGCCGCCATCTGTGAGGTGACCAGTGATTGGTTAAAGGGGGAAAAGCTGGATGGTGATTGGTAGATGCCCGGTTCTAAATCGTTCCAAGTTGTGTCATTCGTGTTCCAATTTGTTCTAATTTGTTTCATTTCTGTTTCATATTGACGGAGACCTCAAAGCGATTGGAGGATAAAGTTCCCCGTGCCGGGGGAAAAGATGGGGAAGGGGAGGGGAAAAGAGGCGAGTTTCAGACCGCCGCCGGCAGGCGGCTGGCTGCGTCGGCCGGTAAACGGCGCCGACGCAACGCAGCCGTCAGCCGGCCGACAAGAGGGCGTTTACGTGCCGGGCGCGATGAAGGCGTGAACGATCAGTGCGTACACCAAGTACCAACATTTGCTGATGTAGCAATGACATTGCCATTTAACTGTGCTTCCGTGCGTCATGGCACGCTGGACACTGCAGTGATGTCAACAAAAAGACCAACATTCGACTTCGCCAACTTTATTTTGGGGAAAGTGTTTGGCAAAGTCATGATAAAACACACAAAAAAACACTACTCTCCGCCTTTACGCGCCGCCTCCGCCCGTCGCTCGGCCAGCCATTCGGCCGCCGACAGCCGCTGCAGGGGGTTGTGCGGGCAGAACCGCTGCCCGCGGAACTGTGTATGACCGGCGTCGGTCATGGGCCACCCACACACCCTGCAGCGGTAAACATTGCGCCGACGGGGCAGGGGCGGCGGCGGCGCATCACCGGCGGCAGCGGCGGCCGCCGCAGCAGCACCTCGCCGGCGACGCCACTGGGTGGTGCGGGAGACCGGGCGGGGCTGCACCTGCGGCGGCTCACCGATGCCCCCGGCCGCGGCTGGGCCGGGCGCCGCGGCCGCCGGTGCTGGCGCGCTGCCGACGAGCCGCTGGAGGGCGACTGGGTCGGCAGCGGCGCAATTCTGCACAGGTGTCGTGTTACAGCTGTTTTGACCCACAATTGCCATCCCGTGTTATGGTGTGACATAAACTGTCCAGTGCCGACAAGTTTTCAGTTAGGTGCAAACAACGTGAAATTTTGTTGAAAATGGCCATCTCGTACAAAACACGTCAACGGGCACAGAGCATGCATCCGCTTTGAACTCGCGCCGAATTTGGTATTGGCTCTCACTCAGACGAAAAAATGTCTGCTTCTGAATTATGATTTTTTTCCAAGAAAGTGGGCGCGGCACAATTTGTGGTCACTTGCATGTTGGTTTCTGAGACTAGCTCCGTTTTGAAAGCAGATTGCACGTGCAGCCGATACACAGTGATGGAAAAGCATTCAGTGACGTTGTTGTCAACATCCCATTGAACACAAATCTCGCCGCCGCCACCTTGTTTCGAAAAAGGACAAATTGAGAAACGGATGTTTTTTTGGCTCAGATTAGAGTCAATAGCAATTTCAGCGCGAGTAGGAAGCGGATGCATGTTCTGTGCCGGCTGACGCGATTTGCACGGGATTGCCATTTCTTAATATAATTTCACGTTGGTTGCAACCAACTGAAAACCTATCGGCATTGGACAGTTCATGTCACACGACAACACGGGAAGGCACCTGTGCGTCTAAACAGGCGTAACGCAAAACCTGTGCAGAATTTGAAAACGGGCGTTCTTTGGGTTGTAAAACGTTCCAAGCTCATATCTCTCGAACAACTGAAAATAAAAGGCTGCTATTGTGCAAACGATGTAAAACGATGTTACCAGTTTTTATCACATTTTTGATAACCGCGTGATGACGAACAAATTTGGGCGTGACACTTTCTTCGAATAAGATGGAAATATTTAAACCCGATTTTGTTATTGTACAATGAAAGGGCATGGTCCGCTGAGTGTGTAAATGAAGCGACAAGTGTTTCTGTGCATGCAAACAGTTTCTACAGCTATTGGAAAATCTGCATCAAGCGCGGCTTGTGAGTGGTTTTTCAAATAACTCAAGAACTATACACGTGTTAAGTTTTTTAAGTTGCACCATTTTGTTTGCTGTGGGATTCCGCGTCTAATGACCTATCATGCAATAGGTTTCCACCACTTGAAACATGCAGCATTCTTGTCGTGCGCAACTTTCCATTGTTTTGTTTCTGAGACCCGCTCCGTTTGAAAGCAGATTGCCCGTGGAAATGATGCACAATGATGGAAAAAACATTCCGTGGCGTTGTTGTCAACATCCATGTGAACACAATTCTTTCCGCGGCCACTTTTTTGCGAATCAGAAAAGGATGTTTTTTCGTCTCAAATGATGGCCAATAGCAAATTCAGCGCGCGTAGGAAGCGGATGCATGTTCTAAGCCGGTTGACGCGTTTTGCACGAGATGGCCATTTTTCAACATGATTTCACGTTGGTGGTACCTAAATAAAAACCTATCAGCACTGGACAGTTTATGTCACACGATGGCGCGGGAAGGCAATTCTGCGTCAAAACAGGTTTAAGACAACACATGTGCAGCATTTGAAAATGGCCGTTTTTGGGTAGTGAAACGTTCCAAGCTCATGTCTCTCGAAACAATGAAAATAGAAGACTGCTTTTTTGCAAATGATGTAAAACTATCTTACCAGTTGTTGACAGCATTTTTGATCGCCGGGTGTTGAAATAATTTGAGTGTGACCATTATTGGGAAAACAAGTGAAATTTTTCAAAGGCGATTTTTCCCTTACAGGAAGAGAGGGCATGGTCCATTTGTTTTGTGGATGAAGCGGTAAATGTTTCTGTGCATGTAAACAGTTTCTGAAGAACTTGTAAAATCTGCATCAAGCGCGGCTTTTGAGTGTTTTTTATAGAACTCAAACACTATACACGTGTTTATTTTTTAAGTTATACTACCGCGTTCGCTGAGTGTTGCGCGTCTATGGACCTATAATACAATAATTTGGAACACTTGAAACATGCAGCATTCTTCATGCGCGGAAATTTACATGGCTTTGTTTCTGAGACCCGCTCCGTTTGAAAGCAGATTGCCCGTGCAAACCATACACAATGATGGAATTATCATTCAGTGGCGTTGTTGTCAACATGCAAATGAACACAAATCTCGCCGCGGCCACTTTGCTTTCCCAATCAGAAACGGATGCTTTTTTCGTCTCAAATGATGGCCAATAACAAATTCAGCGCGCGTAGGAAGCGAATGCATGTTCTATGAAGGTTGACGCGTTGTGTATGAGGTGGCAATTTTTCAACATAGTTTCACGTTGGTTTTACCTATCTGAAAACCTATCGGCATTGGACAGTTTATGTCACACGATAGCACGGGAAGGCAATTCTGTGTCAACACAGGTGTAACGCAACACCTGTGCACTTTTTGAAAACGGCCGTTTTTGGGGTAGTAAAATGTTTCAAGCTCATATCTGTCGAAGCAATGACAATAGAAGGCTGCAATTTTGCCAAAAGATGTAAAACGATATTAAGAGTTGTTGCCTACACTTATGATCATCGGGTGATGAAGAAAAAAAATTGGGCATGAACATTTTTTCGAACAATAAAAATATGCCAAGCGCAGTGTTTTGTTACAGAATGAAAGGGCATGGTTCATTTAGTGTGTGGATGATGCGGCAAGTGTTTCTGTGCATGTAAGGAGTTTCTACAGCACTTGCTAAATTTGCATCAAGCGCGGCATGTGAGTGTTTTTAAAATAACCCCAAAACTATACACTGTTTAATATTTTAAGTTACACCATCGTGTTCGCCGTGCGATTCCGCGTCTAATAACTTATGATAGAATACGTTTCCACCACTTGAAATATGCAGCATTCTTGATGCACGCAAATTTCCACAGTTTTGTTTCTGAGACCCTCTCCGTTTAAAAGCAGCCCGTGCAAACGATACATGATGATGCAACAAATATTCCGTAGCGTTGTTGTCAACAGCCAAGTGAACACAAATTTCCCCTCGGCCACTTTTTTGCGAAAAAAGTTCAAATTCAGAAACGAATGTTTTTTTTGTCCCAAATGAGGGCCAATAGCAAATACAGCGCGACTAGGACGCGGATGCATGTTCTGTGCCGGTTGACGCGTTTTGCACGAGATGCCCACTTTTTCAACATAATTTCACGTTGGTTGTACCAGACTGAAAACCTGTCCGCAATGGACAGCTTATGTCACACCAAAGCACGGGAGGGCAACTATGCGTCAAAACAGGTGTAACGCAGCACCTGTGCAGAATTTGAATACGGCCGTTTTTTGCGTAGTTAAACGTTGCATGCTCATATCTCTCGAACCAATGAAATTAGAAGGCTGCTTTTAGTTGCAAACGATGTAAAACGATGTTCCCAGTTGTTGCCCACATTTTTCATCACCGGGTGATGACGAAAAAATTTTGGCGTGACCATTTTTTCGAAAGAAATGAAAATTTTCTAAAGGCGATTTTTTCCAGAATGGAAGGGCATGGTCCATTTAGTGTATGGATAAGGCGGCAAGTGTGTGTGTGCATGTAAATAGCTTCTACAGCAATTGCAAAATTTGCATCAAGCGTGGCTTGTGAGTGTTTTTTCTCAAAAAGCTCAAAACCTATACGCGTGTTTATATTTTAAGTTATACCAACGTGTTCGCCGTGCGATTCCGCGTCTAATGACCTATAATGCAATAAGATTTCACCACTTGAAACATGCAGCATTCTTGATGCGCCCAACTTTCCATGGTTTTGTTTCTGAAACCCGCTCCGTTTGAAATCAGATTGCCCGTGCAAACGATACACAATGATGGAAGAAACATTCCGTGGCGTTGATGTCAACATGCAAGTGAACACAAATCTTACCGCGGCCACTTTGTTTTACGAATCAGAAAGCGATGCTTTTTCGTCTCAAATGATGGCCAATAGCAAATTCATCGCGAGTACGATGCGGATGCATGTTTTGTGCCGGTTGACGTGTTTGGCACGGACTGCCATGTTTAACATGATTTCGCGTTGGTTGTAACCAACTGAAAACCTGTCGGCATTGGACAGTTTATGTCACACGACAGCACGGGAAGGCTGTCGTCAGAACTGTGTGTCATAACAGATGTAACGCAATACCTGTGCAGACTTAGAAAACGGCCGTTTTTTTGGGTACTAAGACGCTCCATGGTCATATCTCTCGCACCAATGAAAATAGAAGGCTGCTTTTTTAAACAATGTAAAACGATCTTACGAGGTGCTGACTACATTTTGGATCAAAGGGTGATGAGGAAAAAATTTAAGCGTGACAATTTTTTTTCGAAAAAATGAAAACTTTTAAACGCAATTTTTTGTTGCAGAATGAAAGTTCATGTCCATTTAGTGTGTGGATTAAGCGGCAAGTATTTCTGCGCATGAAAACAGTTTCTACAGCAATTGCAAAATATGCATCACGCGCGGCATGTGAGTGCTTTTTTCAAATAACTTAAAAACTATACACATCTTAATTTCTTAAGTTACACCATCGTGTCTGCCGTCCTATTCCGCGTCTAATGATCTAAAATACGACAACTTTGTCCCACTTGAAACATGCAGCATTCTTGATGCGCGCAAATTCCACGGTTCTGAGACCCGCTCCGTTTGAAAGAATATTGCCCGTGCAAACAATACACAATAATGCAACAAGCACTCAGTGGCGTAATTGTCAACTTGCAAGTGAACACAAATCTCGCCGCCACCACTTTGTTGCGAAAAAGTCAAAATTCAGAAACGGATGTATTTTCGTCTCAAAAGAGTGCCAATAGCAAATTCAGCGCGAGCGCGATGCGGCTGCATGTTCTGTGCCGGATGACGCGTTTTGCACGAGATGGCCATTTTTCAACATAATTTCACGTTGGTTCTACCTAATTGAAAACCTGTCGGCATTGGACAGTTAATGTCACACGACAGCACGGGAAGGCAATTGTAAGTCAAAACAGGTGTAACGCAACACCTGTGCACAATTTGAAAACGGCCATTTTTGGGGTTGTAAAACATTCCAAGCTCATATCTCTCGAACAAATGAAAATAAAAGGCTCCTTTTTGTAAACGATGTGTACCGTCGTTACCAGTTGTTTACCACATTTTTGATCATCGGGTGATGTCGAAAAAATTTGGGCGTGACACCTTTTTCGGATAAGATGAAAATATTTGAACGCGAATTTTGTCTTACAGAATGAAAGGGCATGGTCGATTTATTGTGTGGATGAAGCGGCAAGTGTTTCTGTGTATGCAAACAGTTCCTACAGCAATTGGAATATCCGCATCAAGCGCGGCTTGTGAGTAGTTTTTCGAATAACCCAAAACTATACACTTGTTATGTTTTTAAGTTACATCATCGTGTTTGCAGTGGGATTCTGCGTTTAATGACCTATAATGCAGCAAGTTTCTACCACTTGAAACATGCAGCATTCTTGATGTGCGCAAATTTCCATGGCTTTGTTTATGAGACCCGCTTCGGTTTTAAAGCAGATATCCCGTGCAAACGATACACAATGATGAAACAAACAGTCGGTGGCGTTGTTGTCAACATGACTGTGAACACAAGTCTCGCCGAGGCCACCTTGTGTCGAAAAAGTTAGAAGTCAGAAACGGATGTTTTTTCGTCTAAAACGGGTGCCAATAGCAAATTCAGCGCGAGTAGGAAGGGGATGCATGTTATGTGCCGGTTGACGCGTTTTGCACGAGATGCCCATTTTTAACATAATTTCACGTTGGTTGTAGCTAACTGAAATTCTATCGGCATTGGACAGCTTATGTCACACGATAGCACGGGAAGGCAGTTCTGCGTCAAAACATGTGTAACGCAGCACCTGCGAAGAGTTTTAAAACGGCCGTTTTTTGGGTAGTAAAACGTTCGAAGCTCATATCTCTCGAATCAATGAAAATAGAAGGCCGCTTTTTGTAAACGATGTAAACCATGCTACCAGTTGTTGACCACATTTTTGATCACAAAGTGATGACGAAAAAATTTGGGCGGGAAAATTTTTTGACAAAATGAAAATTTTCCAAACGCGATTTTATGTTACAGAATGAAATGGCATGGTCCATTTAGTGTGTGGATGAAGCGGCATGTGTTTCTCTGCATGTTTACAGTTTCTACAGGAATTGCAAAATCTGCATCAAGCGTGGCTTGTGAGCGTTTTTTTCAAATAACTTAAAAACTGTATATGTGTCAAGTTTTTTAAGTTACACCATCGTGTTCGCCGTGCGATTCTTCGTCTAATGACCTATAATACAATAAGTTTCCACCACTTGAACGTGCAGCATTCTTGATTCCCGCAAACTTCCTGAGTCTTGTTTTGAGGTTTTGAGGTCCTGAGGTGGTATGGCACAAATGGTACACAGTGGTGGAACAAGCATTCAGGGGCGCTGTTGTCAACATGCAAGTAATCACAAATCTGGCCGCGGCCACATTGATGCGAAAAACGGCCCATGTCAGAAAAGGATATTTTTTCGACCCGTGTGAGGGCCAATATGAAATCCAGCACGCGTACAAATTGGATGCCTGTTCAACTTCAAAACAGCCGTTTTTGGGGAGAAAAATGTTACAAACTCATATCTAACGAACCAATGAAAATCGAAGGGTGCTTAAACTTGCAAACGATGTAAACCGATGTTGCCACTTGTTAAACAACATTTTTGATCACCGGGTGCCGACTGAAAATTTGGGGGGGGGCCATTTTTTCGAATAAAAATTAAAACTTTCCAAACGCAGATTTTTACGTTCGGAATGAAAGGGCATGGTCCATTTAGTGTGTACGTCCAGCGGCAAGTGTTTCTGTGCATTTAAACAGCTTGTGCAGCAACTGCAAAATCAACAACGAGCGCCGTTTGAGAGCGTTTTTTGGAGATAGTTTCAAAACTGTACGTGCCTTAATTTTTTAAGTTATGCCATCGTGTTTGCCGCGCGAAGGCGCGTCGAATAACATATAGTAAAACATTAGTGCGTGTTGGAATCATATAACATTCTTGAAAGCCGCAAATTTCCATGGCTTTCTTTCTGAGAGCCGCTGCGTTTGAAAGCAGATTGCCGGTGCAGACGACACACAGTGGTGGAACAAGCATTCAGTGGCGCTGTTGTCAACATGCAAGTGCTCACAAATTTGGCCGCGGCCACATTGATGCGAAAAATGGCCCATGTCAGACCCGGATATTTTTTCGACCCGTTTGACGGGCCAATATGAAATCCGACACGCGTACAACTTGGATGCATGTTCAACTAGAAAACAGCCGTTTTGGGGGAGAAAAATGTTACAAACTCATATCTAACGAACCAATGAAAATCGAAGGGTGCTTTAACTTCAAAACGATTTAAACCGATGTTACCACTTGTTAACAATATTTTTGATCGCCTTGTGCCGACTGAAAATTGTTGGGGGGGGGGCATTTTGTCGAAAAAATGAAAATTTTCGAAACGCAATTTTTTATGTTCTCAATGAAAGGGCATGGTCCATTTAGTGTATAAGTGCAGCGGAAAGTGTTTCTGTGCATGCAAAAAGCTTGTGCACCTATTGCAAAATCAACATCGAGCGCCGTTTGAGAGAGTTTTTTTCAAAGTAACTTCAAAACTATACGTGCGTTAATGTCTTAAGTTACACCATCGTGTTCGCCGCGCGATTGCGCGTCGAATGACATGTAGTAAAAAAATTAGTGCGTTGTGGAAACATATAGCATTCCTGATGGCCGCAAACTTCCATGGTTTTTTTTCCTGGGAGCCGCTCCGTTTGAAAGCAGATTGCCGGTCCAGACGATACACAGTGGTCGAACAAGCATGCAGTGGCGCTGATGTCAACATGCAAGTGATCACAAACTGGCCGCGGACACTTTGATGCGAAAAACGGCCCATGTCAGAAACATACATTTTTTCGACCCGTTTGAGCGCCAAAATGAAATCCAGCACGCGTACAAATGGGATGCATGTTCAACTTGATAACAGCCGTCTTCGGGTAGTGAAATGTCCCAAACTCATATCTAACGAACTAATGAATGTCGAAGGGTGCTTTAACTTGCAAACGATGTAAACCGATGTTACCACTTGTTGACAACATTTTTGATCACAGGGTGCCGGCGGAACATTTTTTGGGGGGGGCGATTTGATCGAAAAAAATGAATATTTTCCAAACGCGACTTTTTTTATTTCTGAATGAGGGGGCATGGTCCATTTAGTGTGTTAGTGCAGCGGCAAGTGTTTCTGTGCATGCAAAAAGCTTGTGCACCAATTGCAAAATCAACATCGAGCGCCGTTTGAGAGAGTCTTTTAGAAAAAAACCCTCAAAACTATACGTGCGTTAATGTCTTAAGTTACACCATCGTGTTCGCCGCGCGATTGCGCGTCAAATGACATATAGTAAAAAAAAAGTGCGTTGTGGAAACATATAGCATTCTTGATGGCGGCAAACTTCCATGGTTTTGTTTTTGAGAGCCGCTCCGTTTGAAGGCAGATTGCCGGTGCAGACGATACACAATGGTCCAACAAGCATGCAGTGGCTCTGATGGCAACATGCAAGTGATCACAAATCTGGCCGCGGACACTTTGATGTGAAAAACGGCACATTTCAGAAACGTACGTTTTGGACCCGTATGAGGGCCAATATGAAATCCAGCAGGCCTACCAATTGGATGCATGTTCAGAATGAAAACAGCCGTTATTCGGGTAGTGAAATGTTCCAAACTCATATCTAACGAACCAATGAAAATCGAAGGATGCTTCAACTGGCAAACGATGTAAACCGATGCTACCACTTGTTGACAACATTTTCGATCACAGGGTGCCGACGGAACATTTCTTTTGGGGGTCGATTTGATCGAAAAAATGAACATTTTCCAAACGCCACTTTTTTATTTCTGAATGAAGGGGCATGGTCCATTTAGTGTGTAAGTGCAGCGGCAAGTGTTTCTGTGCATGCAACAACTTGTGCAGCATTTATAAAATCATCATCGAGCGTGGTTTGAGAGGGTTTTTTTGCAAATAAGTTCAAAACTATACGTGCGTTAATGTTTTAAGTTATACCATCGTGTTCGCCGCGCTATTGCGCGTCGAATGACATATAGTAAAACATTAGTGCGTTGTGGAAACATATAGCATTATTGATGGCCGCAAATTTCCATGGTTTTGTTTCTGAGAGCCGCTCCGTTCGAAAGCAGATTGTCGGTGCAGACGATACACAGTGGTGTAACAAGCATTCAGTGGCGCTGATGCCAACATACAAGTGATCACAAATCTGGCTGCGGCCACTTTGATAAGAAAAACGGCCCATTTCAGAAACGGACATTTTTTCCACCCGTATGAGGGCCAATATGAAATCCAGCAGGCATGCAACTTGGATGCATGTTCAGATTGAAAACAGCCGTTTTCGGGTAGTGAAATGCTTCAAACTCATATTTAACGAACCAAGGAAAATCGAAGGGTGCTTTAACTTGCAAACGATGGAAACCGATGTTACCACATGTTGACGACATTTTTGATCACCGGGTGCGGACGGAAATTTTTTTGGGGGGGCCATTTTGTGGAGAAAAAATTGAAAACTCCCCAAGTACGATTTTTTTATGTCTGAATGAAAGGGCACGGTCTATTTAGTGTGTAAGTGCAGCGGTAAGTGTTTCTGTGCACGCAAACAGCTTGTGCAGCAATGGCAAAATCAACATCGAGCGCCGTTTGAGAGCGTTTTTGGAAATAACATCAAAGCTATACGTGCGTTAATGTTTTAAGTTATACCATCGTGTTCGCAGCGTTATTGCGCGTCGAATGACATAGAGTTAAACCTTAGTGCGTTGCTGGAAACATATAGCATTCTTGATGGCTGCAAATTTCCATGGTTTTGTTTCTGAGAGCCGCTCCGTTTGAAAGCAGATTGCCGGTGCAGACGATACACAGTGGTGGAACAAGCATTCAGTGGCCCTGTTGTCAACATCGAAGTGATCACAAATCTGGCCGCGGCCAGATTGATGGAAAAAACGGCCCATGTCAGAAACGGACATTTTTTCGACCCGTATGAGGGCCAATATGAAATCCAACACGCGTACAAATAGGGTGCATGTTCAACTTGAAAACAGCCGTTTTTCGGGGAGAAGAATGTTGCAAACTCATATCTAACAAACCAATGAAAATCAAAGGGTGCTTTAACTTGCAAACGATGTAAACCGATGTTGCCACTTGTTAACAACATTTTCGATCACCGGGTGCCGACTGAAAATTTTGGGGGTGCCATTTTGTCGAAAAAAGGACAATTTTCCAAATGCAATTTTTCAAGCTCTGAATGAAAGGGCATGGTCCATTTAGTGTGTAAGTGCAGCGGCAAGTGTTTCTGTGCATTCAAAAAGCTTGTGCAGCAATTGCAAAATCAACATCGAGCGCCGTTTGAGAGAGTTTTTTCAAAGTAACTTCAAAACTATACGTGCGTTCATGTTTTAAGTCATACCATCGTGTTCGCCGCGCGATTGCGCGTCGAATGACATATAGTAAAACATTAGTGCGTTGCTCGAAACATATAGCATTCTTGATTGCCGCAAATTTCTATGGTTTTGATTCTGGGAGCCGCTCCGTTTAAAGCAGATTGCCGGTGCAGACGATACACAGTGGTGGATTAAGCATTCAGTGGCGCTGTTGTCAACATCCAAGTGACCACAAGTCTGGCCGTGGCCACTTTGATGCGAAAAACTGCCCATTTCAGAAATGGACGTTTTTTCGACCTGTATGAGGGCCAATATGAAATCCAGCACGCGTACAAATTGGATGCATGTTCAGATTGAAAACAGCCGTTTTTCGGGTAGTAATATGTTCCAAACTCATTTCTAACGAACCATTGAAAATCGAAGGGTGGTTTTACTTGCAAACGATGTAAACCGATGTTACCACTTGTTGACAACATTTTCGATCACCGGGCGCCGACCGAAAACTTTTGTGGGGGGCCAATGAGTCGAAAAAATGAAATTTCCCAAACGCGACTTTTTCATTTCTGAATGAAAGGGCATGGTCCATTTAGTGTGTAAGTGCAGCGGCAAGTGTTTCTGTGCATGCAAACAGCTTGTGCAGCAGTTGCAAAATCAACCTCGAACGCCGTTTGAGAGCGTTTTTTTGAGACAACGTCAAAATTGTACGTGCGTTAATGTTTTAAGTTATACCATCGTGTTCGCCGCGCGATTGCGCGTCGAATGACATATAGTAAAACATCAGTGCGTTGCTGGAAACATTTAGCATTCTTGATTGCCGCAAATTTCCATGGCTTTGTTTCTGAGACCCGCTCCGTTTGAAAGGAGATTGCCCGTGCAAACGATACATAATAATGGAACAAACATTCAGTGGCATTGATGTCAACATGCAAGTGAACACAAACCTTGTCGCTCCCACTTTGTTTTACCAATCAGAAACGGATGTTTTTTCGTCTCAATGATAGCCAATAGCAAATTCAGTGCGCGTAGGACGCGGATGCATGTTCTAAGGCGGTTGGCGCGTTTTTCACGAGATGGCCATTTTTCAACATAACTTCGCGTTTGTTGTACCTAACTGAAAACCTGTCGGCATTAGACAGTTTATGTCGCAAGATAGCACGCAAAGGCAATTCTTCGTCAAATCAGTTGCAACGCAACACTTGTGCAGAGTTTAAAACGGCCGTTTTTGGTGTAATAAAACGTTCCAGGCTCATATCTCTCGAACCAATGAAAATAGAAGGCTGTTTTTGTTTTGCAAACGATGTAAAACCATGTCACCAGTTGTTGACCACATTTTGGATCCCCGGGTGATGACGAAAAAATTTGGGCGTGACCTGTTTTTTGAAAAAATGAAAATTTTAAAGGCGACTTTTGTGTTATAGAATGAAAGGACATGGTCCGTTTAGTGTGTGGATGAAGCGGCAAGTGGTTTCGTGCATGTTAGACAGTTTCTACAGCAATTGCAAAATCTGCATCATGCGCGGCTTGTGAGTGTTTTTTAAATAACATAAACACTATACACGTGTTAATCTTTTAAGTTACACCATCGTGTTCGCCGTGCAATTCCGCGTCTAATGACCTTTAATACAACAACTTTGCACCACTTGAAACATGCAGCATTCTTGATGCGCGCAAATTTGCACGGTTCTGAAACCCGCTCCGTTTGAAAGCATATTGCCCGTGCAAACGATATACAGTGATGGAACAAACATTCAGTGGCGTTCTTGTCAACATCCAAGTAAACACAAGTCTCGCCGCGGTCACTTTGTTGCGAAGCAAGTCAAAATTTAGGAACGGACGATTTTGTCTCAAATGAGGGCCAAAAGCAAATTCAGCGCGGGTAGGAAGCGGATGCATGTTCTGTCCCTGTTGACGCGTTTTGCACGAGATGGCTATTTTTAAAAATAATTTCACGTTGGTTGTACCTAACTGAAAACCTGTCGGCATTGGACAGTTTATGTCACACGATAGCACGGCAAGGCAATTCTGCGTCACAACAGGTGTAACGCAACACCTGCGCAGAACTTGAAACGGCTGTTTTTTGGGTAGCAAAACGTTCCAACCTCATATCTCTCGAACCTATTAAAATAGCAAGCTGCTTTTGCTTTCAAATGATGTTAACAGTTGTTGATTATATTCTTGATCATCGGGTGATGAGGAAAAAATATAGGTGTGATCATTTTTTTTCGAAAAAACGAAAATTTTTAAAAGGATACTTTTTACTGCAGAATGAAAGGGCATGATTAATTTAGTGTGTGGATGAAGCGGCAAGCGTTTCAGAGCATGCAAACAGTTTCTACAGCAAGAACATACACCAACTTCGCACACGCTCTAAAGTGTGTATTATTGGCCGTCATTTGACACGACAAAGCATTCGTTTTAAAAGTTTATTTGTTTGCAACAAAGTGGCCATGGTGAGATTTGTGTTCATTTCCACGTTGACAACAACGGCAATGCATGTTTGTACCATTATTGTCAATCGAAATTACGTGCAATCGTCTTTCGCACGAAGCCGGTTTAAGAAAAAAAACATGGAAATTTGCATGTGTCAAAAATTGTTTAGTTTTAAAGTAGTGTAATGTTATCATATTATACGTCATTGGACTTGTAATCGGGCGGTGAATACAATGGTGTTATTGGAACATTTCTCACTTGCATTCTTTGGAGTTAGTTGAAAAATCCTTACCAGCTGCGTTTAAAAAGCTGCAACTGCTGTAGAAACTGTTTACATGCACAGAAACGCTTCCCGCATCATACACACGCTAAAAGGACTACGGCCGTTAATTTAATAACAAAAAAAACAATTTCTAGGTTTAACTTTTTCCGAAAAAATGGTCACAATCAAATTTTTGGTCGTCACGCGGGGTTTGAGAATGTCGTCAACAAATTGCAAAGTCGTTCTACATCGTTTCCAAGTCAAAGCAGCTTTCTTTTCCATTGTTTTGAGAGATGCAGGATTGGGACGTCTTACTAGCCACAAATCGTCCGTTTTCAAATCTTGCCAATGTGTTGCGGTACACGCAGAATTGCCTTGCCCATGCTATTGTGCGACCTAAACTGTCCAATGCTGTTCAGTTTTGAGTTAGATGCAACCAACGTGGAATCATATCGAAAAATGGTCATTCCGTGTAAAACCCGTAAACCGGAACAGAACATTCCCCGGTTTTTTACACACACAGAATTTGCTTTTGGCCCCACTTGAGCGGAAAAAAACGTTTTAGAACTTTGACTCTTTCGCCACAAAGTGGCTGTTGTTAGATTAGTGTTCATTTCCATTATGACGACAACGGCAATGCATGTTTATATAATCATTGTGTATCGTTTGCACGCCAATCTGCTTTCGAACGGGGCTGGTTTCAGAAGCAAAACCATGGACATTTGCGTGTATCAAAAATAGTTCGTTTTCAAAGTGGTGGAATCTCATTACATTACACGTCATTAGACGCGTTATCGCACGGCAAATACGACTGTATAATTTGACATCTTCTCACTTGCACAGTTTTGATGCTTGTTGAAAAGAACTTTCACAAGCCGCGCTAAAATATTGCATTTGGTGTAGAAACCGTTTCCATGCACAAAAATACTTGCCACTTCATACACACACTAAATGGACCTCTTATTTGATAACAGAAATCTTATTTTCAAATTTTCTTATTTTTCTCAAAAAATGGTCACAGTCAATTTTTTATCATCACCCAATGATCCAGAATGTAGTCAAAAACTTGTAAAATTATTTGATGGCGTTTGCAGACAAAATCGGCCTTTTTCATGGGTCCAAAAGATATGAGCTTAGAACATTTTACTACCCAAGAAACGGCCGTTTTCAAATCCTGCCAATGTGTTGCATGACACCTCGTTTGACGCAGAATTGGCTTCCCCATGCCATGGTGGGAACTAAGCTGTCCAATGCGACTAGGTTTTGGGTTAGATGCAACCAATGTGAGATCATGTCAAAAATGGCCATTTCTTGTAATAAGCACAAACCTTGGCAGACCATGCACCCGATTTGTACACACCTTGAAGTTATTATACGCCCTTATTTGACAGAAAAGATTTTCCTTTCAAAATTTTGGCCTTTTCGCAACAAAGTGGTCGTGGTGAGACAAGTTTTTATTTCCATGTTCACAACAACGGCAATGCATGTTTGTACCATCATTGTGCATCGTGTATCGTGCAATCTGCTTTCGAACGCAGTTGATTTCAGAAACAAAACTTTGCAATGTTGCGCGCATCAAAAATGGTTTAGTTTCAAACTTGGTGGTATCTCATTGTATTGTTCGTCATTAGGCGCGTAGTCGCAAGGCGAATAAGATAGTGTAAATTGTAACTTTGTACTTGCACAGTTTTGGAGCTATTTGAAAAAACATTCACAGGCCGCGTCAAAATTTTACAATTGCTGTAGAAACTGTTTCCATGCACAGAAACACTTGCCGCTTCAAAATTGTTCGTTTTCAAAGAACCAACGGTCGCCGTCCCCGTCGACCTTGCCGTGTCCAGTCCACTGCCATCGTGACAGCGCGCTCCGAACATTCTCCCGGTCGGTCTTGCGCTGGCCCTGGTCCCTTTTATGTCGTACGACGTAGTATGCTGTAGCCCCAGATGTGGCTTCAGTTGGTAGTGAGCCGACACCACAGTCAGTTAGTTGACAGTGAGGCGACACCACAGTCAGTTTGTTGGTGGTGAGCCAACCCCACAGTCAGTTTGTTGGCAGTGAGCCGCCCCCACAGTCAGCTTGTTGGTAGTGAGCCGACCCCACAGTCAGTTTGTTGGTAGTGAGCCGACACCACAGTCAGTTAGTTGATAGTGAGCCGACACCACAGTCAGTTTGCTGAGAGTGAGCCGACACCACAGTCAGTTAGTTGATAGTGAGCCGACCCCACAGTCAGTTTGTTGGTAGTGAGCCGACCCCACAGTCAGTTTGTTGGTAGTGAGCCGACACCACAGTCAGTTTGCTGAGAGTGAGCCGACACCACAGTCAGTTTGTTGGTAGTGAGCCGACACCACAGTCAGTTTGCTGAGAGTGAGCCGACACCACAGTCAGTTTGTTGGTAGTGAGCCGACACCACAGTCAGTTTGTTGGTAGTGAGCCGACACCACAGTCAGTTTGTTGGTAGTGAGCCGACACCACAGTCAGTTTGTTGGCAGTGAGCCGACACCACAGTCAGCTTGTTGGTAGTGAGCCGACACCACAGTCAGTTTGTTGGTAGTGAGCAGACCCCACAGTCAGCTTGTTGGTAATGAGCCGACACCACAGTCAGTTTGTTGGTAGTGAGCCGACACCACAGTCAGTTTGTTGGTAGTGAGCCGACACCACAGTCAGTTTGTTGGTAATGAGCCGACACCACAGTCAGTTTGTTGGTAATGAGCCGACACCACAGTCAGTTTGTTGGTAATGAGCCGACCCCACAGTCAGTTTGTTGGTAATGAGCCGACACCACAGTCAGTTTGTTGGTAGTGAGCCGTCCCCAGTCAGTTTGTTGGTAGTGAGCCGACACCACAGTCAGTTTGCTGAGAGTGAGCCGACCCCACAGTCAGCTTGTTGGTAGTGAGCCGACACCACAGTCAGTTTGTTGGTAGTGAGCCGACTCAACAGCGACGGCGCCGAGCCGACAGCGAGCGCCCGGCATGACCTGCGCTTTCGCCTTACGGTCCCCACGGCCGGCGCACTCTGGAGACTCGGCCTGACCGCTTGTCCGACGACCTTGTCCTTTTGCCCTTCCTACGACCGTCGATGGCAGGATCGTTATCCGTTCCGAACATCCCGCCATGAAAAGCTCAAGTGCAGGGTTCCAAATGATCGTTGGTCGTACCATGACCTATGAATCTTCATCCCGTCAGGGCTTAGATCAAGTGAGAGATAATGAAACGAGTCGATAGCCTCTTAGTCCAAAAATAAACAATAAAAAACAGCGAAACCGCGCTATCGGCTTGGGCTACCCACAAACCTTCATCTGCCTAAGAGCAGGGTTATGGTCGTCTGGCTCATTAGTCCTGAAAGTAGCCGAGCCGTGCTACTCGAGCGCAGACCGCGCCCATCACCCTTCCGTTACGATTCCTGTATGATTCGATCTTCGGGGAAGGACGGCATGCTGCGTCTTGGACAGAATTCTGGCAATCCGGCTGGAGTTGACCCCGTCGATTTCAAAACAGATGCTCCTTGTAGCTATTCGTGCTGTCAACCTTCGATACCGGTGTGGGTCCATGTTACGCAATCGTTGCGACGCCGCACACCCTACGGTGTACCCTGCGCAATATTGGCATTCGCCCTTTGCCGTCACATGTCCTGGTCGACGACTGGCCGATCATGGTCTGCTGTACTTGAAGCGTTCGGTCTCGGTCCTGGATTCGATCGCCGGCCCGCCGATTAGGGTGACCGCCTGTGTTCTTCATCGCGCCGCGAACGGGCCAATAATAGACACCTGCTGCTACGCCGTGTATAGAGTGTTAACCGCGCCGCGGGCCGGGTCCACCTGCGGGACGACTAGCTAGACGCGAGAGGGCTGTCGCGCAGACACCGACAGCCCAGCCGGTTTGCCCTCGGATTTAACGGCGGAACAAAAAAGGAAGAAAGCAGATAATAAAACGAAAAAACAAGGCACCAGAAGTGCGTCGTCGCAATGAAAGTACTCGTCTTACGTCCCCACCTACGTTCCTCCGCGGTCTCGCGTCCACACGTGGCTTTAGGGAGTTTGACCCGCACGTGTTTGGCGTGCAGCGCGCCCCTGCAACTTGCTGGCGAGTCATGAGCGCTGGGCAATCTTATCTGTCCACACCGTAAGGTGCTGTCCCCTGCCGGTAGATCGCGTGTATCCGCGCCGTCCTTGCGCGCCATCTGGTGCTGTCCTCTGTCGCGATTGCCGATGTCGGCCTTTAGATGGCGTCTGCGCCTTTTCCGAGCGGTAGCCCGGCCGGCGCCTCGTGAATGATCTACTCTGGTCTTGCGGGATCGCGGACGGTCCCTCAAGACATATCGGGCTTGGTGCACCTCAACACGATGCCTCGGCACCCACGGCGGGCGATCTCCCTCCGATCGCTGGCTAAAAGCCCGGCGATCCCGTCTGGTTCCGAAAGTTTGACAGCCTACTCCCGCGCCAAGCCTCCAGTGTCCGTTACGGTTCTCTTCAGGACGGGAGAGGCCCTTGAAAACCGAGGATAGACGCCGTGCGAAGACAAGTCATAAAATCGAGCTTGGCCAAGCAGCACAAAAGAAGACATGGGGAAAGGGGAGGGAGTACACGCGCTCGTTAAAAAAATTGTGCGTATGTGCTGGACGGAGCTAGACTAAACTAGAGACTAGGGTCACAGAAAATCAGTTAATGAATCGAGCCCGACAAGTGGACAAGGTTGCGTGTTCGGCACTAGGATGGGATAGGATGGGATAGGATGTTCGACACTGGAGTGGACACGTGTGGGGCGTAGGGGAGGTCACGTGTCCGAGACAGGACCGGAATGCGTTGGCGCCGGGCCGCTGAGTGTTTAATCATCGCCCTGATTTGCCGTTTTCAATATCGCGGACTGATGGGACTGATGTTGATCCGACCCCTTCTTGTTTCCAAACTAAGAAAGATAGGGCCTCGCAGAAAAAAAGGTGGCTGGTCCTCGAAAAGGTATTGTGCTCAACACCAACTTGCATGTTGGTAGATAATCATTCGACCCATCTAAGCCAAATCAACTATAAAATTTCCTGAACATCGAATTTTTTAGCTTTAGATGTCTGTATGCATGAGAGCATGCCCCGTAGCGAACGGAATTTAAACAGCCGCGTTATCATACGTAATTATGATGAAGGATTCGTTAATGTGACGTTGTCGGTGCTCCACGTGCGTTCCGCGGCATCGTCAGATCTGACCCACGTCAGAGTCGCGATAACCTGAGACCACACCCGATGAAAGCCTAACCCACTAAGGTGTTCATTCATTGTCTTTCAGCAGTGAATGGATGGAATTTAAATATGTGGGCACATGGAATTCACCCCTTCGTCTGGATGTCAGGTTAGATTATCCTATGGCATGTGGTTTGTTTTGTTTTTCCCACATGGTTATATGCTATGGCGACGAGATCCTATCCTATTGCACGTACCTGCTTGGAGTGTTTTGTTCTCCGGTGTTCTCTGCAGTGTCGCGGAAGCACGTTGGAAGCGACAACTGAACCCACATGTTGTGATATGTGAACGTCATTCTATGTCTGGTTTCTATCATGTCTGTTTTGGTGGGCTTTGGGGACTTCTGGTGCAGTTTTTTAAAACCATACTTCGCACCTTGAATTTTATTCATCAAGCCTTCTAACAAGTAGCCTGCCTCTCAAGAATATTGGGTCCGGCTGTTGTATAGCAGTGTCACTTCTCCGCCTCGCAGCTCATGTAACGGGTGGACAGGGCAAGCTGATCATTTCAGGAATCAGCGATCGGGCCGGTACATGAGCCCCGCTCCCTGTACCGGCCCTCTCTCGCCAACACCCGTGCGCCCACAACCCCGCCATCTCACAGCCTCTTGTCCTGATCTTCTCGGCACGTCGTGCCGCCCTGCCCGCGTCCCCGAGTTTATCGGATCCTGGTGGCTGAGAGGCACGGCGCGCGGGTGAGCGCGGGGCGTACCGCCACTCCACTTTGGCCAGGATATCCGAGGTCGCGGGGTCGATAGCACCCTCACAGGTCTAGCGGGCACATGGCGTGGCTGTGTCCCCCTCGCGGGTGTCTACTGGGGGTGCCTATCCGTGCGGTGACTTAAGGGGTCAGGGGAAGGCGGCGCTGAACCACTGGCAGGACGAGGGGGGGGGGGCTTACACCTGGCTGTTTGGTCAGAGCTGTCACTATCTTAATCGGTTGGAAGGAGGGGGATGGGGTCTGAGCCAAGCAGATTGATCTAACTGGCCGCAAAATGTGATTGCTTCCGTGAATTTGGTCACTGTCATTCACGTCACGGTTGCTCAAATAAAAAGCAACTTTTTTAATTCGTTGATTCCAAACTGGGAACGGAATGGCTTCGAGGAATGACAACGAGGAATAGCTTCCCTTTTCAAGACGATGTAAAGCTGCCTTTTTGAAAATGTTAGAATGGGTGCAATTCAAAGACAAACATGTCACTAAATCTTAGCCAGCAGACTTGTGCTCGACTTCTGCTACTGTTTTAGTGAAGGCATGCTGCCGAAATAACACCGCATCTATATCTCTATTCTCCCGATTTTTCTCCGAGGAATAAGGCTATTTTACTGTCTTATCTACGCGAATGACGTTCCTCGCAAATGCATTAACAACTCACGTAATTTTGAGCCATGAATTGGCTCAAGAGTCAATTTTTGGGGTGAGCCGCAAGCTGAGCTGGCTCGTTAAGAAAAATATCGCTTCGAACTGTGAGCTGAATCACATTCTTCCTAAATTTCATGAGCTGAATCGCGGGCCGAACATTTGCATCAACGTCGGGTCGTTGAGCCATATGACTGAAATTAAAATGGTTACATGAGGAAACACAACACGCCCCAGGCAACTGAACTACTTTTTCAGTGTCCAAATACACAGCGTGCAAACTTACTGCAAAATCCGCAGAAAGTTTATTCATATGATTTCTAAGCAGCAAGTACAATATTTTCGATCCTGATCTAAGGTTTGCTAAATATCAGTCAGGAACCAGTGGATGTTAGATGTTAAAGACACCCTACATGGTCTTTACTAATGGGTCTAGGCCGTAGTTGTCAGGTGGTGGAATGTGCTAGCCTAGAGCTGAGACTTCGGAGAGCTGGTTGGTAACAGGTTGCAGGAAAGGTATTGTTTGCCGCTTTGCGTTTGCTATGCTCAAACTGCAAGGTTGTTGTAAGCCGTTTTTTCCTATTTTCCATTCTTTGATATATATATATATATATATATATATATATATATATATATATATATATATATATATATATATATACATTCATATTCATATAGCATATATATTTCATATAAATGAGCCATCATATTTCATATAGCATATATATTTCATATATATATATATATATATATATTATATATATATATATATATATATATGTATAATATATATATATATATATCTATTATATATATATATATATATAGTGCGTGTGTGGTGTGTGTGTGTGTGTGTGTGTGTGTGTGTGTGTGTGGTAATATAAACATACATATGCATATACGTAATATATATATATATATGTATATATATATATATATATATATATATTATATATATATACATCTACATAAGCATATGGAATGAGACATATGAGTCACGAGCTATAAGGCAACGAGTCAAGACTGAATCGGATCTTTGATTTGGCAGCCGCGTGAATCATGAGTCATATGATTCAACGCAAGCGACGGGTCTGACCTGAGCTGAACAAAACTTTTTAGAGCGGCTATGAATCATGAGCTGAATGGGATTCCAAAACCTACTAGGCGATCCTGAGCGGGCTGAAAAGATTTGAGTCGAACACAAGGCTGTCAGTCAGTGATCACGAATGGCTACCGCTTTCGCTGATCGTGTTGTATCATCCATCGCCAGTCAGCTAGCAGCCCCATCCACAATGCTGTTACAAATAAGCCTGCCACTGTTGGGGAAGCATGGGTTAACTTTTATCTGGGCCACCCTGTACTTTTAAATCTGCCGCACATTGCAGTCAATTGTTCTGCATCCTAACTCAGGACCTATCATGTGCAACCTTTGTCAAACATCTGCAGACTGCCCTTACATATGAAGGAGCTGGCATGGCAAAAACGGTCAATCCGTTCAAAATGTTAGTTGGTAGAAAATGAATACGACGCCCACTAGTAGCGATGTGGCTGGGTACCTAACATACCAAGAGTTTAGGCAGCTTTCTGCATTTATTTGGCCTAGTATTCACACTTTTCTCATATGCATTGAGGGACTCAGAGAAACATTTGGGGGGATGGGTGGGAGGACTCAAGTTAACATTTGGAACGAGGGGGGACTCAGCTCCCCACTAAAGTGCGTAAAGTGACGCCCCTGCGTGCGGTAGACGACTTTCACTCCGCCAAGCACTTAAGCAGCACTGGCGGCAACCGCCTGCCGAGGGGTGTTGGCCCGCCCCTCAGCTGGCTCCGGGGTGGGTGGGAAATCCCGGCGCCGAAACATAACCGAGCTTGCTTGGTTTCTTCGCGCCATAAAAGCGCCCGACCCCAAAAGTGGAAGCACCACAGGTATGTCTGCAAACAGTAGAGCATCTTTCCCTAGCCATCAATCTTGGTTTTCATGGCGATGTGAAAAAGCTTGCGTCCGTTTGGGTCTTACAACGGATGAGCGACTGCGATCGTTTCAGTGATGTCGTCCGGTGCCGCTTGGAAGGATCGAAGCCGAGCCTGCGAGTGGGTCGGACGACGAAGGCGCAATGGTCGCAACTGAGCTCTCGTGCAGTGTTCGGGACGAGGAGGGAGAAAGGATGTGTCGGTATTCTTCCGTGTAATGCCCCATCTGAGTCAGCACTCGTCTTGGTGCGATGGTTAATGACTTCGACCCAGGTGTGTTACCTTCTAAAATCGGCTGAGCCAATAAAGGTGATCTTAGCTTCCCGCATTCCTCAGGTTTCGGCCACTTTAATTTGCGTCTCCGATGCCAAAAATTTAAACTAAAAGAAAAAAAAATATTATGTCGTTTCCAAAATGGTTTTCATCTTGATAAATCAGATCCAATTCCAAGCCAATATCGTCGTGATAATGATAAGATGGCATGACGACATTGATAGTGATATGTTTAGGTACCTAATTTACCAGCAGTTCAGACAGTTGCTGCAGGTAATTGGCCCAGCATTCCGTTTTTGTTCACGTGGATTTGGGATCGTGCTCAGAAGAGCCGATTAATGAGCCATTTAAATATATTTGCTTAGGGCTTTAGACTCTTAAATGGCCACGGCGACGTATTCGCAAGATGTTGACACTGTTGCTTTGAATGTGAGGAATTTGACATCTCTCATTTTGGTCGCAGAAAACTAGTGCATTTTGCGTGCTTACTGTTCCCCGCGTTGCACTTGTGTACCGTGGTGGACTCACAAGCCTCCCGATACTGCTCATGAACGTCGCAGGTTTTTAAGGAACTTTATGGCTTTCTAGCGCGCCCGCGAGGCTGTGTAGCGCGTTGTGGTGGAGACAAAACGTGCATCGTGTGTAGCTGCGTCTACTCACTGAATCACCACACACCGACGTCACAGGTATAGGCCCACATGAAGCGAATTGTCGGCGTGTGGTCCTCGGTTCCTCTTCCAGTGTTGCGATTTGGCAAACAAGATGTCACGCACCCCATTGAGGTCGCAGACGTCATTGGTCAAGCCCTGTCAAATCGGTACCGAAGTGTCACTGCCGACCCACAGCTTCTACGACGCAAGGCACAATGTGAACCTTCCCAGGTCGCGTTCTTTATCGCTGGCCTGCTGACATAGAACCAGCAGCTGACGCTAACGGACCTGCCATTCGCTCGCTGCATAGTGCTACGGGTGGCCTACCTTGTCTGCAATTATATGATGCAATGTTTTATCCCACCGTGCGCTATGGGCACTACTGCCAGTACTGGTGTCCAAAGTGCCCTCAGACCTCCTCACACAGCCGCAACTAACCTAGATACCTGCTCTAAGCTAAACGTCAACATTGTTTTTCCAAAGTAAATAAACTTGTTTGACATTTAAAAGGTCTAGGTGACCAAACCCTAGGAAACCGCTGTTATTTTCCGATTCAACTAAGAGTTCGGGATTACGCTAGGCGGCATTATAAAAAACATGTTGGCCTGGGCCATTGTAGATCAGTGACTCAATCTGACATTTAAAAAGCACATGGAACACGTCTGTTGCGGTCGCTGTCATTAATAATTTCGAAATGAGTGCCCAGAGCAACTCCATAAAGCAAGTTTTCGAGTACAAAAGCGGGTTGGCTTTGTCCTCGGTCTGACCTTTACACGTGAACCTAGGTCAAGAAGATGTATTGTAACTACAAATTCAGATGGTGTATTGCATCAAAAAATATATCACAGATAGATGGTTTCTTTTAACACTTCGTTGTCGAATCAGATTAAGCGGTTTCCTATAAATCGCCCGTGCTGACTGCCAAGACCTGATTTTGAGCTGTCATATGTAAGCAGCCTTACAATGTGCAAATATGCTATATATCAAGAGATTTTATATTCAATCGGCCATGCAATGTTCAGCGAGGCTACGCCGCTCTGTTCGGAAGTTATTGTCCGTGAAGACCTTTGTGGGAAGTTAGTTCCGTGGAGTTATTTTCCAATGACGGCTTTTTTGGGGGAAGGCAGTGCCAAGACAATGGATGGAGAGGGCAAATTTGTGACTAAACGTTTCGCTTGATATAAGCCGGAAAGGCCTTCAGCTCTTGGTTTTCCGACGACGTGAGCGCAGAGTTGTTATTTGCAACGTTATCACTGTTTGCTCTATAGAGATGTTTAACGAGTACATCCTGGTAAACTTCAGGTCGATAACTAAGATATGAAGCATAAAAAGCTTACGAACTCTGAGCTTTGAACTTTGAACTCATCATACTATATGCGTCCCAGTTTCCGTGGACGGCCCCAAGCTAATTCAGAAAACAGACGTATTTCCTCTGACATGATACGCTTTCCTAGGGGCTTCGGCGCCTAGATATTAGAAGTTATAAAAACGCGTAAAAGCTTACATGCAGTGATTTGGACGGAATGTGTGCTTTCATTTAGTTATTTCAGTGTTCCAAATGCAGTGTTTTTCTGCATTTTTTTTCTCGCGTCGTGGGATGATACAGTGCTTAGTTCGTGTGAAAGCTCACAATGCTGACATATTTTTGGTAACCCCATTAGTAGCAAACTACTACATTCATCCCTTGGGCATTATCGACAGGTTGTCTTGCCCACCGCAGACCGTGGCCGATCACTCCTCCACAGAATGGTGTGGGCATGTGGAAGATGACAGCTTCCTGGGCATCGAACTTAGCCGCTTGCGAGTATGTAAGCTAGTTAACATAAACTAATCAATTTTACTTCTAACACACCTAAAATACTACACAATTCCCAACGATTCTGTTGCGCTGTTGGTCGATACAAGCACGTTTTCACGATTGTGAGAGACTCACGAAGTTCATGCACACAAGCAAGGAATTAAGCAAGACACACCAGGATTTGGTCTCGGCTATGCGCCTGCGCTATCGCTCGTCCGCTCGCTTCGCGTGATTACTCACTACACCTGAAAAATTTCCGTAGCACTGACCATGTAGGCAGAGGCAGTATCAGGCTGGAAAGATTATGCAAATATATGTCTAGTGGTTCTCAGGCTGGCTAATGGGCTGGTCGCCAACCCATTAAAACCAACTTTCTTAGCTAGATACATCGATGATTATGCCGGGGTATGGACGCACGGACAGCGTGCCCTTAAATACTTTTTAGAGTTCATGAACAACCGGCATCCAAATCCAACTTTAACGATGGAGCATATAGGGGCGGAAAGGGGTCCCATATTTTGATACGCTAGTGACGGTGGAAAGTAAGAGCAACCGCACAATGTTAGGCACGGAGCTCTTTATCAAACGCACCAACTCTGACATCATTCTGTAATGCCAATCTGCGTATCCAACTTCCACTAAGAACGACATAATTCGTAGCATGTTCCATAGGGCTCTAAACAACTCATCAAGTAGTGAGAAGGAAAGAAAGAGCATACACACAATATGGGCTTTGCTGTTGGGCAGCGGATATTCTTCGCAACTTCTGGGTAGAATGTTGGAAGAAGTAAAAAAGTCCAGGGCGAGTGGGGGGATGGGTGGTAGGAGGCGGTAGCGCGTCCTGTCGGAAGACGGATTATTAACGCTACCTTATATGGATGAGCATTTGCTTTGGAAATCAAACACATTGTTAGAAAATCAAAACTTTGCGTACGCATGGCATGGAAAAACGACAATAAGTTTAAAAAGTCTCTGGCAAAATCTTCCATCTCAAAGCCTAAGTGCCCGGGTGGCAACAGCTGTCATTTATGCAGTTATGGGTTTCAAGGGGTTTGCGCGCAAAAAAAACCTGGTTTACGAAATCAAGTGTAAACTGCGTGAAAAACATAGGAGGGACATAGTCTATGTCGCGAGTCCACGCGCCCTACTCGTTTGAGATACAATGAACACCTGCGAGACGTTAAAAGCAAAGCATAGAATGCCCCTTTAGGTGGCCATTTTTTGGCAAAACACGCTCAGGCTGCAATCGAGGGAAGTATGGATCTTATGCACCTTTTAGAGCTCAAAGTCATCTACAGAGCACAGGACCACCCAGACAGAAAATAAGTGAATATATTCCTATAAGAAGCCCGCGACCAAATCTTACCTTTCAGGGCTCATCATGACTAATCATGCGAGCGTGATATGTGACTCTACGTGTAATGTGTGCTAGCTTAAAATCGTTTTCATAAGTAAGTGATGCCTGACGCGTGATGTGCGATGCCTTTTCAATTGGAATCGTTTGCATGCATAATTCATGCGCGATGTGTAGTGCCTGTTTCCTTCAACTCGCTGGCATGTTTGAATAAAGCGTGATGCGTCATGCCTATTTTCTTGAATTCGTTTGCATGTACACGTATGTCCGTGTGTAGATGCAAAAGAACTCGAGCAAATATATGGCCAGCACTTGTCCTTGACGTAAGTCTCGTTTATTCTTGCTCTTAAGCCTCTTTTTTATCTCGCTTATTCCACTGTTTTCATAGCATTTGATAGGATCAACGGTAGGCAATTTTGAATTCACTTCTGCTATTGTTGCAATAAAGGCATGTTGCCGAAAGGTCAACCAATCTATATCTCCATTCTCCTGGTTTTTCCGAGGAACAAGACTGATACTACTGTTTTATCGATGACAAAAAAACGTGCTTTGTCTGGATGAGGTTGGCCAGACGATGAGGTCATGCCTTGCCGGCGCCGATAGCTGTGTCTATATACCCTTGTACTCCGACACACGCTTGTGGGCTAAAGTCAAGAACACACCGAGGAGCCAGATCGGGAGCGTAGCACTTATCTACGCTGTCGTGTCTCCATTTCTGTGACGAGCAACCGTGTCATTTAAAAACGAACTGTGCCATCAAACACCGCACCACATGCTGTATCGTTCGGGTATGAGGTCGCGGGCGATGTCGCGAGTCAGAAAATGTTGGCTACCCTGTCTGCATACCCTGGCTAATCGGTTGTCAATTTACCACGCAATAAAAAGGATGCTTGCACTGGACACTGCGAGACTTAGGTTAAGAACGAGTGCTGGCCACAGCTCAGTTTTGTTTCATCATCGCCCACTTCAAACGCTCGGAACAACATGAGTGGCGTGACGAGTTGACATTGGGAGTGGTATGGGAGATGTGACGACAGATATCAGCAATCAAGCAGGCCCGCTGATGTCGGGAAAACTGAGATATCTCCGAGCAAGAGGTAGGCAAAGCCGAAAATACATTCACAAATAGGCGCACATTACAAGGAGTGTTTCACATTTGCATGGGATGTTCAACTGAGATAGCCATCTTGAAGACCATCCGGTACAGCTTAAAGCCCTACCCGTCTTAAGGCCTAGAACCGTCTAGTTTCCGAGCCACACGCCCGCGAAGATGTGCCAGCTATTCTGTGTACCCTAATTCAAGGATGTCCAGACGTCCATGACGTTATCATAACATCATTCAAATTCTACCATTCAACGGCGTTCAAGATCAAGACAAATATAAGTGTTGAAACGTTTATACATTGCGTTCGTGAACACCGTTTTTAAATTCAGCAGCTGTTAATTGGCTCTCAATCAATATTGTGCAAGCTAAGAAGATTGCTCAGATGAATTACGTTTTGTGCTACGCATAACCAGTTATACATTTTTCCTAGATAGTACGGAAGTTGCAACTGCGATTGAATAACCAGTATATAACTGTGACCGAGTATGTAAATACAAGTAAGCACCTTAAATTCACGGATAAATTTGCAATAATGCATGGAAGAGAGCCAAAACACGAACATCAAACGACATTTGGTTCAGCACACATCGGCACCGCTGCAGGCGACCTTTCGGGAGATTGAAGTGTTGTAAATAAGTCCTGTCATACAACTGTTCCATGACGCAATGACAGAAGGACATATTGAGGAGCATACTTAGCAAATGGAAAACATTTGCTGTCTAGAACAGCACTTTTCATTTAAAAACAAACTAATAGCATTTAGTGATCTTATTCCATGGTATCTGATGTGTGCCTCATTACTTCCAAATATGGAACACCCCCTTTAAACACGCACGCGAAAAAACGTTGCCCTGTATTCGTTAGGCAGCAATGGCCGGAGCTGATGTTTTCGATCCGCACCAAGTGAAAACCGAAAAAAAACACTGAAAATTCTTCTGTATTCCACACCAGCCCGCAACCCATCGCGCCCTTTGCCCTACACTCCAATACGCCGCCGAGGTCAGCGATGGCACAAGGTGGGAAGTTGGAGTGGCGTTGCGAAACAGGTCAAGAGCAGTCGAGGAACAGCTGATTTTCCAGCACAGAACCGCTGATGCTGAATTCATGTATTTGCTCGTCACGATTCTGGTATGCGGTGTGAATTCAGAGAATCTATTCCATTGAGATGAGCGGTAGAGGACAGGAGTGTAGCGTGGAAGTGCAGGCAATAATGTTACATATGATGGTAATAATTAGTTAGGGGTATAACATCCCAGACGAAAAAATACCAGGGGCATTTTTTGCCGCTTGACCTTTGTTAGCATTCAAAGCTTTAGCTTTGAGAACTATTTGCCGGCTTCTTGTAAAAAAGGCAAAAAAATACGAAAACATCTCCGGTATGCTCGATATTTTCAAGAAAGAACCGAAATGTTACGCCACAATGCATGTCTGGCTTAGGCTAAATCCTACAGCCAAAAAAGGTGGCAGCACATTTGTCTAGCACAGAAGTCCTTTTGGAAACACACACACACACACACACACACACACACACACACACACACACACACACACACAACACACACACACACACACACACACACACACACACACACACACACACACACACACACACACACACACACACACACACACACACACTTATTTATTTCTTTCTTTCTTTCTTTATATGTATATGTATACATATATACATATATATATATATATATATATATATATATATATATATATATATACATGTCCGAGGTTGGACAAATCATAGAAATAGGATGGATGGGGGTGTGAAGTTGGACGTGTTGGTCTGAGCTGGACGTGATGTGTGTATGAAGTTGCAAGTTGGTCTGAAGCTGGACTTCGACACTGGGGACTGATTATATGGAAGAAGACGCCACCGATAGTCAGCGAACTGGTCTTTAAAGTGCTCACACAGGCTGTCCGGTGAGCGCGCCGTCGGATTGTCCCTTGTCAAAGTCTGCCACCGGCAGCCGTAGCTGGCGCCTGTCGTCACTGCGCACAGCCGCTCCAGCGGAGCAGCGTGACGAACCCTTCCCGTGCCGACGGGAAGGGTTCGTCACCCCGGCAACGACCGGCGGCCGGAGCGTCACAAGCCACCAGCGGGCGGTGTGATGGACGAGGCGGAGACAGGACCGGGCTGGCCTGTGATGGACGAGGCGGAGACGGGACCGGACTGGCCTGTGATGGACGAGGCGGAGACAGGACCGGGCTGGCCTGTGATGGACGAGGCGGAGACGGGACCGGACTGGCCTGTGATGGACGAGGCGGAGACGGGACCGGGCTGGCCTGTGATGGACGAGGCGGAGACCGGACCGGACTGGCCTGTGATGGACGAGGCGGAGACCAGACCTGGCTGGCCTGTGATGGACGAGGCAGAGACCGGACCGGGCTGGCCTGTGATGGACGAGGCGGAGACCAGACCTGGCTGGCCTGTGATGGACGAGGCGGAGACCGGACCTGGCTGGCCGGTACTGCAGGCACCGCCGTCGCCGACGTTGACGACTCGCTTGAATCAGCGGCCACGATGGTAGTTAGGCGCTCAGATGTTCCGATCGAGAGGCGGTAGGCGCTCACGCCACTGCTCGATGCTCGAGGCCGCCTTTCATGCCGCCTTAGCTGCGGCGCGACGCGAGCAGGGCCGCGGGCGTGTGTTGGGGACCTGTCGCGGCGAGAGCTGGTGGTCGAGTTCGGTCATGGAGGCACGACCTTGTTAGGAAAGACTGTCTTCGCTTTCTGGTGCATGAATGCATGAGTGCGTCATCTCTCGTTGTTTTATGTTTGTATGCGGTTGTTTGTCTCATTCTGGCCCGTGGCATACATACGATGCGGAGTTGCCCCCAGGACGTCAGCAAAAGCCATGCCAGATATAAGATAACGCAAAAGTGACGATCAAATAAAGCCATGACACTCAATACCGATCTATTGATCACGGAATGATATCTAGATTGCAGGTCTATTACCCCCATTCAGGTCATCCTAAGTTATTCTGAGCCATGTGATTCCGAATAGGAATGTTCAGGAATGCCCGCCCTGCCACACTTCTTCACGCACTGCCATGTGCAGCGGCCACCGTTCGACACTTCCACGGGCGTCGTCCGTCGCTGGCACCGACGACGGGCTTGTCCATCCTTGGGAAATCAACATTACCACGGGCGTCGTCTGTCGCCGGCACTGACGACGGCCTTGTCCATCATTAGGAAGTGGGCCCCCGGGCACAGACCGACACGAAGCCGAACGTTTAGTATTGGTGATGTCTGGCTGAAATAGAGGTTCACATTGTCCCAGGAGTCCTGCACTGGTGCGAGGCTCCCCCTGGACTGGCATTTGAGGGCCTGACCCTGCGGACACGTGTATTTAATGTGACCTACACCCATCCCTTCCGGCCCTCCCATTGGGTCCTTAATCGTCTGTCCGGAGGGATCCTTTGGGCCCCTCTTCGGGCCACTCTGAACACTGCCCTCGGCCGGTTCGGGCCCCTGAAACACAGCGCCGGTGGTAGAATTTTAACCCACAGCGTCGCAATTTGCGACTCATGGACAAACCAAAAGGTCCTTTGTTTTGGAATTGCTGTGTTGTAGGATAAGATAAACATGGTCATGCTGAATATACATGCTGTTTAAGGGAGTGTTTCACATTCGTATGAGGTTTTGAACTGAAGCAGCTATCTTGAAGGTCATTTGAGCAGCTCGCAGCCCAGCCCCCTAAACCCCTCTACTTTCTGAGGCATACGCTCGCAAAGATATGCAGATTTTTTTCGGTGAAACTGCTCCAAAATCACCCAGACACCCATGACCTCATCATAGCATCATTCCCATCCTGCCATTCCACTGGCCACGCGGTGATTAAGGCCAACAAAAAATATGGCTGTAGAGTCGTCCATAGCGTGCGTTGGTGAACACAATCACCGGCTATAGCGGGCATTAATTGGCTCTTAACCAATGTTATGCAAGCTACGATGACATAAGTAATGACGTGTTGAGGAACACATTTACTAAACAGGGAAGTTGCGTTGTTTAGAGCAGTCTTTTCCACCTAAAAGTATACCTCTGATGCTTGCTACAACATCTTCAAACGTCGAATGTTGGCTTGAAACATAAAGCTTCCCGCATGTAATTGCAAGACGATGTCATTCTGTGCGAACCGTCCTGCCACCATGAACAAAAGGCTTCATAGCATCTGAAGCTCCATGCTATCCTTGTTTTACCAGAGGTCAGGGACGAGCTCAGGGCGAGCTCTGCCACAGCCGGATTTCTCTCAGTGTCGGAAGTTTATGGACATCATGGTAACTTATGATCCGCGGCGTCTGTATGGCTAAGAACGGCTTCAGCCCCTGGGAAGTTGAGCTGCGCAATGGAGTCAGCTCTGCTGAATGATCACGGGCTTTATACAACGCGTCTATGTTTGTTGTTTCGTGTTGACCAAGCGTGTGACCAGAACATGACCAACGAGTCCCCCCCCCCCCGCCCCGTTAGTTTGGTTGGTTGGAGCGCCTGCCTTTCGATTCACCCACCAGTGGCAGGGTGAATTTGTGTCCCTTACGGCGCTCGCTATTTGTCCCAGACTGGTACGGTTTGCAACAGGTGGCAGCGATTATACTAAAGTTCAGGTAAACTCAGAGGGCAGGATTGACCGTGCAGAGCATTGCGACACGTTAAGCTCCTGCCGCCAAATTCTGCCGTTGTCCCGGAATTTCACGATCGAATGGTAGGGTCGCGGCTCAGTTAGCAACCATTGTATAGTGTTGGCGTCGGTCCCAGAAACCCATCCATTCAATGTGGTATGGACAGTTTTAAACCCTCATGGTGGCAAGTATTGATTTTGGTCCGAACTCGCGAAGTTTGAATGCAATTCCTACGAAATCGCCGGGTATCTAAGGCAAGCCGCTTCGCTTAGTGGGCAAGGCCCCGACGCCCCCACCCCACGTATTATCACGTCTGGCATGTCACTGACGCTTGCGGTATCTCCCTTTCAAGAAACCGTTCCGCTCCTACTGATACGTTGTCTTGTCTCTGCCCTTCGACCTTTGTATTGGCTTGCCACGTCGGTTTCGACACCGCGCTATTATCTCAAGCTGTAACTGCTGAGTCGCTCTCACTGTTTCGTAACCCGTTAGGCTTATTCACGCTGTTCGAATCCTGAGCAATGGCAGCATCGCTGTCAGTAGTCAGCACATTGCATATGAATGTCAGAGCAGTCCAAGCCAGTAGGGAGGCTTGTGTGACTTGGTTTCGGGCCAGATGAACCGAACCCGGCCGAGAAACGAGATAATGGCCAGAACCCGTATTGTTATCAGCATTTTCCTGTGTTTGGTGCTTGCCGGCATTCATGTTCATATTCATGTTAACTTATGAAGGATTCGTCCCCAAAGGACCCAGTCAGGTGTACACTGTGACTTAAAGTAGCAGACATTTTCACATACTTAATAAAACGGTCACAGTCACGATACATGCAGAAAATAGCACGAACAATCGATTGCCATTTCTGTTCGGTAACCCGCGGCATGCAGGAACACCTTGCGGTTCTGCACCTCGATAATAGCATCTGGGAGGGCGCACGCACGGGAGAAGAGCATGGTCGCGACCATGCTCTTCTCTGACAGGAGAAGATTCCCTGCGCGACAGACAGGCAACGTCTCTCCAGTCGCAGCTTTTCCGCAGCGGCCATTCTCGTTTCTCTCTGAGATATCTGGGAGCATCTAACAAAAAGGGCTCTGAGGCTCGCTCCTCCTTCTAAAAGAAGAGGAGGACCGAGCAATTGGCGCTGGCGCCGGCTGCAGACGCTTCGATGGCAAATTCCATGCCGCCTCTCCGCCAAACACAAGCCACCAATCGCACGCGTTCTCCGCCAATCAACATCCAGAACTAGTACTGGGCCCAGTGCAACCTGCAAATCACATCCCGCAAATTTGAGTCGCCAGCGAACTGGCATCTCCGATCCGCAGTGAGCATCGCTGCCATAGTTTTGCTCTGGACAGTTATCTCGACACCCAAATGCGCGATGACGCGTAGCGCCGCGGGATGTTGCTGGGCTCGTAACGGGTGGGCGGCGAGTTCGATTCCCGGGACGGCGGCAGGCATCTTTGTTTGGGCCCACTTTGCACGCTTGCGCCGGATTTTCTGGAGCAGTTCATAGGCAGTAGAGTGATGAGATGTTCATGCTGTGCAAAGCTCAGCCATTATCAATTTCATTATACGGTCAGGTACCGGTCATGATGAGAACTCACGCCGGCATTCGGCCTTTCCGTCAATATCGTCGGCTCTGGACATACGTTCCTTGTATTTAGCCGGGGGCAAAGCCTAGCCGGTATCTACGAGTTGTCCGGATGTGATGTGAACCACGTCGCGTAGAAGAGCCTGCTTCGAAACAAAAATAACCGGACTTCAGCCACCTTGTTTCGGGGGGCTTGGTGTTCATTGTTTTACCTATATGTGCCTCAAGGTGTAACTGAAATAGAGAACGCATTTCTACCGGTATTTATATGATGGTGCATGCCACATATCTGCACCAATAAAAGTCAGCGGCATTGTTATCTCCACCTGGTCCTCTAATTGTTGGCACGCGGCCGCTGTGGCCTCCCCTGCCCCCGCACTAACCTCCACCACTGATTGAGTCAGGGGCGGATCTAGAGAGAGTGGTCACGGGGCACGTGACCCATTGTGGTACCTCGAAGTGGCCCATAGACTCCGAAGGGGCCCGTAGATGACCAAACAGGTACAGTTTTTTTTTAAAACACAAAACACAAAAAAATCTTTGGATTTCCAGGCCAGCGAGAAGAGTTGCAAACGAAAGTGAATGGGCCTACGAGAAAAGATAAAAATCTTCAATAATGGAAAAGTTGTTTATTGGAAATTATAAGCCTTATTACGCTGTCCAGAGTCCTATCCTGTTGCCGGGGACCTATATGCCCACTTGCAAGGTCATTTCGACCGTTAAGGAGCCTTCCACGTTAGCCCTGACTGCTTTGCGTTTGCTCGGAGGGACCTGCACGGTTTCTGTGCTCGTCCTGCTAGCGTGCCGGGGCGCTCTTGTCAATCAGAGGCCTTCCACGGATTCTTTCCAGTCGCCAGAAAGGCTCTGTGGGCTATAGCAGGGGACCCCCATGTTAACTTGCTCGGGTATTCTCGGTGGCTCGGGGGACCTTTACGTTGGTTTCGGTTCACCTACCGACACACTTGCGATACGCTCATGGGCCCTCTGCATTGGTCTAGGGCGCTTCCAATTTTATGTCACTTGCTTAGGGCCCTATCCTCTTGTCGGGGGCTCATCTGTTAACCTGTTTATGTACACTCTGTCGGTCGGGGCTCTCGAAAACGGGTCCAGGGTGCTTTCCATTTGAATGGAGGGCCCTGCACACTTGTCGGGGCTCCATCTGTTAACCTGCTCCGGCACACTGAATTGTTTAGGGGCCCGGCACATTGGGTATTTTAATGTGGGGACCTACGCTCTTGTCAAGATTGAGGCAATCCACTGATGCACCATTTCCATGAAACTTAGCCACCCTAATGAGCTTCAGACAGGTGAGATATGTTCACTGCGCCGCAACACAGTGACAAGTCTTGCCGAACATTTGACAGATTCCATGACAAAAAAGCATGTGACAGATGACATGGCGCGGACCAGCCCCATACAGAGAGACAGGATAGTAGGTGTGGAAAAAATAAGCCCATGCGAAGAGCTCAAGCACTTGGCGGTGTGAAATAGTGGCGTAATTAGTAGCGGGACGAAAAATAGCATTGCATTTCCATCCCACCGTCGATATAATGAGCTGCCAGGCCCGACTTTGATTCGCGGCAATGCTCAGCACCTTCACAGAGGGACATGGCGAAATGCGCAAGCCCGATAACATAATGTTAGAGCTGCATGTCACTTTTGTGGAAGATTTGGTGCCGTAGACGGTAAAATAGGTCTCGTGGAGATTTATTTTGAGGCTGTGTACGGGCACCACTTTTTTAAGTGTATGACAGAATTTTTGCCACAGGTCTTCAGAGGAATAAGCTGATGAAATCTGGATGGACGCCTTCCTGCCAGGGTGAGAGGTAGGCGACGCTACATAACCTCAGCAGCTGAGTGTGTCGTAAAGCCCCAGTGACATGACATGACGCCTTCCAGGAGTTGGGTGTCGTCAACAATGAATAGGAGATGTCCGTTGGGGAAGGAAATGAGGGGGATGAGGATGACGATACGGAATAGGGTAGTTCCGACCATGGGGCTCTGGGCGACGCTTGAGGTCAATGGAAGATCGGGTCAGAGCCGGCCGCCACCACCTGCTTACGGTCTCGCAGGTAGTTGCGAAATTTGTCCGAAGACATGCCGCGCCATTGTAGCCTGTTCAGGAAGACATCATGAGCGACGCCTACTCTCATCCATACCTGCAAAGCTCTGCTCGCCCATCTATTCATCCCGATATCCATTCAGCGCTCCCATGCTGTCACCCCCACTCGTTTCCAGCTCTCTCTTCCGTCACCTTGCCCTCGCCCCAATCCCCTTTCTCTTCGTCATCCCTCCCTCAACGAAATTCATGCACACACTCTCCCATCAACCCCTTCCCTTATTCATCACTACCGCTTACTTCTTTCTCCCTCCCCCTCCACACCTCCCTCCTGTCCGCCCTGACATCTTTCACCACTTTCTCACCGCCCCATCAACCCTCCACATCCCTTCCTCCCCGCAGATTTTACTTCCCGTTCTACCACCTTCCTTCATCATTCCACCCATACATCTCCCGCGGCCTAATCACCCTGCGGCCGTCGCAGTTCGACCCGCAGGTTGATCTGGCCGGAGGCGGGCGCAAGAGACGGCGGCACAATGGCTGCCACCAGCGGCTCGCTGGTCGGCAGCAGACGGTACCGGTGCAGCATGTGACACAGCGCCAGCTTGATCTCCATCAGGGCGAACCGCTTGCCGATGCAGTGGCGCGGCCCGGCGCCGAACGGCATGTAGCTGCAGGGCGCGATATGCGGCTTGTTTTCGGCGCTGAATCGCTCCGGGTCGAAGCGCTCCGGGTCGCGCCACAGATCCGGGTCGTAGTGCATGCAGATTGGTACCGCGGCCACGAAGGTGTTACGGGGCATGTGTATCCCCTGTACTTCCGTCGCGGCGCTCACCTGTCGGCCGAACAGTCCCGGGACGGGCGGATAGAGACGCAGTGACTCCTGAATCACCATATCCAGGTAGGGCAGGCCAGAAACAGTTTCGTAGTCGAGCCCGTCGCTGGCCGGCACTTTAGCCACGATCTCGTCGTACAGGCGACTCTGCACGGCCTGGTGACGCGCCAACAGGTAAGACGTGAAGGCTAAAGCCGTACTCGTCGTCTCATAACCGGCCGCGACGAAAACGAACGCGTTTGAGAGCAGCTCTTCTTCCGTGATTGCTTGGCGGCTGCTGTCGGCACGCTGCGATTCCAGGAGTAGCTGCAGAGCGTCGGCGACCGTCGCATCGCTCCGTAGGCGGTGCTGGATGACGCCGCGGAGCCAGCGCTGCAGCTGCTGTTCCGTGTGGTATATGCGAGAGGTCGGACCGAAGGTGCGTAGCAAGGGCAGCAGCAGGCGCGTCAGCGGCTGGAGGCCGCGCAGGATGTACATCAGCGGTACGGAGTCGAGAAGTGTCGTCACCATGACCATCAGCGGGTCGTGCTGGTCCGTCTGGCAGTGCACGTCCATGGCCAGAGCGCACTTGCCGATCACTTCCATCGTCAGGCGGCGGAAGGCATCGTATACGTCGGTCGGCTGGCCTTTGAGTCTGTTGCTCTCCAGTACGTCTAGAAATGTTTGGATGGACCTGTTTATAGCCGGCGACATTCCCTTCAGCTTGTTGGTAGTAAAGGCCGGGTTGAGCACGCGGCGGACGTGCTTCCAGCGCTCGCCCCTCAGCGTAAGCAGGCTGTGGTCAGGGAGTGTGAGTAAAGGGCTTTTATTGTCCGGCCGGTCTGGGAACGTGTCAGTTCGCTTGATGAACACCTCGTGCACCAGGTCTGGGTCTGTGGTGCAAAAGGTGGGCTTCGTGCCGATGTACAGTACCATCGTCTTGCCCCGGCTTCCATGCTGCACTCCGTATTCATCGAACAGACGTTGAAATTCCGACCAACCGGTGGGACCTAGCAGTTGGGCAGTATGTCCGTGGAAGAAGCTGAATGGTGGCACTTTGTGTCCCAGTCTCTGGAGTGTTTGAAGCTTGTACACCCGCCGTCTGCGAATCCAAAACACAGGTTAAGCACGTAAAGAAACGACATGCGTCATGCCTCCCACCACTCACAACCAATGAGTATGCATTGGACCATCGGGTGGCATATGAGTCCTCCATCGCCACATGCTAGTCATCAGCAATGTAGAAACACGGTAATCACTGTATACTCTCGGTGATGGCCTGCTGCGAGTATTTGAAGGCTATATTTTGATGTAATGACGAACGATTCGACCCCAGAGTGATTGGATTGAATGTTTGACATGATGTAGAATGCGTAGAGACGTACGACCCGACCTTGGGTCAGTGTATTCGTTATGGCGTCTCATGGCCAGTGAAAAACGGTAAATTTTGCAGCTTCGGGCGTTTTGGAGGAGGTTGAACAAATTATTGTGAAATTTGGCAATATTTTAGGGGGATACTGGCGGCCGCGAACTGAGCTTTCCATGTGTGTAAATGCATTGGTCCCAGCTTGCGCGATCTGGACATCAGCGTGTTACATTAGAAACAGTCTTCAAAAGACGCGGCACCGGTCGCTTCACGGTCGATTGCTTCTAACATTTTCGGTCTGGTAGCGTTGGGCTTGCTGGATAATCTGCGGAGAGTACGCACATCTGCACGGCGCAGTTGATTTCAAGTCTTTATGTGCTCGGGTTGTCGAGCTTCAAAACACTTCAAAACTGTCGAATTGGATGTTAGCGTGTGACCACTCTTGCGCGGCCGGGCGTATCGGTTCGCACTTTTGACTATACGGTTTGCTCGATGTTTTCCAAGCCGAAATGAGTTGATCTATTTTCGCTGCAACCATCCGTTCCCGAGTTGTGAACACAAATTCGATACGCTGTCTGGCGATTTTTGGAAAGTTGTGGCTTTCGTGTATCTGTATTAAAGAGAGCATGCCGCTTTCTTTGCACTTTCCACTACTTCTAAAATCAGACGCATCTGATTTGATTGGTATTACCAGATGTTTCGAAATCCCTTTCAATAGCTCAGAATTGCCATCTAATGTAGCCGCTCCTACGGAGAGATATCTCATAGAACTCCCTGCTCACCACTATGAAAGGAAGACATTTGATTTGCCTTGCTTTTTCAAAGTGTGTTCTGTATTGTTTGAAACACACTTATTTGTCAAAATGATTGTGTAATAAGCAGACATGTGCCTGGTTCCTAATATTGGTTCCTGGTTCCCACTGGTTCTTTCGACAAAACAAGATGCTGGATCCTGGTTCTCACTGGTTCTTTCGACAAAACGAGATGCTGGATCCTGGTTCCCACTGGATTTTTCGACAAAACAAGATGCTGGATCTTGGTTCCCACTGGTTCTCTTGGTGTAGCAAGACCCTGAATCCCGGTTCCCACTGGATTTTTTGACAAAGTAAAACCCTGGATCTTGATTCCCATTGCTTCTTTTGACAAAACAATACCCTGGATCTTGGTTCTCACCAGTTCTTTCAACTAAACAGGACCCGGGATCCTGGTTCTCCCTGGTTCTTTCGTCCTCTTGCAACCCATCGTCCCGTTGGCGTCGAGGATCAAATTTCATGTATTCTTGTTACCTTGGCACCGTACCTTTTTATGGTTCTTGATGCTGCTTGATGCGCAGAAATGTTGTGACCGCGCGCAGCAATGGCGCCGGGGTCGTGGGTGCTGTGTGTTTGCATCGGTCGGATGTTCGGTATCGTAGTTAGTTAAGTTCCAAGGTAAGAGTATAGATGGCCTGTTTTACGATGAATTATGATATGTTCTGCCGTAAAAACAACGATTGGTGTACCATACTCTTTTGTAACATGAGGTAGGAATGTACACCCTGACCTTTATGGTTGCTGCGTGATTCCACTGGAAATTTTGTGCTATTCTCGTGTT